>NC_037669.1:183361201-183684339 GCF_003255815.1 Theropithecus gelada
TTTTTTTGAGACGGAGTCTCGCTCTGTCGCCAAGGCTGGAGTGCAGTGGCCAGATCTCAGCTCACTGCAAGCTCCACCTCCTGGGTTTACGCCATTCTCCTGCCTCAGCCTCCCGAGTAGCTGGGGGACTACAGGCGCCCGCCACCTCGCCCGGCTAAGTTTTTGTATTTTTTAGTAGAGACGGGGTTTCACCGTGTCAGCCAGGATGGTCTCGATCTCCTGACCTCGTGATCCGCCCATCTCGGCCTCCCAAAGTGCTGGGATTACAGGCTTGAGCCACCGCGCCCGGCCTCTAATGAGAATTTAATATCTTACTCGTATGCGTACATATCTATGAAATGACATGTATGCAGGGTTACTCACTGGAGCATTTTTCTTTGTAATAGCAAATTTTGTAAACAACTTGAAATTCATTAATAAAGAGAGATCAAGGCTGGGCGCAGTGGCTCACGCCTGTAATCCCAGCACTTTGAGAGGCCGACGCAGGCGGATCACGAGGTCAGGAGATGGAGACCATCCTGGCTAACACGGTGAAACCTCGTCTCTATTAAGAATACAAAAAAAAATTAGCAGGGCCTCGTAGCAGGCGCCTGTAGCCCCAGCTACTCGGGAGGCTGAGGCAGGAGAATGGCGTGAACGTGGGAGGCGGAGCTTGCAGTGAGTCTAGATCGCCCCACTGCACTCCAGCCTGGGCGACAGTGTGAGACTCCGTCTCTAAAAACTAAACTAAACTACACTACACTAAACTAAACTAAACTAAAATAAAAACAAAGAGAGGTCAAACAAATTACCAAACGTTCACACAATGGAATACGCTGTAGTCATTAAAAAAAATAAAGGAGTTTTAGATGTACTGACTTGGAATAATCTCTAAGATGCAGTTTAAAATGAAAAAAAGCAAAGTGCATGATAGTATTTATAATATGTTAAAAGTTGTGAATATAAAGGGATATATATATTTCATCCAAAGATATACATAAATGTATACATAAGTGTATAGTGTAAAATATACACTTATATGTATCTTTGGGTGAAGATACACATTTTTGAAGCCCTGGTTAGCTAGGGTTGCTATAACAAAATACTACAGACTGTGTGGCTTAAGAAGAGAAATTTATTTCTCACAATTCTGGATGAAAGAAATTTGAGACTGAGTTGTCAGCAGGGTTGGTTTCTTCTGAGGCCTCTCTCCTTGGCATGTTGATGACTGTCTTCTCCCTGTATCTTCACATGGTCTTCCCTCTGTGTGTGTCTCTATCCTATAATCTTTCTTTCTTTCTTTCCTTCCTTCCTTCCTTCCTTCCTTCCTTCCTTCCTTCCTTCCTTCCTTCCTTCCTTCCTTCCTTCTTTCCTTCCTTCCTTCCTTTCTTCCTTCTTTCCTCCTTTCTGTCTTTCTGTCTTTATTTTTTGAGACAGAGTCTTGCTCTTGTCACCCAGACTGGAGTGCAATGGCGCAATCTTGGCTCACTGCAACCTCCTCCTCTTGGGTTCAAGCGATTCTTCTGCCTCAGCCTCCCGAGTAGCTGGGACCACAGGAGTGTGCCACCAAGCCCAGCTAAGTTTTGTATTTTTAGTAGAGATGGAGTTTCGCCCTGTTGGCCAGGCCGGTCTCTAACTCCTGGCCTCAAATGATCCACCCGCCTTGGTCTTGCAAAGTGCTGGGATTACAGGCGTGAGCCACTGCCACGGGACCACAATTTATGCCTTTCTATTACACACTGAGGTCAGAAACTACCCTTTGGGAAGATCCTCTGTCCCCTCATCCTCGTCTGCCTCAGCCTCTAACTGCCTGTCTATAATAATAAAATAAATAAAATCTGCTTTCTCCTTTTAAGAGGAATTTAATGCCTGGGGTGGCTAACTAAGAGCTGTGCTCACTTCAGATAAAGTTCATGTTAGAATCAGATTCTTTTTTTTTTTTTTTTCTTTTTTTTCCTGAGATGGAGTTTCACTCATTGCCCAGACTGGAGTGCAATGGCACGATCTCGGCTCACTGCAACCTCCACCTCCCAGGTTCAAGCGATTCTCCTCCCTCAGCCTCCCAAGTACCTGGAATTACAGGCACCCGCCACCATGCCTGGGTACTTTTTGTATTTTTAGTAGTGATAGTATTTCACCATGTTGGTCAGGCTGGTCTTGAACTCCCGACCTCAGGCGATCCACCCATCTCAACCTCCCAAAGTGCTGGGATTACAGGCGTGAGTTACCGCGCCCAACCTAGAAACTTCTGATTCTTCTGATTCTACGTCGGGCGTGGTAACTCACGCCTGTAATCCCAGCACTTTGGGAGGCTGAGATGGGTAGATCACCTGAGGTCAGGAGTTCGAGACCTGCCTGACCAATATGGAGAAAGCCCGTCTCTACTAAAAATACAAAATTAGACAGGCATGGTGGCACATGCCTGTAATCTCAGCTATTCGGGAGGCTGAGGCAGGAGAATCGCTTGAACTCAGGAGGTGGAGGTTGCAGTGAGCCAAGATCACGCCACTGCATTCCAGCCTGGGGCCACATAGCAAGGCTATGTCAAAAAAAAAAAAAAAAAAAAAGAAGTTTCTTTCAATGAATATCAATGATGCTCCTGCTAGGCACCTAGAAATGGACTTGACTCTCTGGATTCTAAAGATGAGCCTCAGGGAGAATTATAGACTAACAGAAATTACTCCTCAAACCCCATTTCCAGTTTAATTCAAGTTTTCCTGGACAAGGACAGGCCTGGTCAGTGTTAACCCCAAATCGGGGTGAGTAAGGGGTGTCCAAGGCTCAAGAAGTCCCTATTTTCTTGATGAAAGGCATTCTTGATTTTACGTTATTTGATGCAGAAAGGGAGTCAGACACAATCTGTAAGAGCAGAAAATCCCCAAGTATGCTTTAGCAGGGAAGGCATGACATAATTTCTTCAAAAGTAAAATTACCCACCTAATTATGGATGCGTGGGGCTACAATTACAGATAAATAGCATTTCCAAAGACTAAGGTTCTTCCTGCTTCCTTCTCCAAAGCCCTTCTGGCAAAGCTCCCTGGGCCGTAGGTGCTGCAGAGGTGGGTGAGGCAGGCTCCGGGAGCAGGCCTGACTGGAGGCCCAGAGGCGAGAGCAGGACAGAAGTGAGATGTCTTGTCTATATTCCCCTGGAAGGGAGGGCTTGCTGCCCAGCTGCAGGGACTCCAGGGCTTAGCTGATTTGCGCTCTGCCTCAGCTGTAAAGTGGCCTCACACACAGTCATGCCCCTCCTGGGGCAGCCTGCATCTGGTGACCGAGTGAAGTGGGGACCTGATCTTAGATGCTGACAAGCAGTCCTTACCCCTCATCTCCACTATGGGCTTCTGAGCATTTTGTCAGGTCCCCATCACAGTTCAACTTGTTTCTGGGCCTGATCCTGCTTCTTTCCTTTCCTTTCAGAGGTGCTGAGCCTTCATAAACGTATTGTATCCCCAAACTCCTTTTTAATGTCTGCTGGAGAACCCACCCTATGACAAGGTTAGGGGATGGAGAGTAGGCCCAGCTGCAGATATAGAAAGAAGAGGTCCCTCCGGCCAAGTCTAACCCACATCGGCTCTGGGGCCCCGCTTGAGGAAGAGATGTTCTAACTGGCGGGCAACACACAGCGCTGTACACAGAAGGGCCGGTGGTGCTCAGCTCCAGGGGGCCTGTCAAAGGCAATGTGCATCTTTACTGTGACTGTGTTCTCTTCCCCATCATATCATGATGTAGGCCCTTACCGTGTTTCTCCTGAATCATTTTGTAGTCTTCTAATTCTTCTTGTCTTTCACCAGACTGATCTTTCTGAAACCCATATCTGATCATGTCATTCTCTTCCATAAAACCTTCCAAAGACTCCCCTTAAACCTCAGGATCAGGCCCAAATGACTTAACTTGAATTATCATTGCCTTGAGATCTGACCTTGCTTTGCTGTCAGCTTATCTCTTGCAGCCCTGGGCTCAGTCAGCCCCTTTCCCACTTCTCGCCATTGCTACTTAATGGTCTGAGTGGGGCTTCTCTTGTTGCTCCACGCACCGGAGCCAACAGCTGAAAACAGTAGACAACAGTACTCTCCCCTCCTAAAGAGAGCTGCCAACTTAGGCACAACCACCTTCCTGGGGCTTTTTAAGAGGTAGCAGAACAGCCCTGATGCCCTACCAACCACCACAAACACCCCTCACCACATCCCAAGTCTGGCGAGAAGGGAGGGTGGTAGAGTGATGGAGGATGGCCAAGGCAGACAGCAGAGTATCCTCAGGACATGGCTTGCTGCATCTCACACTGGAGGGCTGTGCCTTGGGCCAGGCCACTCAGTAGAGGGGCAGACTATTGGGTTGGGAGCAGTGAAGGCGGGAGGATAGTAGAGGTGGACCTCCCATCTGGGAGCACCCAGGAGAGCTCTCACCTGAGACCATGGCGGACCGGGCACCTAAATGCCTGCTACCGCGAGGGCAAGAGGGCCAGCCTGTGTTAGCCAGAGGGTCACAGAGACCACAGAAAGGATCACAACAATGGCTGGTTAGATAGTGATATTCACCCCATGCCCTTCTCTCCTGTCCACCCCCTCACTGGAAGTGCCGGTTGTCATCAGAATTCCAGCCCCAATCTCGATAAGTGAGTTTGAAGTTGTTTTGTTTTTATTTATTTTTTATTTTTGAGACAGAGTCTCTCATTCTGTTGCCCAGGCTGGAGTGCAGTGCCATGATCTCGGCTCACTGCAACCTCCGCCTCCTGGGTTCATGCAATTCTCTTGCCTCAGCCTCCTAAGTAGCTGGGACTACAGGCACGCACCACCACGCCCAGCTAATTTTTGTATTTTTAGTAAAGACGGGATTTCACCATGTTGGCCAGGATCGTCTTGATCTCTTGACCTCGTGATCTGCCCGCCTCAGGATCCCAAAGTGTTGGGATCACAGGTGTGAGCCACCGCACCTGGCTGAGTCTGAGGTTTTAAACTACCTTTTAATAAACTAGAATGCGGGATCTGAAAGAGGGTGGTTGAAGACAGTAACTCAAAAAGAAAACAATTTTGTGTTTGTGCGCCATTATTACACTTTAGAATGATGCCATCTTCCTTAAACCCCAGCAGGACCACCTGCTTCTCATATCTACTCCAGAAAAAGGTCATATGCCAGGCAGGAGCCAGCTCTGCTTTTCCCCTCCAGCTAGGAACTTGGATGGGCTATGGATGCCAGCATTTCTCCCTTCCCTTCACTCTCAGCAGTAACAGTAGTTGGCTGAACACTTTCTTCTTGCTAGGCAGTGTTTAAATTATTGATGTGTGGCTGGGGGCAGTGGCTCACACCTGGAATCCCAGCACTTTGGGAGGCCGAGGCAGGCAGATCACCTGAGGTCGAGTTTGAGACCAGCCTGGCTAACATGGTGAAACTCTGTCTCTACTAAATATATATAATATATATTGTATTTATATGTATTATTTTTATATATGTATATACGTGTGTGTGTGTGTATATATATATACACACACAAAATTTAGCTGGGCTTGGTGGCACACACCTGTAATCCCAGCTACCTGGGAGGCTGAGGCATGAGAATTGCTTAAACCAGGGAGGTGAAGGTTGCAGTGAGCTGAGATTGCGCCACTGCACTCCAGCTTGGGCATCAGCTGTCTCAAAATAAAAAAATAAATAAATAATGAATGTCTGTCCAATTCAAGCTCGTTATTTAAAGAGCAGGCCATACCTGCTCCCTCCATGACTTCTCTTACTCCCTCTAAAACTGCTGCCAGTCGGGCAGTAATGACGCAGTTGGTATCTTTGCAATATTTGCTGATATTGACCCCTCCCTTCTTGAAAATTCTGCCTTATTTGGTTTGTGTGACCTCACTCCCTGTAGAGTTTCTCTTCCCACTGAGTACTCTTTTTGAGACCCATAGATTGGTTTCTAGCCAGCTTTCTTGCTATGCCTTCATGTTGATATAACTCTGGACTCCACTCTTCTCACTTGATTCTCTACCTTAGTAATTGTCTCCTTTACTGGGGCTTCAGTTACTGCAGCTATGAGACAACCACACTCCAAACCCATAGATCTTTGGGTAATGGTTGGCTCTGCCAGAGTGTCTTTTAGGCAACCGAAAGTGATCATTTCCAAGGTTGAACATACCATCTCCGATAGAGCCAGTTCTTTCTGACATAACCCAGTCAGGAGAATAATTCCTAAGACTGGATCAAGGTTTCTCTCTCTCCCAACTCCACCAATCTCTTGCCAAATTCTTTTATTTCTACTTTTTTTTTTTCTCTCAGAAATAGCATCTTGGTCTGTCACCCAGGCTGGAGTGCAGAGGTGTAGTCATAGCTCACTGCAGCCTTGAACTCCTAAACTCAAGTGACCCTCTTGCTTTAGCCTCCAGAGTACCTAGGACTATAGGTGTGTGCCACCAGGCCTGGCTAATTAAGAAAAAAAAAGTTGTGTGTGGTGATCTGGTGATCTTGCTATGTTGCCCAGGCTGTCTCAAACTCCTGGCCTTGAGGGATCCTCCTACCTCAGCCTCTCAAAATGTTGGCATTACAGGTATGAGCCACCACACCCAGCCCTTATTTCTACTTTTTAAACTAGTGAGTCTCAAACTTTGGTCTCTGAATCCTTTTACGCTCTTAAAAATCATTGGGTATCTCAAAGAGGCTCTAAGTAAATGAGCCATATTTATAGATATTTACCATACTAGAAACTAAAATAAAAAATTTTAAAATATTTATTTAAAATAATAAACCCATCACATATTGACATAAGTAATAAACCCACCACATGTTTATAAGAATCATACACTGACACATTAACATAAACCCATCACATATTGACATAAGTAATAAATCCACCACATATTTATAAGAATCACACACTGACACATTAACACTAACATTTCTATTAGAAAACTATTTTCCAAAACCAAAAAACTGAGAAGAGTTGCATTGTTTTACATTTTTGTAAATCTCTTAATGTCTGCTTAACAGAAGGAACTGATTTACAATATCTGCTTCTGTTGCAGTATGTTCAATTGCAACCAAAATGCAATGATTTTTTTGAAGTATACAGAGAAAAATTCATCCTCAAACAGATAAGTAGATGGAAAAGGTAGGGGTGTTTTAACATCTTTTTTAGGTAATTGTAGATAGTTCTTTTGTTGCTACCCCAAAGCTCAACAAGTGGTAGTTTCTTAAAGGTTAGCTATAAAGTAGATTCTGAAACCATATCAGTGAATTTTTTATACTCTGTTACATTAAAATCTACTGGGTTATTTTATACTTTGAATGAATCTTTTACTCCTTAATGCATGACTTTGTGACATTGTGTACTGGGCTTTGGAAATTTTGTTCACTGAGTCATGCGTATCTTCCTGGCATTGACCCATTTCTCTCTAAATGTCAAATAATCATATTTGATGTTTGCACTACTGTATTGCTTTGTAGGGCTGCTATAACAGAGTACCACAAATTGTGTGGTTTATAGTAACATAAATCTATTCTGTCATATTTTCGAAGGCTGGAAGTCTGAGATGAAGATATTGGCAGGGTCATTTCCTCCTTAAAGGGCCAAAGGAGAATCCCTTCGGGCCGCTGTCTGAGTTTCTGGTGGTGGCGTGAAGTGCTTGGTATTTCTTGGCTTGTAGCTGCATTACATCAATTTCTGCCTCTCTCTTCACAGGCCTACTTCCTTGGGTGTGGCTACATCTCTGTATCCAAATTTATACTCATAACACCAGTTCATAGAATTCGGGGCCTCCTCTAATCCAGTATGACCTCATGGTAACTCAAGTGTATCTGAAAACCCTGTTTTCCAAGGTCACAATCATAGATATAAAAAATTAGGACTTCAACATGTCTTTTTTGGAGCCACAATTCAACCCACAGCAACCATTAGTGTCATCAGAAAAATGTTCAAGAATTGGGAAGCTGTCAGATTCACGGGGTGGATACAAATCTTCCAAAATTCTAATTTTTACCCGAAAACTTAGATTTCATCATTGGCAAAAGATACAACTGGTAACAAACACTAAAACAAAAACTAAAAAATTTGTTATTACTGAAGTGAGAGGTTCACTTTGTTGACTTTTAAGAAAACGTCTCCCAAATGTGCAAGTCTGATAACCCGAGTTTATACTAGTAATTTTCTTTCAGGTGAAATCATATTTACCATACGAGAAGTTAAAAGTATGGTAAAACTTTTAACATACAAGTTTTTTTCATGTTCCATGAAAAAAAAAAAACAGTTAGTTCAGTTCTTAACTACAAAAGCACTTTTCCTTGGGACAATCATCATATTTTACTCTGCAACTAAAATGCCTTGTATGTCCTTCGTATATTGCATCACACAGAGTATTAAAAGGTTGTGGGCGCAGTGGCTTACGCCTGTAATCCCAGCATTTTGAGAGCCTGAGGCAGGCAGATTACTTGAGCCCAGGAGTTTGAGACCAATCTGGGCAACAGAGTGAGACCCTGTCTTTACAAAACAAACAAACAAAAGTTAGCTGGGCCTGGTGGTGCACGCCTGTGGCCCCAACTACCAGGAAGGCTGAGGTGGGAGAATTGCTTGAGCCCAGGTAGTCAAAGCTGCAGTGAGCGGAGATCACGCCACTGCACTCCAGCCTGAGCAATAGAGCAAAAACCCACCCCAAAAAACAAAAACAAACAAAAAAGGTAGGCTGGGGATTCAGGAATGACAGAAAAAAAAAAAGAAAAAAAAAGGATATGTACTCAAAGGTCAAGACTTAATAAAAATAAATAATATTTATTGCTTCATAAAGGATATTTAAAAAACTTTTTTTTCTCTGTGAGTTGATGGTGGTGAAGCACGCAAGACTACTAGTGGACTTTAGTGCCTCATCGTACTAAGACACTAACAGTTTTACCCATTATTTCTTTTGCACTATTAGTGCAAATATCAATACAGTGAAAAACCCAAATATGATCTTACTGTAATTGTGAAAATAGTTGTGACCTCATGGACCCCCCTGAAAGTGTCTGTAGACCACATTTTGATAACCACAGTCCTAAATAACTCTCCACCAACTCTACCCCTGCCTTAGGACTCATCGGTTCTTAGGAAGACTATTATAGTACCAGTTCTCTCTCTCTCTCTCCAGAGTTGTCCCCTTCTATCAGTCTTCCACACAGCCAGAGTGAGCTTTCAGAAAAGTATCCGTGGAACATTCTTCTGCGTAATACCCGTCAGTGAGTTCCCACTGACTTTAAGGTCCAAACTCCTTAGCATAGGGCATATGATGTAAACTCTGCATCTAGCAATGACTTATGTTTTCCACCTATTCTCCAGCCACATTCTCCACATGTCTTCCAATTCAGCCAGACCAGTTCTCTTAATCCATCATGCTGTTCTCCCTGCCAGGAATACCCTCATCTCCTCACTTCTTATCTGGCTAAATCTTTACTTACTCTTTAAAAGTCAACTTCTGTTACCTCTTCCAGGAAGACATCCTGGATCATCTTCCTGGTTCATCAACAGGATTAGCAGATTTTCCTTCTCTATATTTCCGTGCCATTGTGGGCTTAATTCTATTGTAGCAATTTTTTTTTTTTTTTTTTTGAGACAGAGTCTTGCTCTGTTGCCCAGGCTGGAGGGCAGTGGCATGATCTTGACTCACTGTAAATTCCACCTCCCAGGTTCAAGCAAATCTCCAGCCTCATCCTCCCAAGTAGTTGGGACTACAGGCACACACCACCATGTCCAGCTATTTTTTTTTTGTATTTTTAAAAATTATTATACTTTAAGTTCTGGGGTACATGTGCAGAACGTGCAGGTTTGTTACATAGGTAATACATGTGCCATGGTGGTTTGCTGCACCCATCAACCCATAATCTACATTAAGTATTTCTCCTAATGCTATCCCTTCTTTACCCCTGGCAACCCCTGACAGGTCCCAGTGTGTGATGTTACCCTCCCTGTGTCCATGTGTTCTCATTGTTCAACTACCACTTATGAGTGAGAACATGCGGTGTTTGGTTTTCTGTTCTTATGTTAGGTTGCTGAGAATGATGGTTTCCAGCTTCATCCATGTCCCTACAAAGGACGAAAACTCATCCTTTTTTATGGCTGCATAGTATTCCATGGTGTATATGTGCCACATTTTCTTTATCCAGTCTATCATTGATGGGCATTTGGGTTGGTTCCAAGTCTTTGCTATTGTGAACAGTGCCACAATAAACATACGTGTGCATGTGTCTTCATAGTAGAATGATTTATAATCCTTTGGGTATACCCAGTAATGGGATTGCTGGGTCAAATAGTATTTCTACTTCTAAATCCTTCAGGAACCACCACATTGTCTTCCACAATGGTTAAACTAATTTACACTCCCATCAACAATGTAAAAGCGTTCCTATTTCTCCACATCCTCCCCAGCATCTGTTGTTTCCTGACTTTTTAATGATTGCCATTCTAATTGGCGTGAGATGGTATCTCATTGTGGTTTTGATTTGCATTTCTCAAATGACCAGTGATGATGAACTTTTCTTCATATGTTTGTTGGCTGCATAAATGTCTTCTTTTGAGGAGTGTCTGCTCATATTCTTTGCCCACTTTTTGATGGGTTTGTTTTTTTTCTTGTAAATTTGTTAAAGTTCGTTGTAAATTCTGGATATTAGCCCTTTGTCAGATGGATAGATTGCAAAAATTTTCTCCCATTCTGTAGGTTGCCTGTTCACTCTGATGATAGTTTCTTTTGCTGTGCAGAAGTTCTTTAGTTTAATTAGATCCCATTTGTCAATGTTGGCTTTTGTTGCCATTGCTTTTGGTGTTTTAATCATGAAGTCTTTGCCCATGCCTATGTCCTAAATGGTATTGCCTAGGTTTTCTTCTAGGGTTTTTATGGTTTTAGGTCTTATGTTTAAGTCTTTAATTCATCTTGACTTAGTTTTTGTATAAGGTATAAGGAAGGGATCCAGTTTCAGTTTTCTGCATATGGCTAGCCAGTTTTCCCAATACCATTTATGAAATAGGGAATCCTTTCTCCATTGCTTGTTTTTGTCAGGTTTGTCAAAGATCAGATGGTTGTAGATGTGTGGTATTATTTCTGAGGCCTCTATTCTGTTCCGTTAGTTTTTGTATCAGTTTCAGTACCAGTACCATGCTGCTTTGGTTACTGTAGCCTTGTACTATAGCTTGAAGTCAGGTAACCTGATTCCTCCAGCTTTGTTCTTTTTGCTTAGGATTGTCTTGGCAATGTGGGCTCTTTTTTAGTTTCATATGAAATTCATAGTAGTTTTTTTTCTAATTCTGTGAAGAACATCAATGGTAGCTTGATGGGGATAGCTTTGAATCTATAAATTACTTTGGGCAGTGTGGCCATTTTCATGATATTGATTCTTCTTATCCATGAGCATGGAATGTTCTTGCATTTGTTTGTGTCCTTTCTTATTTCATTGAGCAGTGGTTTGTAGTTCTCCTTGAAGAGGCCCTTCACATTCCTTATCAGTTGGATTCCTAGGTATTTTATTCTCTTTGTAGCAATTGTGAATGGCTCTCTGTTTGTCTGTTATTGGTGTATAGGAATGCTTGTGATTTTTGTACATTGATTTTGTATCCTGAGACTTTGCTGAAGTTGCTTATCAGCTTCAGGAGATATTGGGCTGAGATGATGGGGTTTTCTAAATATACAATCACGTCATCTGCAAACAGAGACAATTTGACTTCTTCATTTCCTAATTGAATACCCTTTATTTCTTTCTCTTGCCTGATTGCCTGGTCAGAACTTCCAATACTATGTTGAATAGGAGTGGTAAGACAGGGCATGCTTGTCTTACACCAGTTTTCAAAGGGAATGCTTCCAGCTTTTTGCCCATTCAGTATGATATTGGCTGTGGGTTTGTCATAAGTAGCTCTTATTATTTTGAAATATGTTCCATCAATGCCGAGTTTATTGAGAGTTTTTAGCATGAAAGGCTGTTAAATTTTATTGAAGGCCTTTTCTGCATCTATTGAGATAATAATGTGGTTTTTATCATTGGTTCTGTTTATGTGATGGGTTACGTTTATTGATTTGCATATGTTGAACCAGCCTCGCATCCCGGGGATGAAGCCGACTTGATCGTGGTGGATAAGTTTTTTAATGTGCAGTTGGATTTGGTTCGCCAGTATTTTATTGAGGATTTTAGCACCGATGTTCATCAGGGATATTGGCTTGTGATTTTCTTTCTTTTTTTTTTTTTTTGAGACGGAGTCTCGCTCTGTCGCCCAGGCTAGAGTGCAGTGGCCGGATCTCAGCTCAGTGCAAGCTCCGCCTCCCGAGTAGCTGGGACTACAGGCGCCCGCCACCTCGCCCGGCTAGTTTTTTGTATTTTTTAGTAGAGACGGGGTTTCACCGCATTAGCCAGGATGGTCTCAATCTCCTGACCTCGTGATCCGCCCGTCTCGGCCTCCCAAAGTGCTGGGATTACAGGCTTGAGCCACCGTGCCCGGCCGGCTTGTGATTTTCTTGTTGTGTCTCTTCCAGGTTTTGGTATCAGGATGATGCTGGCCTCATAAAATGAGTTAGGGAGGATTCCCTCTTTTTCTATTGTTTGGAATCATTTCAGAAGGAATGGTACCAGCTCCTCTTTGTACCTCTGCTAGAATTCGGCTGTGAATCCATCTGATCCTGGACTTTTTTTGGTTGGTAAACTATTAATTACTGCCTCAATTTCAGAACTTGTTATTGGTCTATTCAGGGACTTGACTTCTCCTTGGTTTAGTCTGGAGAGGGTGTATGTGTCCAGGAATTTATCCTTTTCTTCTAGATTTTCTAGTTTATTTGCATAGAGTGTTTATAGTATTCTCTGATGGTAGTTTGTATTTCTGTGGGATCGGTGGTGATATCCCCTTTATCATTTTTTATTGCTTCTATTTGATTCTTCTCTCTTTTCTTCTTTATTAGTCTGGCTAGCAGTCTATCTATTTTGTTGATCTTTCAAAAAACCAACTTCTGGATTCATTGATTTTTTTGAAGGTGTTTTTGTGTCTTTATCCCATTCAGTTCTGCTCTGATCTTAGTTACTTCTTGTCTTCTGCTGGCTTTTGAATTTGTTTGCTCTTGCATCTCTAGTCTTTTAATTGTGATGTTAGGGTGTCAAGTTTAGATCTTTCCTGCTTTCTCTTGTGGGCATTTAGTGCTATAAATTTCCCTCTAAACACTGCTTTAAATGTGTCCCAGAGATTCTGGTATGTTGTGTGTTTGTTCTCATTGGTTTCAAAGTACATCTTTATTTCTGCCTTCATTTCGTTATTTACCCAGTAGTCATTCAGGAGCAAGTTGTTAGTTTCCATGTAGTTGTGTGGTTTTGAATGAGTTTCTTAATCTTGAGTTCTAATTTGATTGCACTGTGGTCTGATAGACTGTTAGGACTTCCGTTCTTTTGCATTTGCTGAGGAGTGCTTTACTTTCAATTATGCGGTCAATTTTAGAATAAGTGCGACGTGGTTCTGAGAAGAATGTATATTCTGTTTATTTGGGGTGGAGAGTTCTGTAGATGTCTATTAGGTCTATTGTTCCAGAGTTGAGTTCAAGTCCTGAATATCCTTGTTAATTTTCTGTCTTATTGATCTGTCTAATATTGACAGTGGGGTGTTAAAGTCTCCCACTATTATTGTGTGGGAGTCTAAGTCTCTTTGTAGGTCTCTAAGAACTTGCTTTATGAATCTGGGTGCTCCTGTATTGGGTTCATATATATTTAGGATAGTTAGCTCTTCCTGTTGCATTGATTTCTTTAAGATTATGTAATACCCTTCATTGTCTCTTTTGACATTTGTGGGTTTAAAGTCTGTTTTATCAGAGACTAGGATTGAAACTGCTGCTTTTTTTTGCTTTCCGTTTGCTTGGTAAATACTCTTCCATCCCTTTCTTTTGAGCCTATGTGTGTCTTTGCACATGAGATGGGTCTCCTGAATACAGCACATTGATGAGTCTTGACTTTTTATCCAATTTGCCAGTCTGTGTCTTGTAATTGGGGCATTTAGTCCATTTACATATAAGGTTAATATTGTTATGTGTGAATTTGATTCTGTCATTATGATGGTAGCTGGTTATTTTGCCTGTTAGTTGATGCAGTTTCTTCGTAGTGTCGATGGTCTTTATAATTTGGCATGTTTTTGCAGTGGCTGGTACCAGTTGTTCTTTCCACATTTAGTGCTTCCTTCAGGAGCTCTTGTAAGGCAGGTCTGATGGTGACAAAATCTCTCAGCATTTGCTTCTCTGTAAAGGATTTTATTTCTCCTTCACTTATGAAGCTCAGTTTGGCTGGATATGAAATTCTGGATTGAAAATTATTTTCAGGGGTTGGGGGAGGGATGGCATTGGGAGTTATACCTGATGTTAATGACGAGTTGATGGGTGTTGACGAGTTGATGGGTGCAGCACACCAACATGGCACATGTATACATATGTAACAAATCTGCACGTTGTACACATGTACCCTAGAACTTAAAGTATAATAAAAAAAAAATGAAAATTCTTTTCTTTAAGGATGTTGAATATTGGCCCCCACTCTCTTCTGGCTTCTAGGGTTTCTGCTGAGAGATCTGTTTTTAATCTGATGGGCTTCCCTTTGTGGGTAACCCAACCTTTCTCTCTGGCTGCCCTTAACATTTCTTCCTTCATTTCAACCTTGGTGAATTTTACAATTATGTGGTTGCTCTTCTCGAGGAGTATCTTTGTGGTGTTCTCTGTATTTCCTGAATTTGAATGTTGGCCTGCCTTGCTAGGTTGGGGAAATTCTCCTGGATAATATCCTGAAGACTGTGTTCCAACTTGGTTCCATTCTCCCCGTCACTTTCAGGTACACCAATCAAACATAGATTTGGTCTTTTCACATAGTCCATATTTCTAAGAGGCTTTGTTTGTTTCTTTTCATTCTTTGAAAATATTGTAGTATTAAATAATGATAATTACCTTTATTATAACAAGCAAATCTTGTCTTCTCGCTTTATTTCATTGAGTTCATCTTCAATCTGTGATATCCTTTCTTCTGCTTGATTGATTAGGCTACTGATACTTGTGTATGCTTCATGAAGTTCTGGTGCTGTGTTTTTTAGCTGTATCAGGTCATTTATGTTCTCCTATGAACTAGTTATTCTAGTGAGCAATTTATCTAACCTTTTTTCAAGGATCTTAGCTTCCTTGCATTGGATTACAACACGCTCGTTTAGCTCAGAGGAGTTTGTTATTACCCACCTTCTGAAGCCTGCTTCTGTCAATTCATCAAACCCATTCTCTGTCCAGATCTGTTCCCTTTCTGGCAAGGAGTTGTGATCCTTTGGAGGAGAATAGACATTTTGGTTTTCGGAATTTTCAGCCTTTTTGTGCTGGTTTCTCCCCATCGTCATGGATTTATCTACCTTCAGTCTTGGATGTTGGTGACCTTCGGATGGGGTCTCTGAGTGAACGTCCGTTTTGTTGATGTTGATGCTATTCCTTTCTGTTTGTTAGTTTTCCTTCTAACAGTCAGGACGCTTTGCTGCAGGTCTGCCGGAGTTTGCTGGAGGTCCACAACGGACCCTGTTTGCCTGGGTATCACCAGCAGAGGCTGCAGAACAGCAGATTGTTGGCCGTTCCTTCCTCTGGAACTTTCGTCCCAGAGGGGCACCTGCCAGATGCCAGCCAGAGCTCTCCTGTATGAGGTGTCTGTCGGCCCCTACTGGGAGGTGTCTCCTAGTCAGGATCCACAGGGGTCAGGGATCCACTTGAGGAGGCAGTATGACTTTTATCAGAGCTCGAACACTGTGCTGGGAGGTCCACTGCTCTCTTCAGAGCCATCAGGCAGGGATGTTTGAGTCTGCTGAAGCTGCATCCACAGATGCCCCTTCCCTCAGGTGCTCGGTCCCAGGGAGATGGCGGTTTTATCTGTAAGTCCCTCACTGGGGCTTTTTTTCAGAGATACGCTGCCCAGAGAGGAGGAATCTAGAGAGACAGTCTGGCCACAGCGGCCTTGCTGAGCTGCGGAAGGCTCCACCCAGTTCGAACTTCCTGGCAGCTTTGTTTACACTGTGAGGGTAAAACCACCTACTCAAGCTTCAGCAATGGCAGATGCCCCTCCCCCCACGAAGGGTCCCAGGTCAACTTCAGACTGCGGCGCTGGCTGTGAGAATTTCAAGCCAGTGGATCTTAGCTTGCTGGGCTCCGTAGGGGTGGGACCCGCCCAGCCAGACCGCTTGGCTCTCTGGCTTCAGCCCCCTTTCCAGTGTAGTGAACGGTTCTGTCTCACTGGCATTCCAGGTGCCACTGGGTTATGAAAAAACGACTCCTGTAGCTAGCTCGGTGTCTGCCCAAACAGTCACCCAGTTTTGTGCTTGAAACCCAGGGCCCTGGTGGCCTGGGCAACTGGAGGGAATCTCCCTGTCTGCGGGTTGCAGAGACCATGGGGAAAGCACAGTATCTGGGCCAGAGTGCTCTGTTGGTCATGGCACAGTCCCTCATGGCTACCCTTGGCTAGGGAAGGGAAATCCCCTGACCCCTTGTGCTTCCCGGGTGAGGCGACACCCCACCCTGCTTTGGCTCGCCCTTCGTGGGCTGCACCCACTATCCAACCAGTCCCATGAGATGAACTGGGTACCTCAGTTGGAAATGAAGAAATCACCTGCCCTCTGCATGATCTCACTGGGATCTGCAGACCGGAGCTGTTCCTATTCGGCCATCTTACCAGCACCAATTTTTTTGCATTTTTAGTGGAGACGAGGTTTCGCCATGTTGGCCAGGCTGGTCTTGAACTCCTGACCTCAGGTGATCCGCCCGCCTCTGCCTCCCAAAGTGCTGGGATTACAGGCATGAGTCACTGTGCCCAGCCTATCATAGCATTTTTAATATCATACTATAGTATTAAATAATGATAATTACCATTATTATAAAAACAAACATCTACGCACTATTTGCTGGACACTGTGTCAAGCACTTTAAACGCATCATAATTTCTGGCATATTAATTTATTAATCATATTAAGTCTTCAAGTTCCTTAACCTCAGGGCATGGGAGGTAAGAGAGCAATAAGGTTCATAGTTTTTCTTTTTCTTTCTTTCTAGTTATTTATTTATTTTTGAGACGGAGTTTCACTCTTGTCGCCTAGGCTGGAGTGCAATGGCGCGATCTCAGCTCACTGCAACCTCCACCTCCCGGGTTCAAGCAATTCTCCTGCCTCAGCCTCCCGAGTAGCTGGGATTACAGGCGTGTGCCACCACGCTCAGTTAATTTTGCATTTTTAGTAGATACGGGGTTTCTCCATGTTGGTCAGGCTGGTCTCGAACTCCTGTCCTCAGGTGATCCATCCGCTTTGGCTTCCCAAAGTGCTAGGATTACAGGCGTGAGCCACTGTGCCCGGCCCTCCATATTTTCTCATGAGAATTCAAAAGTGATTCAAATGGCTCCTCCACTATGTGATGTATCGTTTTTCCTCTGGTTGCTTTCAAAATTCTCCCTTTAGTTTTCAGCAGATTGACTATGATAGGCCTATATGTGTCTTTATTTACATGTATGCGGCCTGGGGTTCACTGAACTTGAGTTTATTTAATGTATGTCTTTCAACACATTGGGGAACATTTAAGCCGTTTGTTCTTTAGAAAATTTTTTTCTGGTCTCATTCCCTCTTCTACTTCTGGAAGTCAATTACATGTATGCAGGTATTTTTATATTGTACTACAGGTCCCTGAGACCCTATTCAATTTTTTCAATTTTTGTTGTTGTTGTTATCAGACTGGACAATTTGTATGGCTACAGAAATTCTCTCTCTCTGTCTTTTTTAAAAAATCAAGTCTGTCCAGTGAATTTTAAATTTAAAACATTGCATTTGTCAGTTCTAAATTTCCATTGGTTCTTTTTTATATAGTTTCTATTTCTTGTTTGAGATTTCCTGCCTTTCATTCATTAAAGTACATTTTCCTTTACTTTGTTGAGGTGAGTTGTAATACGTGCTTGAGAGTTCTTATCTGCTGCTTGGGTGGGTCCCAGTTCATTGTTTTTTCTCTTAACCCTGGATCATATTCTCTGGCTCTGTACTGTTTTTTTTCTCTTAACTTTGGATCATATTTTCTGGCTCCGTGCATGGTATGTGATTTTGGAGTATATTTAGGCATTATAAATTTGATGTTCTGGAGATTCTGCATCTTATTATGTTCTTCTGAGAATGTTGATGTTTTGTTTTAGCAAGCACTTAACTTAGCTGAGCTCAAACTGCAAAACTCTATCCTTTGGACAGCAACTCACCTCTTGGGTCATTTTCCCTTTGAGCATGCCTTATGTGAGTGTGGTTCAGGAATCTGCCCAAATCTTGATCAGAGTTTAGACACAGGATCCAGGTCTTTCTCACTCTGGCTCATTTCTTTCTAGTATCCTCCCACTCCCTGCTTTCTAGCATGCTGTAGTAGAGTTTTAGCTATCCCCATAGTACCAACCTCAGCCTGTGCTCAGGCTGCAAAACTACAAAAATAGGAAACTCATCCCTTGCCATTTCACTTATCCAAGATTTGACTCCCCCCGGATTCTGTCTGCTTCTATTTACTCTTTAGTGCCTTCGGGCTTTTTGTTTTTGTTTGTTTCTTTGTTTATTTCATACAGAGTTATCTATTATCTGTAGGAAACCAGGATCTGGTAGAAGCTTATTTGTCCAGACCAAAAGCTAAAATTGCTGGTACTTTTTTTCTGTTGCTTTTACTTTTGCTGTTCATTGTGTTAAATGTTGGGAGGAGAGACATTATATCATCTAGAGTCATTTTGCCATCTTTGTCCAGAAGTTTTCTTGTGCAGATGGTTTATTCTTCTAGAGCCTCAGCTTTATAATCTATAAAATAAGCGAAATAGTTCTTTGTGGAGTCGTTAAAAGGTTTAGATGAGATAGCACGGGTAAAATGTTTTAGCCCAGAGCTTGGAAGTTAATAAGATTATTACCATTATCTTCAGTGTCAGTATCTCATCCCTAACATGGTGCAGAGTATGTAGTAAGAGATAAGTAATGATTGTTGGATAAATGAATTAGATACATGAAACTAGAGAAGGAAGAGAATGGATACAAGAAATAGTGAAACTAACTACAGGAAACTGAGAAACTGCTTTAAGGCTGGCATTTCCTCACTGGAGCTGGGCACGTAACAGACACACAGGCCTGTGGCCAGGTAGCTCTTCCCTCTGGCCAGGCTCTGTTACACAACGTGTTCTCTTTAATTTGTGCGGTGATTCATGACACAAGCTGCAGCACGAGGCCAATCCTGCAGAGCTGGGGGAAGAGTCTCCACATCCCCGCTTTGTACACTTTCCAGAAGGCACCGAGGAATTTTGGGGGGATTCTGGAGCCTGCGTGGAACTCCCTTGATTCATGAGCGTTGGAGGAAATGTCTGAAAGCTGCATTTGGGTGGGGCAGTAGCAGAGACAGAAGGGATAGGTTTGGGGATGGAGGAGGCCTTCATTCTCCAAGCGTGACAAGCTTGTAACACCCGGACTTCAGGGAGGAACTATTACACACACCAGAGGGCTGAAATGCCAACCCTCAGCAGGCGGTTGCGTGCTCCAAAACCATAATGGTATTTACCAGGGTGAAGGGGGCCAGCATTTAGGCACTACCAGTGACTGTGCTTCTATTCACAGCACCTGCCAGGGCTACTCCAAGAGGACGGTAACGTGAGCAAGCTCCTTGCGCCTGGGTGTCTTCTCTGCTGGATAAAGATACAAAAAGACTTTTGAAAATATTATTAAGTAACATGTTTAAAATGGTAAATTTTATGTTATGCTGGATAAAGATACAAAAAGACTTTCGAAAATATTATTAAGTAACATGTTTAAAATGGTAAATTTTATGTTATGCTGGATAAAGATACAAAAAGACTTTTGAAAATATTATTAACATGTTTAAAATGGTAAATTTTATGTTATGCTGGATAAAGATACAAAAAGACTTTCAAAAATATTATTAAGTAACATGTTTAAAATGGTAAATTTTATGTTACGTCTGTCTTGCCACAATGACAAACAAACAATATTGGTAAAATAACACATGCTCATTATAGACAATTTGGAAAATTAAGAAAGATTTAAAGAAGAAACAAAGTTATTTATATTCTTTCTAATATTTTGACATATGTATTTCTTTTCTTCTTTTCTGTATCTGAGTGGACTTTTTTTTTACTTAACTGAATTAAGTAATTAATTTTACTTAAAAAATCCTATAATGTGGGATTTTTTGGGGGTAATTTAGCATTATAATCTCAGCATATTTGTCATTAAGTATTGTTTGAATATCTTTTAATGGATTCAAAGAAATTCATTTATGGATTCATCAAATCGTACTTAATGTTCTCAGTGACTATTTAGGCAGTTCTTAATATTTTGCTAAAAAAAAAACCACTTTAATAAACATCTTTAAACATGAGTCTTTGTGTAAAAGACCTTCTGAAAGTAGAACACTTTTTCTTCTCTTCTTTCATCCTGCTTAGATCCTGCATCTCCTTAAATGCCAGGCTCAGAGTTGGCCTCTGCTAAAAAACCTACCCTGAGAATTTCAGCCTGCAAGAATCCCTTCCTTCTCTGACTCCAATTCATTCATTCTTTCCTCAAATATTATTTTATGACATATCAAATTTGTATATGTTTTATCAAATATTAATTTCTTCTCTAATGTGATTGCTTAGTACAATGATTATGGCTAAGCCTATTGAGTACTTACTCTATGTTGGCCCTTTTTAAAGCACTTTACATGGATTATATAATTTCATTTTTATAATACTATCCATGCTTTACCTATGGGAAAACTGAAGCATGGAGAGGGTAAGTAATTTATCAAAGATTGCTCAGCTGTTCCTTGGGTAAGCTGGGATTTAACACCGCTACTGTGGCTCTGAGTCCATTAATTGTACTAACATTTATGAATACTGCCTCAGCTGGACTATTCTAGGGAGTAAAGTAGACAGAGCAAATACACTTCTGTCCTCTGGAATGAATTCACAGCCTGAGCTGCCCTACTGAGTCTGGATCGTAAAGGGTCTTGAGCGGTTTCCTGATGACGGTCTGTGGGTAACTCTTACTCTTCCATGCTGTGTACTCCTGCAGGGCTGGGATATTGTCCCCTTCTGCCTTCCACTCCCATAAAGCACACACTTAGTGCCCAAGGGCTACTCATAAGGCCCTCAAACTGATGGCTGGGAGGTAGCAGAAAGAGATCTGAGCGCCTGGAGAGCAGGGTTTGCTTCTGTCACTGTGAAACACAGGTGAAGTTTCTCTACCAGTCTGGTGTCTGTTTCTTCATAAGGGAAATGAGATCATCTTTGATGTTCTGAGAGAGTGGTAAGATCTTCCAGTAATACCTTAGGTTTTTCTCACGTTGGAAAGAGGAAACTCTAACATAAGACCCTCCTGTGGCCCTGAGCTCTTTGATCTGGCCCATGGCCTGTAATTTCTGGGTTAAACATGAGAAAGCTGTCTCCACACTGCTCCTTTTTCAGTATGCAAAGATGTGAACTGAAATCTTTTAGAGGCTAAAAGCAGTGCTAACTTTCTCACTGCTACATGTAATCACAGTTACAATGTGTGTGTGTGTGTGTGTGTTTTGAGACAGAGTCTCGCTCTCTTGCCCAGGCTGGAGTGCAGTGGTGTGATCTCAGCTCACTGTTACCTCCAACTCCCAGATTCAAGCAATTCTCCTGCCTCAGCCTCCTGAGTAGCTGGGACTACAGATGCCTGCCACCACGCCCTGCTAATTTTTGTATATTTAGTAGAGATGGGGTTTCACCATGTTGGCCAGGCTGGTCTCGAACTCCTGACTTCAAGTGATCCACTTGCCTCAGCCTCCCGAAGTTCTGGGATTACAGGTGTGAGCCACTGAGCCCAGGCAAGTGTTTTGTTTTGAATGAGATTAAAGGAAGAAAGAGGAACAAAAAAGAAAGAGGAAGAAGAGGAGGAAGAGGCTTCTTATGCCAGGCCATAGGCATCTGGCTTTTCTGCATTGGTCCTAAGGTTAAAAAAAATTAGTTGTTCACATCCTTCTGATTGGTTTTACATCGAATAATTATAATACCTTTCTCCTTCTGTGTATGTAGTTGATACACAGCCTGCCACTGCACGCACCAGCATTATTGCTGATCCTTGCTGTGATCTTTCGAGGAATGAAGTACTTTCATTTCACAGGTTCGGAGAAGCTAAGGGTCTTTTAAAAAGCTATCTGGCTGGTAAAAAGCAAGACAAGAAGCAAACTCCATTCTGCTTGGCCCCAAAGAACTCCTGAGGCACCACCGCAGCACTGAGTTAGCTGCAGTCTCATTAGTTACCTAAAGAATGAACTGTTAGCAGCTGATGGAGAGGCACACTGCAGAGACATGGCCTTTTTGGAGTTTTTTTTTTTTTTTTGGAGATGGAGTCTCACTCTGTCTCCCAGGCTGGAGTACAGTGGTGCAATCTTGGCTCGCTGCAACCTCCGCCTCCCGGGTTCAAGCGATTCTCCTGCCTCAGCCTCCTGAGTAGCTTGGATTACAGGTGCATGCCACCAGGCCTGGCTAATTTTTTTGTATTTTTAGTAGAGATGGGGTTTCACCATGTTGGCCAGGCTGGTCGTGAACTCCTGACCTCGTGATACAACCGCCTCGACCTCCCAAAGTGCTGGGATAACAGATGTGAGCCACTGCACTTGGCCCGTTTTGGAGTTTTATTAAAGACTTTGGAGGGGATGAGAGATGGAAATGTCAACTAAGAGGAGCAAGCCTATTTCCTGGCCATGAATGGAGCTAGGAGAGACACTTCCTTCCCTCCCGACCTCTGTGGTCCTAGGCCAAAATTTGGGGAATGGCTAAGTGAGGAGGGAAGGTTCCGATCTGATTTAATTTATGACTCTAAATCTGATAAAGAAAACTCTGTCCTTATTTGTGGAGTTATTTATGTAAAACAAAGTGTGTTTCTACGAAACACCTAATGCCTATTTATCTGAAAGGGTTTTAAAAACCACATTCCAGGCCAGGCGCGGTGGCTCACGCTTGTAATCCCAGCACTTTGGGAGGCCGAGGCAGGTGGATCACCTGAGGTTGGGAGTTCGAGACCAGCCTGATCAACATCGAGAAAACCCAGCTCTACTAAAAATACAAAATTATCCGGGTGTGGTGCACATGCCTGTAATCCCAGCTACCAAGGAGGCTGAGGCAGGAGAATTGCTTGAACCCGGGAGGCGGAGTTTGTGGTGAGCTGAGATCATACCAAAGCAGTCTAGCCTGGGCAACAAGAGGGAAACTCTGTCTCAAAAATAAATAAATAAATAAATAAATAACATCGAATAAAAAATAAAAACCAAATTCCATTTAGTTATACATCAAGTACATGAGAAAACAAAAGGCACCGTCCCAGGAATTTCTGCGTGTGTCTACTTCAGAGAAGGAAGAGATTAATGTGGATGCCAGGCTTCCAGGAGGAGCTTAGGATTGAACCAGACCTTAGAGGATGGCTTGAAGGCGGAGAGAGATGAAGGAGGCTTTTCAGAGCAATGAAGAAGCAAGTCCTAGTGGAAGAGACAGTGAGGAGACAGTCAGGTCATCCTCCCCTCACTTTGCCTCCAACGAAGAACGGATGGGCCTATTGGTTAAAGAGTGGCTCTGACGTCGTACACATCCTAGTTCAATTTCCAGCTTTGGCAATTACAAGCCTTTGGCCAGTTATTCAGACCTGCTAAGCCTTAGCAATCTCATTTCCAAATGCGGTTAATGACGCACACCTCCCAAGGTCTTTATGAGGATTAAATATCATAACCATTTCAGCTCCTGCTTCAGTAATTTGAGGAAGTCATTATTATCTCTTAGATCATTCTGGAATATCCAGATCCTAATCTCAACCATGCTCTATTTCACCTCAGTAACCAATGGAAATTACAATTTCTTCTAGCTCGTGAGATCTTTGAAGCAGTAAAACTACCCCGACTCTATGTCAGAAACACTGGGGGGAAGGAAATGTGTTATCATAAGTCCAGATTCACACAAAGCCATCTCAAATGAGCGTCTTCTTTCTTCTCCCCAGCAACAACAGCAACATCCCGCCAGACTTCTGGCCATTCTCCTCAACCTCCACTTACCACGTTACACATTTTTCTTGGCACTTTGAAAAGACAGGCTGAAAACCCAGGCTAATGATCCCCAAGCAGCATGAAAAGTCAGAAAATAATGAGCAGGTCCTGATTCCTCTCGGGAACCTCATTATGAAGGGCAAGCACTGAAATTTCTGCTTTTTCTCAAGTCTTTTGTTCTTTATACATTTTTCTGGGCTACTCTCTGGCCCGTTATTAGCCTTTACAACAGAGTCAGAAGATTTGGGCTCTAGTCCAGCTGCTGCCACTTATTAGCTGGTGATCTTTGGCAAGTTATTATGCTTTCTAGAACTCAGTTGATTTATCAGTAAAATAAGAATCCATTGAAAAATGTATAGAAATGCACCTTGCAAGTCCTCTAAATGTGTAATGCATATTAAAGTGAGTAGATGAATCAAGCAGGCACACTGTACCCCTTTTACCTTAACCCAACCACCAGAGAAGTCCCAGATTCTGCAGTAAAATACTTCTTCAATAGTCCACTCTGAATGGATTTAAGACCTTTGCGTCTGTTCTGGGGAAGAAAATGTGTTTCCTAATAACAATCCTTCCTGTAAGTTTGAGAAAGGCCTCACAGAGGAACTTGGTTTGTAGAATTACAGCCCAGCTGGTGGGTTGGGACCCCAAGCAGATTGAATCCAACCCTTTGAATAGAATCATATATATGGTTAATACACGTGCCTGTGCTTACGTTCCCCCAGACAGTCACGAACACACACAAATCTTCCACCTCAGTGGGCCTGAGCTGGAGTCCCTGCTTCCTGGATGAAGTTCTGGGGCCTTCACGTCATGGCCTTGTCTGAGCCTGTCTGGTTAGAGAAGTGCAGGCTCTTATTATAGACTGCCTGCTTGCTAATTGAACTGGACAGTTGAGTGCTTTATGATATCACCAAGTAAGACTGTAATGGAAAAGGCTGCACTGTTCAGGGGCTATTTCCTGCACTGAACCATTTCAGTGCTTCCCAAATGCACATGTTATTGTCCGAACACTTAGACCTTAGCAGAGCTGGTTATAGGTTAATCCAAATCACCACCTCCTCCATCAGCTCCTGCCAGGAGGATGCTGAGGCTGTATGCTCAGGGATTTTTTTTTTTTCCTCTTTTTTCTTTTCCTTCAAGAAACAGAATCAATATCCATGTGCACTCAGATTCCTAATAGGGAGCTGCCAAAGGTTTTACCTTGAGCCCTGTACAAAGAGGGACCAGAAAATTAATGTAGTTTCATAGCGAGGCGTTTAAAGTTTAGGAAATAACTTTTTTTTTCCTGCCTCAGGTTTATTTGTACAAACAGCACAGGAGGACCCCAGCCCCATACCGATGGCAGCCGGTGGGCAGTGCAGGGGGAGGGGGTGGTTGCACCAGTCCTTCTGTCCTCACGTTGGCACACAGAGATACCTACTCTGAAGCCTTTGTAGGGGCCTGGGCACCTTTGGGAGCCTGAGCTGGAACTGAAGCTGGAGCTGCAGCCTGGACCTTGGTTTGGTCCTTAACCTTGGCCTTTGGCCAGCATAGCCTGAGCCCCTTGGCAATGCAGGCACGAGCATGCTTCCCCAGCTTGGGGTGGGCAGTGTAGGCAAGTCCATCGAGCTTGTGGCTGAAGTCGCACACACTTCAGGGTGTACTTTGGGATCCTGGGCTTAGCTTCCTTGGGCTTTACAAGGCCTTGATAGCCTCGGCACGTGCACTCATGGCCTTGGCACTGTTGGCCCACATCTTCTTCAGGCCCTTCTTGTGCTTCTTCGCAAAGCGCATGTTCCTCAGGAACTTGGGGTCCATCCCCTTAAGAGATTCGTATCTTTGCGATCGGGGTTTCTTGATACCATTTCTGTGCCATTTTCGGGACTAGTTGTGTGTGGTGTGGTTCTTGGACTTGGTCATGTCTGCACTTTAAGCCACGGCTCCTGAAGCACCTACAATTAGAAGAGCAGGAAATATCTTAATGATAACAAATGTGGCTTTTTCCAAAGGTTATTGCACAGCTATTTGTGCTCAATTAACTACCGGTGATGATAATCATTGAGAATGTGGCTGAGGCTGCAGCCATGCAGCTGCTGTCTAAAGCCCACAGTTCCTTGGCAAAGGGCAGCACCGCAGAGAGGGCTCCCTTGGTGATGGAGCATGAACATGTTCGGGCATGGTTGGTGGCTTTTTCCCTTTAGAGGAATTTCTTTGTGAGAAGCTAGAAAGAGCCTTAGAGGTAACCCAGTTGACTTGTCTGTAAATCCTACAGCTCATCAGCATTGCCTGGGAAATTTGTTAACAATTATAGATACCCAGCATCTGACCCTAGAACCATTAAATCTTGGGGAGGAGAATGAGGATTTATACTATAAACAATTTCAGCAAGTGGCTCCAAAGTTCAGCCAGGCTTGAAAACAACTTTTGCCCAACTGCCTTTGTTTCATAAAGTAGTAAACTGAGAACAAGAAAGGGCAAGTGCCTTGGCTGAGGTCTGCAGGCTGGGTTGTGAGGGTTTAATGTGGAATGCCGGCCTGTTGACTCCTAAACTGGTGTGCTGTGTGTTATGTGGCCTCTCTCATCAAATATTGGCTCTCCTCGGGGAGAGATGTAGAAAACACATGTGAATAAAACACAGTCAGTGATGGGGTAATCCTTTGAATTGAATGTTCAAGTCACCAGGACTCAGCGCTGGTCGTCACTTGCTGTAATTAGTCAAATACTTTGGTTAACGATTCAGCATCACTGGCTGGGTGCCGTGGCTCATGCCTGTAATCCAGCACTTTGGGAGGCTGAGGCGGGCAGATCACCTGAGGTCAGGAGTTCAAGACCAGCCTGGCCAACATGGTGAAACCCCATCTCTACTAAAATACAAAAATTAGCTAGGTGTGGTGGCGGGTGCCTGTAATCCCAGCTACTTGAGAGGTTGAGGCAAGAGAATTGCTTGAATCTCGCAGGTGGAGGTTGCAGTGAGCCAGGATCGTACCACTGCATTCCAGCCTTAGTGACAGAGCGAGACTCTGTCTGAAAGAAAAAAAAAAAGAATTCAGCTTCACTAGCTGGGTGCCATGGCCCATGCCTATAATTCCAGCATTTTGGGAGGGTGAAGTGGGCAAATGACTTGAGATCAGAAAATCGAGACCAGCCTGGGCAACATGGTGAAACCCCATCTCTACAAAAAACACAAAAAATTAGCTCGTCATGATACAGGCGCCCGCCACCATGCCCGGCTAATTTTTCTGTATTTTTAGTAGAGACAAGGTTTCACTATGTTGGCCAGGCTGGTCTCGAACTCTTGACCTCATGATCTGCCTGCCTCTGCCTCCCAAAGTGCTGGGATTACAGGCGTGACCAAAACCTTAATGTCCAGCTGCAGGATAATGGTTGAATAATTTATGATGCATTCACATATTGTTAATAGCTACTGCTTATTCTGTGCTTACTGTGCCAGGTATTGCTTTAAGCACCTTTCTTGTTATTAATTCATTTGTTATTTATTTATTTATTTATTTATTTATTTATTTATTTATTTTGAGACAGAGTCTCGCTCTGTTGCCCAGGCTGGAATGCAATGGCGCAATCTCAGCTCACTGCAACCTCCACCTCCCGGGTTTAAGCGATTCTCCCTGCCTCAGCCTCCTGAGTAGCTGGGATTATGGGTGCCCACCACCACGCCTGGCTAATTTTTGTATTTTTTGGTAAAGACGGGGTTTCACCATGTTGGCCAGGCTGGTCTTGAACTCCTGACCTCAGTTGATCCATCTGTCTCAGCCTCCAAAAGTGGTGGGATTACAGGTGTGAACCACCGCGCCCAGTCCATTTATTAATTAAAATAACTTTATGGGGCAGATACTATTATCCTCACTTTACAGTTAAGGAAACAGAGCCAGAGAAGTTAAGTAATTTGTCCAAAGTCATGAAGCTAGGAGGTAGAAGAGTCAGGATTCAAACCTGACTTGAGAGTCCTCTCAACCACTAAACTGTCTCTTGTATAGCCAACGATTAGTACAATAAACCACGAATAATTTGCTGAAGAATGCTTGCTTTGCATGTAATAAGGGCTAAACTGAATGACTACATTTATTGTTAAATACACATAGGAAATGCTTATGACATATTTAAATGGGGGAGAAAAGCAGGATATCACTGTATGTACATTATAATTTTAACTAAAGAAAGTTGTGGAAAAATGCCCAGGAAATAACTGGAAGAAAATAGGCCAAATGGTTAATTCTGTTTGTGGTTGATGGGCTGACAATTTTTCCCCCTTGCTTCTTTAACTTTGTCTGACTTTTCCGAATTTTCTAAAGCAAATGTTACCTGTAACATCAGAAAAAACGCTATTAAAAACTGATTTCTAAAAACATGAGACCTTACAGACGCAGGATTGGGACAGATCACCAACAGGCAGCAAATACTGATTCTTTTCTCCCCAAAGAAATTAACTGCAAAGAAGTTTCATTGACCCATGTAACCTCTTGCACAAAACACTGACTATTCCTGCACGTTATTCTAACTGTCATCCTTAGATCATTAATACATAGGAGGCAATTTCTACTTTGGTTCTGATAGAAGTCTCCCAAGAGAAGCCAATTTCCTGAATCTTTTTGAGAGAATTTATTACAAGCATCTTTGCTTCCTCAGAGTCCCCGAGCTCTTGTATTCCCTGCCATTATCAGTGTGTCTGGTCTCCTGGGCATAGCTTATGAGTAGATGTTCAACACATGAAAATTATTTTTATGAACCGAGATATTTTGCTAAAACATATGTCATTTGGGAACAGAGTCTTGGTTTCTCCTCGTGTCTTCCCAAGGACCTAGGATGGGGTTGGACACAGGAGATAGTTGGATGAAGGGCAGCCTAACTACTCATGTGCCCACATGACATGTATATGTCTATTTCTCTGACCTATCCTGATCTCACCATGCCCCTGTTCTACTCTGAGGTTTCTGGAGCTAGCAAGTCACTTCTTGCTGTACTCGGGGCTGTGGGGCCAGCCATCCTCCCAGTCTTGTGGCTGTGATCCTTTCATGAGACCTATTCCTAGTTTCCAGCCCCTGCATTCTAACACTCTTCTTTTCTGCCCCCACTCTGCTTTATCAGCCCATCTGTGCAGGTCTGCCGCACAGCAATCAGCAGGAGCCATCCCTGTGCGCTTAAATTAGAGATGCTGTTATTCTCTCTCTCTCTCTCTTTTAATAAAGCAAAGGAATTCATTTCTTACAGTTATGGAGGCTGAGAAGTCCAAGGTCAATGGACTGTATCTGGTGAGAGCTTTCATGCAGGTGGGGAGTCTGCAGAGTTCCATAGTGGCACAGGGCATCACACAGCAAGGGGGCTGAGCATGCTGCTATTTTCTTTCTACTTTTAAACTTGAGTTCTACAGACTTACTAGACTAGCTGTGTATATATATATAGTCATTATCCATAAGGCTAGAAGCATTGAAAGCCAACATGGTGGGCACAGGCAAACCACAGTTCTTTTAGGCCCCTGAACCTATCCTCATATTAGACAACATGTACTGAAGAGGATACCTGACATGAAGAGGATAGCTGTGAGGTTTATTTAAGGAACTTGATGAGCGTCTGTAGTGGGTGGGGAAGAAAGATTTGGGAGGACATTTTCAATTGCTTACTGTCTTTTTTCCCCCCCCCCATGAAACATCACCTCCAATTCAAAAGTGTTATGAACGTATTATTTGCAGGTGGATTGTTGTAAATGAAAATTATGTGTAAGGCATTATGTGTATTAATCCTTAAGCTGTCTGAAATGATGACTGCACAATGTATTACCTAAAAATATTATATATTGGCTAAGGTTGAGGTCAAGGGTTGGGGGAGGAATGGGGGATGTGTTAGTCTGTTTGGGCTGCTATAACAAAAACACCATAAATCGAACGGCTTGTAAACAACAGGAGTTTATTGCTTATGGTTCTGGAGGCTGGTAAGTCTGACATTAAAATGATGACAGACTTGGTGTTTAGAGAAGGCTCAGTCTCCTGGTCATAAGTGGTACCTTCTAGCTGCATGCTCACATATTGGAAGGGGCTAGCTAGCTCTCTGGAGTCTCTTTTATTTTTTTTTTTTAACATATATATATATTTATTTATTTTTGAGACAGAGTCTTGCTCTGCTTGCCTAGGCTGGAGTGCAGTGGCATGATCTTGGCTCACTGCAACCTCTGCCTTCCGGGTTCAAGAAATTCTCCTGCCTCAGCGTCCTGAGTACCTGGGACTATAGGCAAGTGCCATCACGCCCAGCTAAGTTTTTGTATTTTTAGTAGAGATGAAGTTTTGCCATGTTGACCAGGCTAGTCTTGAACTCCTGACCTCAGGTGATCCTCCCTTTTCAATTCCCCAAAATGCTGAGATTACAGGTGTGAGCCACCATCCCTGNGTTTTTTTTTTTTTTTTTTTTTTTTTTTTTGAGACGGAGTCTCGCGCTGTGTCACCCAGGCTGGAGTGCAGTGGCGCGATCTCGGCTCACTGCAAGCTCCGCCTCCCAGGTTCACGCCATTCTCCTGCCTCAGCCTCCGAGTAGCTGGGACTACAGGCGCCCGCCACCACGCCCGGCTAGTTTTTTGTATTTTTAGTAGAGACGGGGTTTCACCATGTTAGCCCGGATGGTCTCGATCTCCTGACCTCGTGATCCACCCGCCTCGGCCTCCCAAAGTGCTGGGATTACAGGCTTGAGCCACCGTGCCCGGCCCCGGGTCTCTTTTATAAGGGTGCTAGTTCCACTCCTGAGGGCTCTGCCTCATAACCTAATTACCTCCCCGAAACACCCCACCTCCTACTACCATCATCTTGGGGGTTAGGAATTCATTGTACGAATTTTGGGGGATACAACACTCAGACCATAGCAGGAAGGTGTGGGTGGAGGGCCCAGAACTGAGATACTGTCCAGAGGGAAAGTGGGTATCTGTACTCCTCAAAAAAACCGAAACCAACCAGTCAAGGCAGGGACCCCAGAGACGATGGGAGGAGAAGCCTCACATGTATAGACTGGGGAGGACCGGATCATCTCCAAAGTAATGCCCCAGCCTCTGCCTCTCATTTATAGGTCAGAGGGTCCCCACTGATGAGAGAGAACCTCAGTGGAGGCTGCTCCACAATGGTTCCCATCCTGGAATTTTACCAGGAGCACCCCTGCTTGCCCACTCATCTGTCTCAGAGGTCCAGGAAATTTTCGCACCTGTCATATCATCTGTGCTTATCTCAGTGTTGAGATAACCTTTTCCCTTGTTTTCTCCTTAATTTGATTTTCCAGTTCTCTGGAAAAGAGAACTGTGGAATGGGGACTGGACAATCTTTGAAAGAGCCTCTCCTGCTTTTGTTCTTAGTTTTTTCTGTTTTTTGAGACGGAGTCTCGCTCTGTTGCCCAGGTTGGAGTGCAGTGGTGCGATCTCAGCTCACTGCAAGCTCTGTCTCCTGGGTTCACGCCATTCTTCTGCCTCAGCCTCCCAAGCAGCTGGTACTATAGGTGCCTGCCACCATGCCTGGCTAATTTTTTGTGTGTTTTTAGCAGAGACAGGGGTTCACTGTGCTAGCCAGGATGGTCTCGATCTCCTGACCTCATGATCTGCCCGCCTTGGCCTCCCAAAATGCTGGAATTACAGACGTGAGCCACTACGCCTGGCTGTTCTTAGTTCTTAAGTAGTGTTGACACATGGGTGATGACGAAGGAGATGATTAAGGCTTTCAAAGAATGTGGAAGAATGTGTCAAATTCTTCACTTCCTAGATGACTTCAGTTTCCTAATCCATAAAATAGGACAAAGACCATTACTTATCTGATGAAAAGGAGAGACAGTGTAATAAGCAAGGTGCTTTCAATACTGTATTACTCCATTTTCACACTACTGAGAAAATTACAAATTACCTGAGACTGGGTAATTTATAAACAAAAGAAGTTTAATTGACTCACAGTTCCGCATGGCTGGGGAGGCCTCAGGAAACTTATAATCATGGTGGAAGCTGGGGGGAAGCAGGGCACATCGTACATGGTGGCAGGTGAGAGAGAGGATACAGGGGAGATGCCAGACACTTATAAACAACCAGATCGCGTGAGAACTCCCTATCGCAAGAACATCATGGAATAACCGCCCCCATGATCCAATCACCTCCCATGAGGTCCCTCCCCTGACACATGTGGATTACAATTCAAGATGAGATTTTTGGGTGGCGACCCAGAGTCAAACCATATCAGATCTCCAAATGGTAGCTATTATTTAGATGTCCTTTTCTTCTGTCTTGACACAGTCACTGACACAGTTCAGGCTCTTACTATATCTCCACTGATGTCAACTTCCAATCTAGTCTCTTGCATTCTCTGCTTCTGCCATCTATTTTCCAGTGTGGTGCCAGAGGAATCCTTGTAAAATACAAAGATGCATGTCATGCTACTGCACAGAATCTTTTAATAGCCTCCTTTTTTTTTCCCCTTTTTAGAATAGGGCCTAAAATCTTCAATGTAGCATCTTTCCAGAAATAGTCTTCTGAACTTGTCTGCTTCTATTCATTCACTCATACATACATTTTACTGTTAGGAGCACCTTCTATATGCCGAACACTAAGCTAAGTGTTTCACATAGGTCATTTCACATAATCCTGAAAACAATGCTTTCCTTAATATCTCCATTTTGCAGAAGAGGAAAGGGAGGCTCACAGGATGTGGAACTCACCCAAGAAGGCACAGCTAGTTGGTTATAAAGATTTGAATTCACTCTGGCTGGCACTCTCTTCAATTGGAGCTCTTTGTACCGAGCAAAAATGTCTCAGGGGCAGTAGGGAAGGGAATGACAGCATCAGCAGAAGGGAGCCAGGGTCAGGACAGGGAGGAAGCAGTGTTTGGAAGAAGGGTGCTGGGGACGGGGTGCGGATATAACTTCCCTTTCCAAGGTTGGTGATGGGGAGTAGGCACCTCATTTGGAGACAGAACTTTGGGCCTGGGCTTCAGGCACTTTAAGTGTGCACTGGACTTTGTGTTCCCAGAGGACCCCCAAACATTTCAGTACCTCCTTCCTTTCCCCCTTCCCACCCAGCACACAGCCTGGTGCCTAGAGTGCATTCAGTAGACAACTGGGATATGACTATTGCCTCTGGTAGTCACATCCTCTCTTTCGGCTATGGAAGGCTGGAGTCGAGGCCTTAAAGGCCCCTCCCGCCCTTCTGTTGGGCAGTTTTTCTGTCTTAGGGAAATCGCCGTGGGGCTATCGGGGATGGTCAGTACGCAGCTTGGTTAATCCTCTTTCCTTCCCCAGCAGCTCCACCGTCGTCCGGGTGAAAAGAAAGAACCACGCTCCCGGCCGGGCGCGGTGGCTCAAGCCTGTAATCCCAGCACTTTGGGAGGCCGAGACGGGCGGATCACGAGGTCAGGAGATCGAGACCATCCTGGCTAACACGGTGAAACCCCGTCTCTATTAAGAAATACAAAAAAAAAAACCAGCCGGGCGAGGTGGCGGGCGCCTGTAGTCCCAGCTACTCGGGAGGCTGAGGCCGGAGAATGGCGTAAACCTGGGAGGCGGAGCTTGCAGTGAGCTGAGATCCGGCCACTGCACTCCAGCCTGGGTGACAGAGCGAGACTCCGTCTCAAAAAAAAAAAAAAAAGAACCACGCTCCCTTCACCATCCAGGCTGAGGCTTCGGTCTTTCAGCTTGCAGCTTGGGGTGGAAGCCTCTGGGTGCAGGGGTTCGAGGGCGCTCTTCTCCCTCTGTATTTGCCATTTGAGAGCGCCTAGTAAGAGCCATGCCCCAGTGTTGGCAGGTTAATGCCAAACGCAGTGAAAGATTTTGTTCTTTCCTATTCTAGATAAGAGGAATACCAGTCTTCAGAGAGGTTAAGTGACTTCCTCAGGGTCTCGCAGTCAGCCGGTAGCAGAGACCGGGTGTATAGTGCCCGCATATTAGGACCAAAAGCCCGACACTGCTAAATTCACCCCTCGCGGCCAAGCGGGCAAGAGGCATTTAGGGGTCTTTGCGCAGCCGCGTAGCCCCTCCCACTTGGTCCTCGATCCACCCTCCTTGAGGGCAGGCAGGATTGTGGCATCACCCGGTGCCTTCATCAGGAATCTTTAACCCCAAGCCCGCTCGCTAGCGACCTCCAGGCCGGTTTGGTGCGCGGTGTGGCCAGTGGCGAGAGGTGGAGTGGGGGCGGAGACCGACCCAGTCTTCGCAACTCTATTTGCATACGGAGGCGACTCGCTTCCTTCCCGCCCCTCCGCCGCGCTCTTCCTTCCTTCTCCCGTCCCTTCCAGTCTGCGTCTTCTGTCCCCCGTTCCTCCCCAGCGGACCCCTCCTCCGAGACTCCCTCGTGGGGTTCCCAGCTCCCGGGCGCTCCTGCCCTTGCCGAGCGCGGTTTCTGGAGTCACCTGGGGGAGGGGAGTCCTGGGCAGGGCCGGGCTGGGGAAGACGCCTGGGGCACTGCCCGGCGCTAACAAAGGGAGCCGGTACCGACCGGCGTGGGCGCGGAGCGGGCGGCCGCCACTGAGCGGGCTGAGCAACCGCAGCCTCCGCGGCCGAGAGTGCAGCGAGTGAGTAGGGGGTGCGGTGGGCGGCGGCGCGGCCCGGGCTCTCCCGGGAGGAGTGTGATGCAAAGGGGCGCGGGAGGAGAGCGGAGCCGCGGGGCCCGTGGCGCGCCTAGGGCGCAGGGAATCTCTCTCCAGCGCCGCCTCAGTTGCCTTGGCTCCGGGGCTGGCCGCCTTTTGGCTGGGGGTGTGTGTATATTTGTCCGGGCCAAAGGGCCACCCAGGTTTCTCTGTGGCTCCGCGAGCCTGCGGATCCACAACAAACCCACGTGCGCGCAGCCCCGGGGAACACCGATTTCTCCACCGCACCGTCAGTGTTTGGCTGGGGGGGTGGGGGGGCGTGGGGAGGGGCGGTGCGCCTCGCAGAGTCCGGGTTCCTTCAAATCCTGCCTTCTGGGTTTACGGATCGACAAATTGGGGCCCGCGGCAGCGGAGGGGGCACAGGCACCATAACAAACGCACGTGCGCCCTGCCCAGAGATCTGGACGCACCGCAAACCCTTAGGGGCTGCCCTACGGTGCCGGGCCATTGTCTCAGCCTAGGGGGAGGGAGTGGCTCTAGAGGCGCCACTTGCTGGAGGAGGGCGAGAGAGACATTTAAAAGGTACCGCTTGGGCATCAGACTAAACTGCCAGACTTAAAAGGGAAATCAAAACAAGAAAGCAGCTACAAAAACGTTACTCCAGGCTGAGAGTCGGTCCCCGGCCGTGGCGCATTCGTTTGGGTGAAGTGGGCCACCCCTCACCTTCACCTCCTGGAGGGCTCTTAGAGATGTGGGTTGGGTTAAGGGTCTAAGGGTGCCCCTCAAAAAAAAACCATAGTGCTGGGCGCACTATTGTTCCGGCACTCTGGCGATTGCGTCTGTGGGGGATATTTTGGGCGCCTCCTCAGCCTTCGGGAAGAATGGTCAATGTACGCGTCGCCCAGTGCGGTCTTGTGCTTTACCTCTGAGGCCCGTGTCCGTCTGCCCAGACACCCCAGATGTCACTAGCTCCTTTTGGCTTGTTATGCATTTTCGCAAGCAAGGCCAGCCGAGACCTCATGTTCTAGCTGGGGACAAACAATTTTCAGTTCTGAGTTTATTTGAAAGAAATTCCGAGACCCGGAAAGAGAGAACTCTTGTTTGTTTTGCTTTTTCTTTACTTACATATGCTCAGCTCAGCTTTGCAGATGTTAATCAGACACGATCTGCCGCAGGGAGATGGTTTCGGGGTGAATTGGTCTCTGAGATGATGGTGTTGGTGCAGGTTGTGGGCGTGCAGTGTGAGCAGGAATGGAGGCGCCGCCACCCCAGTGTGTGCCTGCTGCCTCACCTTGGCTAGTGTGGCTGAAGATTAACCTGTTCCCGGGGCGGGGGGACCTGGAGAGCCTCCAGTCCTATTGCACTGTTACTGAAAGGGTCTAGAGAGCATCTAGGGAGCCTTCTTATTTTACAGGCAGGAAGCTGAGGCCGGGGAGTTCAGCCACTTGTCCAAGTTTAAACCGGGTGAAACGGGCCACAGAGAGAACACTGAGTGTGGGTCTCCCAACTCCCACTGCATCGCCCTGCCGGCAACTAAAGGCAAAACCGGGATTCTGTGGTTGGCTTAAAAGGCAGTGGCCTTAGGCAGAATAGGGTTAAACAAAGAGTAATTCAAATCGAAAGCTGCACCCTTCCATTATCCCTTTCAAGAGTTCTTTATTCTGTTGAGAAAAAAATAGATTTAGTCGTTCCTTACTCTCCTTCTAGCCTTTCAAAAGCTTAGTTATTTTTCTCTCCTGGCTGCCCCTTCCCCTCACATTGGAATAAGGCCAGCTACGGAGACTCCGATGTTTTGCCTCTCATCCTTGTGCCAGGAGGCCTTTGTTTGGGCAAAAGCATGGGCTGTTGACATCAGCCGCACGGGGAGAAAGTGTCTCTTAGAAAGCTACTCCTGAGTCACTTGTGAGAGCATTGTTTCCATTGATTTTATTAAAGTTACTTTTTTTTTTTAATGAGAGTCCCATGGAAGTAGCTGCTTATTTTTGTATTTGGCAGAGAAGTAGGAAAACCAAAACAACACGGAGAAGCCGGATTTCCCCAGAGTTAACATGTTGTTTTGCACTGTCCCTGTTATCTCCTAGTTACACTTGTTTCTTTTCCTTAGAGTTCCCAGGGTGTCATGATGATTCTGGTAGCATCAGGAGGCACCAAATGCCTAGGCAGATAGGGGCGGGGGGTACCCCGTGAAACCCCCACCTCCAGGCCAAAGACAGTTTAAAGCCTGAAAGCCAAGCTCCAAGTTAAATCCTCAGACCAGAGTGTGAACTTCTGTTTGACATGCTTTCCCCTAATTGATCCCTACTTTTCACCTATTTTACATATACCTACCCTTTCCTAATTGGCTTTCTACACTGCCGTGCCCACCTTTGAGTGATGTCTTTGCTTTAATCTTTTTTGCATACTCACAAACCCGGTCAGCATGCATTCCCCATTCTGAGTCCATAAAAGTCCCTTGACCCAGCCACACTGGGGAGCTTTTCCGTCTTCAGGTAGGGGACCAACCCCGCGTCTCCTCTCTGCTGAAAGCTGTTTTCATCACTCAGTAAAATTCTTCTCTGCTTTCCTCTCCCTTCAATGTGCAGTGTACCCTCATTATTCTTTGGTGTGGTGCAAGAGCTTAGAACCACTGAATGCGGGTACAAGCTATCATACAGTGAGCTGGGACACACTGGCATGGCTCAGGGAAGCACAGGTGGGGCGTTGCTGGCCGGAGGACCAAGAAGAAAAATCCTACGTCAATTCCACTTGGCCGTGCCGTAAAGTTTTCTCACCAGGACGCTGACCCTGTAAGGAACTTCAGAAATAATCTGACTGGACCCTTTTACTTTCCCGATGGGAAAACTGAGGCCTAGAGAAGAGAAATTATTTGCCCAATGATACACAACAGTGCACGGTCTACTTTTAGTGCCCCTTTTTGTATAAAAGGGAAATTGTTGCATCAAATCAGTTGTTGTTGGTACTCCACAGAAAAACCAAAGTTATGGTTGTTATAACAACACCCTTTAAGTCAGAGAACCAACTCCTTATGGATTAAAATAGGTTTGGTTATTACGCAAAGCCAGGGATCCCAGTGGTAGGTATGCTGAATATTGCAGTTATCTCTGGGGATCAGCTTTCTTTAGTGTTTGCTAAATGGTTCACTTTACTCTTGTGCTGGGTTTTTCCATGTTTCTCTGTCTTGTGCTTCCCCATTTAGGGACTGCTTTGTGTGAAATCATAAGGCAAGAGGCAGTGAGAAGACAGAAGAGAGAGGCGCCACTTAGCTGTTCATGCTGCTTAACCTCTTGGGCTCCAGTTTCCTTCTTTGTACAGTGAGAGCCCTCCTTGCCCAGTCTCTGCACAGGCTGTTCCAGCGGAGCGGAAGATGCTCAGGCTTTAGAGCCATAGGAGGGGTTTGGGGTCATCTTCCTGTCTCCAGTATTACTTTAAGACCAGCAGGCTGGGCCGGGCACGGTGGCTTACTCCAGTAATCCCAGCACTTCAGGAGGCCGAGGAGGGAAGAGTTCGGATTCCTTGAGCTCAGGAGTTTGAGATCAGCCTGAGCAACAGTGAGACCACCTCCCCCACCGCCATCTCTACAAAAAATAAAAGAACAAAATCAGCCAGGCATGGTGGCGCGCTCCTGTGGTCCCAGCTACTTGGGAGGCTGAGACAGGAGAATCGCTGGAGCTTGGGAGGTGGAGGTTGCAGTGAGCTGAGATCTCGCCACTGCACTCCAGCCTGGGCGACAGAGCGAGACCCTGTCTCAAAAACAGAAAAGGAAACAAAACAAAACAACAACAGAACACCAGCAGGCTGCTTCTGCGTTGTGTAAAGTGACGGGAGTAAGGTGTATGAATCTCCTGGGGTTGTTGAGGGCATTAAGTCACATGACACATTCTTACGACTGGTCAGACCTCTTGGCAGGCTTGAGTGCTTACCAGCTTTCAAAAAAAAATTTTTTTTTTAAACTTTTATTTTGGGTTCAGGGGTACATGTGCAGGTTTGTTATACAGGTAAACTTGTGTCATGGGGTTTTGGTGTACAGAGTATTTAGTCACTCAGGTACTAAAACTTGTACCCAGTAATTATTTTCCCTGCTCCCTTTCCTCCTTCCACCCTCCACCCTTCAAGAAGGCCCTAGTGTCTGTTGTTCCCCTCTTTGTGTCGGTGTGTTCTCATTATTTCGCTCCTACTTATAAGTGAGAACATGTGGTATTTGGTTTTCTGCTTCTGCGTTAGTTGGCTAAAGATAATGACCTCCAACTCCATCCGTGTTCCTGCAGAGGATATGATCTCATTCTTTTTTATGGCTGCATAGTATTCCATGGTACATGTGCACCACATTTTCTTTATCTAGTCTACTGTTGATGGGCATTTAGGTCTTTGCTATTGTGAATAGTGCTGCAGCGAACATATGTGTGCATGTGTCTTTATGGTAGAACAATTTATATTCATTTGGGTATTTACTCAGTAATGGGATTGCTGGGTCAATGGCAGTTCTATTTTTAGTTTTCTGAGGAATCCCCACACTGCTTTCTACAATGGTTGAACTAATTTACACTCCCACCAACAGTGTATCAGCATTACCTTTTCTCTGCAACCTTGCCAGCATCTGTTACTTTTTGACTTTCTGATAATATCCCTTCTGACTGGTGTGAGACCAGCTTTTAAAGTGGTAGAGAATGTTAGTGGGAGAATGACCCCATAGGGTAAGCTCGTGGGCTCAGATTAGAAAAACCTCATCTTTCACAAAGAGGTGTAAAGCAAGGCCTGCCAAGCTGTCAAGGGAGGCTTTGAGTAGTTGTGAAGTTTGTGTGACTCTAAGGTGACTAGAACTAGTAAAAAAAAAAAAAAAAAAAAATTAAAATCAGAACCTTCACACGTAAGTGAGTAAAATCTCGAGTCATTCTATTTATGTGTTCTGTGTTTACTGACAAACAGGTGCTGGGGGTAGAGGGGGTCTTGTGCTTAACCTGAGATTACAAAGAGCATGGAGACCCATTCTTTGCCCGAGGAAAGCCCAGCCTAGCTCCACCACCCTCACTTAAAACACTTTTGGCTCTCCCTTAGAAATTGCCCTCAGGAGCCCAGAGAAAATTGATCTAATTTATCTCAGTATTGACCTCTGGGGTCCCCTTCTCTTCATGAATAAAGGCAAGAGCAGGTGGTAAATGACAGAGTAGAAGAGGGAAGGCTTCAGAGAAAATCTGGCCCTCTGGAAATATGAGGACATGGTTGCATTAAAAAAATACAGGAATAATTCATTAATGAAATTCACAGTAATTGTTCTGGACCATTAGATTCCTGAGAATTTGGACAGGGAGTTAGTTGCTCCGATGTAGTATCAGTCATTTATTCTGTAAGAACTGAATTAGAGGCCAATGAATTTTTTCTTGCTTGTCTGCAGAAAGCTATACGATGGCATTCTGACTCCTATAGATGTATTTTTGATAGACTTATATGTAACAGTAACATTGAGCAGTGCAGTGTCACCATATTAAAATACTGAGATGATTTTCTCAATCATTATTATACTGGAAAGGTCAGGTTAGCCTTCAGAATCAATGTAGTGATTTAATTTTTATTTATTCTGATTATAAAAATAAAGCTAGGGGCGAGGCACAGTGGCTCATGCCTGTGATTTCAGCACTTTGGGAGGCCGAGGCAGCTGGATCACCTGAGATCAGGAGTTCAAGACCAGCTTGGCCAATGTGGTGATGAAACCCCATTTCTACTAAAAACACAAAAATCAGCCAGGCATGGTGGGTGGGTACCTGTAATCTCAGCTATTTTGGAGGCTGAGGCAGGAGAATCGTTTGAACCCGGGAGGCGGAGGTTGTAGTGAGCCAAGATTGCACCACTACACTCCAGCCTGGGTAACAGAGCAAGACTCTGTCTCAAAAAAAAAAAAAAAAAGCTTGCCTGTTGAGGATAATTTGGAAAGTTCTGTACAAAAAAGCATAGAGAAACAGAAAAAAATTCCGCTATCCAAAGCCAACCCCTCTTAACAGCTGGCAATTTTCCTTCTTTTTTTTTTTTAAATGGATTTATTTTTTATAAATGGTTGCAAACATACTGTATGTGCAGTTATGTCTCTTGCCTCCTTGCTTAACTTTCCCATATATACATTTCATGGTTAACATTGCATTAAAGCTGTACCCTTTCATTCATCACCCATATCAGCTGTTCAGCTTCTCCAAGGTCGTGTGGACCCCTGGGATCTCATCATTTCAGTGAGGGCCTGTAAAATTTCAGGAGCCTCCAACTGCCTCTGCCTTTCCCACCGTTGTCTCAAGTGTTCAGCCATCACCCATGGGTTCTTTGGAGGTCTACAGGTACTGGTATTACAGTGGGGAGAGAAGAGGCCTGCACGTGGCCTTGAGTTCTAGTCTGCCCTTGTGACCTTCAAAAACTTAACTTTAATACTCCAGTCTTCGTGTCTGTACGTGTCAAATGAGCAACTGCAGTGTCACTTATTAATTTATTCACCACATATCTGAGTGCCCACTCTAAACCAAAGATAAATAAGAAGAGCTTAGTTTTTTAGAAGCTCGTAGTTCAAAGGAGGAGGCAGGGGTAACAAGAGATTAGTGCAGGATGCCGGCGACCGTGAGGAGGGGGTCACCAATGACTGGAGCAGTGGGAAAGGCTTCCTGCGTGAGGCCACATTAGACAGCCAACCACATCGAACTTTCTCTTACTGTAATTGACACCGTGATTAAAATATCTGTGAAGAGCCGGGTGTGGTGGCTCACTTCCGTAATCCCAGCACTTTGGGAAGCTGAGACAGGCAGATCACCTGAGGTCAGGAGTTCGAGACCAGTCTGGCCAACATGATGAAATCCTGTCTCCACTAAAAATACAAAAAACAGCCAGGCATGGTGGCGGGTGCCTATAATCCCAGCTACTCGGGAGGCTGAGGCAGGAGAATTGCTAGAACCCGGTAGGCAGAGGTTGCAGTGAGCTGAGATCTCACCACTGCACTCCAGACTGGGTGACAGAGCACGACTCTGTCTCAAAATGAAATGAAATGAAATAAAATAAAATATTTATGAAGAAATCTCTGTTCATTTTCCAGATGATTCCCATCGGATAGTCCTAAAGTTGAGATTACTGGGTTATACTTTAAAGGGTATGACCAGTTTTAAAACTTCATGGATTTAGTTCAATTACCTATAAAGTCTTCAAGTAGCTAAATATATATTGTGGGAATGGGAAAAACTAACAGCACAATGAATTTGGGATTTGCATTCTTGCCCACTATGTACCACCTATGTAGATTTGGGCAAGCTACTTAAGCTTACTAAGCTTCCATTTCCTTCTCTGTAAAATGGGGATAGCAGACCTTATCTTATAGGCAATTATGAGCATTAGATAAAATCATAGGTAAAAGGCTCAGTGCAGTGCCAGGTATACAGGAAGCACTCAGTTAAGTAATAGCTGTTATTGTTATAACTGAGGTTTTCACAAGCCGCACACTTTTGCTCCTGGTATTTTTTCTTACCATGACGGCAGGCTATTGTTTGGCTTTCTGTGCTGAGGGAAGCAGAAAGTTAATTAAAATGGAAACCCCCACCAAGTGACAAGTTGAGAGACAAATGATCACTCACATGATAGGTCAAAAAAAAAAAAAAGTCTTTTTTATTATGGAAAATTTCAAACATACAAAAGTACAGAGAAGAGTGTAAGGAACCCTATATATCACTTGGCTTCAACTCTGACTGAAACTTGAGGCTGATCTGTAACCCCATCATCAACCCCAGATTACATGCAAGTGCATCCCAGACAGCTTATCAGCCCAGCCATAGCTATTTCAGTCACATGTCACATGATGCGTGTTTGAGGCACTGAGTTGTGTTGGCTAGGAACCTGTCTCTGCTGTCGCAGTCATGGGACTGTGTGTGTGTATGTGTGTGTAGTGGGGATTGGGAGTTAGGAGAGAGACAGAAAGTAAACCGAGGAACTGTTTTTTTTGTTTTGTTTTGAGACAGGGTCTCGCACTGTCACCCGGGCTGGAGTGCGGTGGGACGATCATGACTCGCTGCAGTCTCTGACCTCCTAGGCACAAGCAATCCTCCTGCCTCAGCCTCCCGAGTAGCTGGGACTACAGGCATGCACCACCACACCCAGTTAATTTTATTTTTATTTTTTGTAGAGATGGGTGTCTCACTGTGTTGCCCAGGCTTGAACTCCCGGGCTCAAGTGATCCTCCTGCCATGGCCTCCCAAAGTGCTGGGATTACAGGCATGAGCCACCATGCCCAGCCTCCAACCTGGGCACTTCTTAAGTTTTACTGCCCAAGTAAGGAGGCCTTCCTGTATCCCGAACAGACAGGGTGGAAGGAGCACTGAATTCGGAGTCAGGAAACCTGATTTCAAATAAGGGCCCCACCCCTTAATGGATGTATGCTTTTAGAAAGTGACTTTTGAATTTCTTGGGGCATATTTGTAAACATTTTGTGAGTATTAAATGAGATAATCCATGTGACAGCTGAAGTGGCTCAATAGGAGTTGGACCTAAATCAGACTCGAGCCCAGCCTTCCCTTCCCGAGAGGCAGTCTCCAGATGCAGCTGAGGTCCCTGACTGCCACCTGCGGCCTCACTAGAATGCATTCAGGGAGCGTTGCTGCTGGTCTCTCATGCCGAAGATGTGGTGGTGGCTCAGATGAGCATCTGACTCACACAACGCCCCATGCTTGCAAATCTCCCGTCCCCTCTGTTAGTGCCTTTCCTCTGCTTTATGGATGAGGGCAGGGGATCCAGAGAAGGTCCCGGTCCTTGGTAGCAGGCCCTCTCACACCCCTTCTATGGGAAGGCAGGATCCCCTCTCCACCTCTGACTTTGATGATTCTTCGTCTCCTCTAACTTCCTGTTACACCCAAGTAGGAATTTTTGACTCAAATAAAATCGGAAAGTCGATCTGATTTAGTAATCAAGTCAAAGTCCTCTCCTTAATCCTCTGGGACACCCATTATTTCAAGACCTGGACTGTGACTTGTGGTCTCTGGCTGTTGCTGGCTAGCTATGTGACCTTGGACAAATGCATGCCACCCTGGGTATGCCACCTCCGAGAATCAACGCTCAGCCCTGTGCAGCGCCTTCCAGCTCTGAGATTATGAAACATACATGTAAGACTGGGAGGCTTCTTCACATAAATAATAAATGAAATGAAATGATTTTTTTTTAGAAGATTGAAACGGGGTAAAAAGTTAACCCCTCAGCTTATGCCATTCCTCCCTCATTCCATTTCTCTTTGCAGTGACTACGGTTTGCAGTTTGATGTCTGTCCTTCCAGCTCCTTTGTACACATTTATATAGGTATTTGTGGTTATATGCAAATACGTTTTTAAAACTCAGTAGATGGATTACGATCAAACTTGTTCAACCCATGGCGTAGGGGCTGCGTGTAGCCCAGGATGGCCTTGAGTGCGGCCCAACACAAATTCGTAAACTGTCTTTAAAAATTATGAGGTTTTTTTTGCATTTCTCTTTTTTCTTTAATCTCATCAGCTATCATTAGTGTTAGTGTATTTAATGTGTGGCCCAAGATGATTCTTCCAATGTGGCCCAGGGAAGCCAAAAGATTGGACATTCCTGACATTATACTAACCCATTTACAAACTTGCCTTTTTCATTTTACTGTATGTATTGGAGGTCTTCCCATAACAGTGTTTATTTTTTTTTTTTCATAGCTGCATTGCATTCTATATTTTGAATGTGTTTTCCTTACCAATCTTCTGTTGATGGACATTTATGTATTCCCATAAAAATATATTTCTAAGTGTTTTTAGACCTCCAACATTACGGAAAGATAGTTGTAAATGTCAGTGGGTCAAATGAACCTGGTCCATCAAGTTCTGGAAAGGGTGGTGAGAGAGTGGGCGCAGAAACACGGGGGTCTGCATTGTGGAAAGCGGATTGGAAGGGCTCTCAGGAAGCTACCAAGAGGCTGCTTGCATGGAAGGTTATTTTTGGAGGTAGCCTGCCTGGTTTGGTGTCCTCAGCTGCAAGTGCAAAAACTGAGCTGCGTCATCACCTTCCCCTCCCCCTCTCACCATCCTTGGGCCTTCCAAGTTTGTTTCTGTTCTCAGGGTCAGGATCAGGACCTCGTGGGAGAACTGGCACTTCAGTGATAGGGAGGAGAGAGAAGTGAAGAAAAGGAGTGTTTGATCTCAGGCTCTGGAGGAGGAATTGTGATAGTTATATTGTACTTTGTCTGGTTGTTCAAACCTACCTGGAGTGTTATGCTTCCCTGGGTCCCCTCCAGAGAGTGATAAAATATGCAAACCCAGAAATTGGCTACTCGGAAGACAGTGGCTTAGGACAGCATATCGGAGGTGGGATAAATGTGGAAACTAGGACTTTCTAGTCTGCAGGAGATAAAAATAAGAGGCATCCTTTTCATGTGGAAGAAATCACACTTCATTAGAGGCACACTGAGTGGCTGCTGCAGAGGGGAGAAGCAAGATGGGGGTGGGTGAGGAGGGGAAAGAGTTGCAGGAAGACAAATAAGAACTGACTTAACGGAGCTACCCAACAATGGAACAAGCTATGTCACAAGGGCGCCGCTGCCGTGTTATAAAGTGATCCAAGCAAAAGTTGCAAGTTAACTTGTTTGCCATGAGAGGACTTCTGCGTCGCAGAGGGGTTGACGTCAGTGCCCACATAGGCCCCCTCCAGCTTTGAGAGTCTGTGACTATTGGGCAAGAAGCAGAAAGGTGCAAACTAGAACTAAAGGGATGGAGCAAGTTATAGACAATGTAATGAAGCAATTTTCACCTGCTCTGAAAAGGTGGAATAAGATGGAAGCCACCAAAGGAGGCTTAAGCCTTGTTTCCCTTGGATCTTGGCAACCCTCTCCCTGTTCTGTCCTTGGCTTCAGCTCCCTTTGGCCTTGTATTCATAAATTATTTCCACCAGAATAGATATATGACATACACTTGACCAGGAAATCTGGCAAGGAAATGACCAGGAAATCTGGTCTGTCAGGAGATGACCAGGAAATCTGGCAACTGGAAAAGAACTACCTGCCCCAGGAGGATGATTGTACATTTTTTTCATTGCAGTCTTTGTAAATCTGCATCCATCTCCTGGTTGATGGAGTCTTCCCCAGCACAGTGCTGAGCTTCCAGCTTTAATTTTAGGAACGCTGTACCCTTTACAACCTCTTGACGGTCCTCTGTGCTGGAATTGAGGGCACCCATCATGTTTAAGGCTGATCCCTTTCCTTCCTGCAAGTGAAGAATAATGTTTTGACTTGAGTCTTAGCCAAGTCTGGTGAAGGAAACGTGGCAAAATTTACCATCTTCTGGGCTTTTGCTGTGTGCCTGGCCCTGATTAGGCATGATGTGTGTTCCCTCATCCAACCATCATAGCAAGATCTGCTCTCTCGGTATCATTCGCTCCATTTTGCAAATAAGAAAACTAAGCTTCAGAAAGGGCTAGAAACTCATCCAAAGTTTCACTGCTGCTGAATGGTGAGGCTGGGATTGGGTGTAGTACAGGTTTTTCCACTGCTAATAATTCCTAGTCCTTTGAGTCTGAGACATGGTTAGTCCTTTTGGTTCACTGGGGGCTTCACTGAATAATTTCTCCTTACAGAGTTTTTCTTTCATTTCCTTAAGAACATATTAAAGAGCTCGTGAGCTAGTCATGTGTGACTAGCATGCCTTTTAGATTCAGCATACTTTTGCTCCTTTTTCTTTTTAATAAGAGTTATTTGGGTCAAGCCTGGTTTGCACTTGTTTTATTTTTTCCTTGCCCTTTAAAGCGGTGATATCTATCTGTACCCATTATCTAGTTCAGACTGGGAATAAGCACACTGTTAGTGAGCATGGCCGTAGATTGACAGGTACCACTACTTGGCTACCTGAATTAAGCTTGTAAATGGAACTCAGTATCAGCACTGTTAACGGCTTATCTTGTAGTTGTGCTTTAAGGTTCTTAAGCAATTTCTTCTTTTGTAGACTTTATTCAATAATTCAACATTAATTTGGTCATAAAATATTTGTTGAATGTCTGTTATATGCTCAGCATTGGGAATACCTTCATCAAGAACACACATTGTAGATATGTACACACATATTCAGTGTAGCTAGCAGAGCCTTGGAGATTAGTGGCAGACAAATCACCCATATCACCCTCTTCCTCTTTTCTCATAGTGCTTGCTTTGTTCTTTCACTCAACAAACATTGAGTGCCTGCTGCAGGCCATCCACAATGCTCATTTCTATTTTTTTATTTTTAAAATTTTAAAAAATTTATTTATTTTTAAGATAGAGTCTCTTTTGCCCAGGCTAGAGTGCAATGGTATGATCTCAGCTCATTGCAACCTCTACCTCCTGGGTTCAAGCGATTCTCCTGCCTCAGCCTCCCGAGTAGCTGGGATTACAGGGGCCCAACACTACGCCCAACTAATTTTGGTATTTTTAGTAGAGATGGGGTTTCGCCGTGTTGGCCAGGCTGGTCTCAAACTGCTGATCTCAGGTGATCTACCCGCATCAGCCTCCCAAAGTGCTGGGATCACAGGCGTGAGCCACTGTGCCAGGCCTGCGATGCTCATTTTTAGAACATAGACCCAAATAATCCCCATAGTCTGTTCCTTCCAGAGCTTAGTTGAAGGTGGATGTGCACATATTAATCACAATATAGTGTGATAAATGTGATGATTTGGGTGTGCACAGATGATGGGAAGAAGATACAGTGAGTTTGGGAAAGATTTCTGGAAGAGGCAACACACAAGCTGGTCTTAGAAGGTAGGAGCTCTCAGCCTCGGGGAAATGAGCATTTCTGGGGCAGGGGAAGGCTGCAGGAGCAAAGATTTGAGGGTGAGAAACGGCTCATTGTATGTGTCAGGGAAACACTAGCAGGTTGATATTCCTGGAGAGAAATGCATGAGGCATGAAGTGGCAGGAGTTGAGGCTGGAACCATTATATGCATTATTTAATGGAATTTTCATAACACTGTATACACTATTATTATCTCAAATTTTTTTTTTTTTTGAGATGGAGTCTTGCTCTGTTGCCCAGGCTGGAGTACAGTGGCGCGATCTCGGCTCACTGTAAGCTCTGCCTCCCGGCTTCAAGCCATTCTCCTGTCTCAGCCTCCTGAGTAGCTGGGATTACAGGTACACGCCACCATGCCTGGCTAATTTTTGTATTTTTAGTAGAGACGGAGTTTCACCATATTGGTAAGGCTGGTCTCAAACTCCTGACCTCATGATCCCCCCGCCTCAGCCTCCAAAAGTGCTGGGATTACAGGTGTGAGCCACCATGCCGGCCTATTATCTCAAATTAATAGGTGAGGAAACAAAGGCTGAAGGAGATTCATGACTTGCTCAAAGTCAGCCTGTGAGTGTGTTCAGTTGCGTGGACTTGAACATAGGCCTGCTTGCCTCTGGAGCCCATGTCTCAGCCTCCACTTCAGTGCCTGCAGAGGCAGGCTGTGAAGGTCTGGCTTGCTGGCTAAGATGATTGTTCCCTCTCTTAATGTTTCAAGGACAACATCCCTTGCCGAATCCTCTTCTTTCCACCTGCCTCATGGTGTTATCCACCTTTTTGTTAAATTGGGACCAGTGGGTCTGATGTTGACAGCTTTTCTGTAGCTTGGTTCTAGGGTTTACCTTCCTTTTTATCCAGCCAATCATTAATCCATAAATCTTCAAATAAAATCTTTATGTGCCCAACCATGTGTGAAGAGGGAGAAGATTCATCCTGTTTCTCAAAAGCTCCAGGTTCGTTTGTGAGCCCAGGTAGTGCCTGCGAATCCTTTAGCTTGGGGGAACCCTTTGGGAACTGGAACAGGAACAATCACAGTTGGTTGGAGGAACATGGGCTAATGGGCCTTGAGCTGTCCCTTTAAGGATGAGTAGGAGTTGCGAAGGTGGAGGGCATAACATATGAGCAAAATTATTGTCTCGCTTAATGGTGAATGGGACCTCTTTTCCCTATTCTCCCCATCCTCCAAGATAATTCCTGGGTTGGAGTTGGCTCTCGGGTAGAAGAGGCAGTATGGGAATTCATTCATGCAAAATCAAGATTATTGAAAACTAATCAGATCCCAAAGACAAGATGATGAAACTACACAGTGAAATAAAAAAGGTAATTACAGAGCCAAGGAAGACATTGAGGATAAAAACAATGTCATTACAGAAAAAGTTAACAGGAAACATAACAGAATCTGTTGAAAATTAAATTGCTAACAGAGAAGGAAGGCTTGAGGAAAATCCCAGCCTACGCTGAGAAAAAAGATAAAGCACTTAAATCAAAGATGTAAAGATCATACAAAGGTGGCCCTTCAGAAGGGTCACTGGAGAGGTAATTGGAGAGTCTGCGGAGGCACGCATTGCTTTTGCTCATATTCCATTGGCCAAGACTTAGTCACATAGATAGACACAGCTGGCTGTAAATAACTGTGGGAAAAAGTCTCCAGCTGAGAGGCCATATGCCTTCTTAAAACTCAGATTTGGGGGAAGCTTTCTACTACTGAAAGGAAAACCTGGTTATTGGGATCAACTAGTATCTGCTTTAAGGGAAGTCATGTTGGTCTCACACGTGACTAAGCAGGATTGTAGAGGCCAGGTGAGGTGGCTCATGCCTGAAATCCCAGCACTTTGGGAGGCTGAAGCCTGAGGATCGCTTGAGGCCAGAAGTTTTGAGACCAGCTTGGGCAGCGTATAGAAACCCTAATGAAAATCATTAGCTAGGTATGGGAGAGCGTGCCTGTAGTCCTGGCTACTTGGAAGACTGATGTGGGAGGATCCCTTGCCCATGAGCTCGAGGCTGCAGTGAGCTGTGATTGTGCCACTGTGCTCCAGGCTAGGTGAAAGACCAACACCCTGTCTGTATTTGAAAAAAAAAAATATTGTTGTAGAGTTCTGGGACAAAGGCAATGGGACTGAAGAATTTTACACTCAAATTACTTTGCAAGTACCTCAGGCAGACATCCTCACACATGCAAGAATTTAGGGAATCTAGCACTGACGAGGCCTTCTCAGGAAACCCACTTGAGGATGAAAAAGATTAATCAACAAACATACTTAGGAAGGCATAGTGAAAGGTCAATTGGTGAACTCTTAATCCATTCAAATAGAGAAGCAAAGCTAAGCACGGGCAGGGATGGGCGGTGAGGGCTAAGGAACAGAATGTGAGGAAGTAGAAAGAATATACCAGAAATAGGGGGTTAGGGGAGATGTGAGGAGATGTTAAGTGTTAACTTTAATTAGAAGTGTACCTTTTCTGGCCGGGCGCAGTGGCTCATGCCTGTAATCCCCGCATTTTGGGAGGCCAAGGCGGGTGGATCACCTGAGGTCAGGAGTTCGAGCCCAGCTTGACCAACATGGTGAAACTCCGTCTCTACTAAAAATACAAAAATTAGCTGGGCATGGTGGTGGGCGCCTGTAATCCTGGCTACTTGGGGGAGCTGAGGCAGAAGAATGGCTTGAACCCGGGAAGCGGAGGTTGCAGTGAGCTGAGATCACACCACTCGAGCCTAGGCAACAGAGTGAGATTCCATTTCAAAAAAAAAAAAAAAAAAATGTTCCTTTTCCTTATAAAATGGAATAATGAAATTAGTTATTTTATTTTACTTTAAAACATTTATTATTATTATTCTTTGAGACAGTGTCTCGTTCTGTCACCCAGGCTGGAGTGCAGTGGCACGATCACGGCTCACTGCAGACTCGATCTCCTGCGTTCAAGTGATCCTCCCGCCTCAGCCTCCAAAAGTGTTGGGATTACTGGTCTGAGCCACTGCTCCTGACCCCAAGCAGCTATTGTATAAAGCAATCCCCATCTATCCTTTCACACATCCTTTCTTCCATCCACCACACTTCTATCCGTATACAAATATGGAGATGTGAGGAATGAAATGAATTCATTTATTTTTTCCTGGATAGAGGGCTCTTGGGTGATTTTTAGCTCTACATAGTTTCGCATATTGATTGACTTTTTATAAAATAATGAACTAGTCTTACTTAAATAAGACCACTGAAGCTATTCTGAAAGGCGCCATTAGATATTGGTTCCCGGGGAGTGAAGAGTGGGAGGGGAGATACAGATGGATGAACACCATGGGGGATTTGAGAGTCATTTATGCAAATACCTCACTCTGGGTACACAGGTACAATTATCTCTGCTGTACACATGAGGGAACTGAGGTTAAGGGCGAGAGATCTGTGCTTGCTTCAGCAGCAAGGGATGCGGGAAAAGTACGATGATACAGAGAAGGTGAGCGTTAAAACATAGTGATGTTTATCTGCCCAGAGTCGCATGGTGGTGAAACTGATTGGAGCTCTCTGTGCTGCCTGCACAGCCGTGCCCGTGGTTTTTCTATTGTGCTATGATTTGTGGTGCACAGAGACCGGAATCAGCCACCTTTGTGAAACATAAAATGTAAAAATAATTGTGTAGGTAAATATTTGATACATAAGTCTATTTTATACATTTACATTTATGTTTAGATTTGTATTTATTATTACTTACATTTACCTATAAAATAAAACATGTTTTAGATGTAAATTTTGTAGGTACATTTTTAAGTAAATGTAAGAGCCTACGTTACGGTCCAGGCTCCACCATTCAGCGGCCGTGTGGCCCCAGGCTACTTAATCAGAACCCTAATTTCCTTACCTATAAAAGGCGGTAATAATTATGCCACTGCCTAGCCTGAGATGAGTTTTTATGTTCAAATTAGATCATAGACGCTAAGGATGAGACAGTTGGAAAGAGGCACACAGAAGGGTTTGTTATTGTGGACACACCCCTTGCTCTTCTGAGAGCGTACATCTGTTAAAGCACGCACAGGGGTCTGTGAAAACTTTCACAGGCATGAGCGCAGCCCCTACAGGGTTCAAACAAATCACCTGGTCAACAGGCAAGAAACTGTGCTTCCCTGACTCAGATAACCGGCTGGAGGCTGCGGTGAAGGCAGCGGAGAGTGAGGGAGGGAGGAGGCAGGGAGTGTGTCTGCTTTCCTCCTGCCTGGCTGAGAGGGAGACCGCTCCTGCCTGCCTTCCTGGGGAATGTCTGGGCCCGAGTTGCGTCGGGATGGCTGTCAACAGCTTGGTGAGGGTGGAGGAGGCTCTTCCAGACGTGCCAAGCTACAGGAATGAATGTTGGCGCTGCCGCACCAGCAGGCCCTGCCACGTCTGGTAGAGGCCAGTGGTCTGAAAGAGGGACAGGAAGGATAGGGTTGTCAGGGGACTTGGGTGGCCAGCTTTATTCTCCAGAAGTACTGAGGAGGACAAGGCAAGGCCCTGGCCTCAAAGAAATTGGGCTTCTGACAACACTCATCAAACTGGGCAGGCAGCCAGACCTCTGCACTGAGCTAGTGTGGCCGGAGGTACCTGACGTTTGTTCCGGGAAGGATCAGGTTGGTTGTAGGGTGTGGGTTTGGGCCTCATATGCTCTTGGGGGTTCAGAAACTAGAGTGTGTGTGTGTGTGTGTGTGTGTGTGTGTGTGTGTGTGTGTGGTCATTGGAGAGAGACCCAGGCTATTCCATATTGCTGAAGAGATCCGTTTCTTCCTTATCTCACTGGTCTCTCTGCTTTACCAACGCCTTTGGCTCAGCCTCAGCTCCAGCCAGCCTTAGTTCTGGAGGAGCCCCCTTAAATTCATGGCCCACAAAGGAGAGAGAAGACCTCTGATCCCTTGTGCCATGCTCACTGTGCTATGTGAAGTTTGCTATGTTAGACCATGACATCCTGGATGGTGGGGATGATGACTGGGTTCTCTGCACAGCCCTGGGCCCAGTATCCTGCCCAGCCCTTAGGAGGCCTCATGGAATGAGCTCAGCCTCCCTGAGGCTCCTGTTTGTCCACTGAGGTAAGAACACATCCAGTCAGCAGTGAGATGAGTGGGTGCTGTCTCCGGAAGATCAAGGTGTGAGAGCAGGCAGTGGATTTGCAGTAGCCCGTGGTGGGAAGCGTGTGAGGCTGTAGTGGGCCCTCCTGCTCCACCAGAGTCATTTTTCCTACCTGCCATTTCTAGCCTTGGAAATGAAAGCAAGCAGCCAGGTGAAAGAGGGAACATTCTCCGGGTTGGTTCACGGATCTGAGCCCTGGAGGAGAGTGAAGCTTGGGACCTTGTTCTTCTTGTCTTATCCTTTTGGGAACCAGGGTCATAGGAATTTGTTCCAGGTGAGAGAGGGAAGAAGGCAGGTAGGGAGCTGTGACGCCGGCAGCCGGGCTGAGTCATCAGTTACCTAAGAACCTGCCTCAGGGATTGCCGTTGTGGACTGCACAGTGCGGGTGCTGGGAGGAGGCTGGCCTTGGGCCTGAGCTGGAGGTGGTGGCTGACAGCGTGAGGAATGAATCCCCAGAAGATGCTTCCTGCCAGAGGGCTTGTGACGGCAGCTCCTCTTTTTGCTTTTCACAATGAACATCTTATTCTGGGCTGCACATTTGAATGAGGGGAAAAATCTGGCCAGGAGGAGATGAACCAAACGCGTCTCACAGGGAATCCTTCTGTACTTGGAGAGTCCTGCCCTTGTCTCCCCAGCCAGATCCAGTGACTCACAGTAGGAGAGCTTGGAGGCAACTCACTGCCTTCCCTGTTAACTACCATTTGCAAGGTCACCTTCCTCAGAAAGACCTTATCATTTGGGAAAAAACCCCGCGCACTTTGTAGCCAGACAGACTTGGGTTTAAATTCCAGTTGTGCCACTTCTCAGCTGTGCAAGCTTGCCAGCTTGGCCTCTCTGGTCCTCGGTTTCCTATGTTAGTCTATATTCATCCTTTCTGCCTTACAGCATTGGTGTGAGTCCTAGATGTAGTGCTTAACCTAGTTTTGGGCACATGATTGGAGACCAATACATCGTGGTTATTTTGAATATCACAGCACATGTGAATGGTTATTCTCAGTTATTGGCCACCTGATGGCCCACTTTGCTAGGGGCTGTGAATATAAAGAGCAATGAGATACAGCCTCTCCCTGAGGAACTAGGAGGAGAGCCAGGCCTGTGGAAGGGGGCACAAAGGAAAGAAAGCTGCTCAAGTTGTGGAGGGAGCAGGAGGCAGGGGCAGGGAAGGCCAGAAAAGAGAGATGATATCCTCAAAGGCTTTAAAAGAATGAAGAAGAATCTGCTAGGCATTTGGGGCGGGGGTGGCATTAGATTCATCCATAAGGGAGGGCAGAGCTAACAGTGGAGGCTCCCTGGACGGGTGAGCCCTCGGGCTTCCCCTCTCTGCTGGCATTTGAGCCTACTCAGTTTGGGTCCGGATAGAATCTGCAGTCGTTTTCTGCCAGGTGGTTTTACATGGGCAGGAATCCAGCCAGGCCTGACTCGGGGAGATGGTGTTGAGGTGACACTTGTCATCACAGTGATCTCTCCATAGGTATCTGGGCTCCAGGCTTAGGGCTAGGAGCAGGAGTGGGCCTCGTCGGAGGGAGTGGGACAGATTACCAGACAGGAATTGCAAAGGCAGAGCTCACTAAAGTGCAGGCTCCAGGTAGTGTGGATGGAGGGGCTTCACAAAATGGTACAAAACTGTTGTTATCAAATTCAGATAGCAGGTAGGTGGGAGGAGGGGTGACCTGTGACTTCTGTGATTGCTGGGAAGTCCAGAGACCCTTTGTGCATTGCTCAGTGTCAAATAAAAGGAACTGGAGAAGACCACTTTGATAGTTAAGGATGTACATTTGTGGTTTTAATTATTCACAAATGACTCTAAAACTCTGTGATATGATATGATTGGGTGAATCATTTGAATGAGATAAAAACGGGATTTTATTTGCTGCATGCATGTTGTGTGTCACTTAGGTGGTGATAAAAACAAATGTAGAAGCTTTCATTTACTGAACTCGTACCATGTCTAGGCATGCTATATGCTATATGCTTTACAAGTATCTCATTTAGCCCTGGCTAAATCCAGCTCTTTGAACTCCATACCTACTCCACAAATCTGAGTGTGACCGTAGAAAAGCATGGTGTCATCCTGGATCAGAGTTTTGTTCTTGTTGTCCAGGCTGCAGTGCTGTGGCATGATCTCGGCTTACTGCATGGAGCCTCTGCCTCCTGGGTTTAAGTGATTCTCCTGCCTCAGCTTCCTGAGTCGCAGGGAGTACAGGCACCTGCCAACATGCTCTGCTCATTTTTTGTATTTTCAGTGGAGACAGGGTTTCACCGTGTTGGCCAGGCTGGTCTCGAACTCCTGACCTCAGGCGATCTGCTCACCTCGGCCTCCCAAAGTGCTGGAATTACACCGTGCCTGGCTGTAATTCTTGACCATGACTCTTAAGTGGACATTGGTGTTGTAGGCCATGTCGCTTCATTTTGTTGGTCCGTTGGTTCTCAACCCTGGCTGTCATTAGTGTTACTAGTGGGAATTATAACAAGTATTGCTGCCTGAATTCCTCTTAAACTAATGAAATCAAAGTCTTTGTGAGGTTGACCTGGGCATCAGTATCTCTTTTTTAACCTGTGCTGTTAATTCGGGTGAATGATGGTAGAGAACCACGACCATTCCTCTGTCATCTAGATGACTGTTTCACACCTTTTTATCTCTTTCTAACACCTTCCCCATCTTCCCCATCTTCCCACCTTCTCTTCTTCTAACACCTTCTCCATCCATACTGTCAGTTGATAACCTTGTTTTAAACTTACCTGAAAAAATAATGGCAGTTGGAAGAAAACTTTCATACCTTTTGTCTTGGTCCATTCAGGCTGTGATAACAAAATACCATAAGCGGTGGTTTATAAACAACAGAAATGTATTGCTCGTAGTTCTGGAGGCTGGGAAGTCCAAGATGAAGGCACTAGCAGATTCGGCGTCTGGTGAGCGCTTGCTTCCTAATTTACGGATGGTGCTTTTTCACTGTGTCCTCACATGCTAACAGGGTTCACTAGTTCTCCAGAGCCTCTTTTATAAGGGTACTCTATTAGTCCATGTTGCATTGCTATAAAGGAAAACCTGAGACTGAGTAATTTATAAAGAAAAGAGGTTTATTTGGCTCGTGATTCTGCAGGCTATACAAGCATGGCACCCGCATCTTCTTCTGGTGAGGCTTCAGGAAGCTTTTACTCACGGCAGGAGGTGAAGAGGGAGGGAGTGTGCCTAATTTTTCTGCTCCTGGAGAGAGTTGTCTGCATTTGCACCCTGCACTCCCGCTTCTCTCATTCTCAGTTAAACTCAATATAATCAGTCTTTTGTACCCATCACACCACCAAAACCATACCGTTTAGGCTTACCAGTGTCCTCTCTTGCCAAATCCAGTGGTCACATCTCAGGCCCTATCTTGACTGATCAGCCGCTTTTGATACAGTTGACCATTCCATTCTCCTTGAAATAGTTTCTTCTCTTGGCTTCTGGAACATCACTGTCTTTGCTTCTCCTCTTCTCTCACTGGGTTCTCCTTCTCAGTTTCTTTTGTTGGCTCATTTTCTTTTCTTTTTCTTTTTTTTTTTTTTTGAGATAGAGTCTCACTCTGTCACCCAGTCTGGGGTGCAGTGGCGCGATCTCAGTTCACTGTAACCTCTGCCTCCTGGGTTCAAGCAATTATCTGTTGGCTCATTTTTACTTGGTCACTGTGGAGCGCCCCTGGGAGTGGCCCTTGGACTTGGCCTCTTCTCTGTCTCCTCATGCCCTGGCAATCTCATATCATTCATTTACTGACAACCCTCAATTTATATTTCCAACCCACACCTTTCCCCTGAATTCCATGCTCAGATATTCAACCATCTACTTGATAAGTTTCCTTAGGCGTCTAATATGCATCTCAAATATGACAAGCCCAAAATCGAACTGCTGCTTTTCTCCCTAAAAGAGCCATCTTCATTTCAGTGGACAACAGTTTCATCTTTCCATCTTCTAGGGCTTAAACTCTGGAGTCATTCTAAATTCTCTTTCTCTCATGTTGCACCCACTCTGTTAGCAAACCATGTCAGCTGTGCTTTCACAATAAATTAAGAAACCAACTACTTACTCAATTCATCAAATTCCTGTTGGTTCAGGACAGAGACCTGTTTCTTCTCTTAGAATCGTTTCATAACTGAGCTTCCTGCTTAGAATCTTGTGGTATGTTCTCAAAACAGTAACCAGAGTGATCATTTTAAAAGTTGTAGCAATATGTCGTTCTTCTGCTCAAAAAACCAACAAAGGCTTCCTCTTTTACTCAGAGCCAGTTCTTAGAAAGGCCTACAGGGTTCTGTGTGACCCAACCTTCAGACCCTGCAGACTTCATCTCCTGCTCTTTTCCACCCCTTCATTCTGCTTCACCTCACTGAGCCTACTCCTCAGACATAAAGCACACTTTGGTCTCAGAGCCTTTCCACTGCTTCCTCCAGGCAGGACACCTTCCTTCATGTATCCCATTGTTTCCATCTCTTCTTCAGGTTTCTATTTAAATGTCACCTTGTCAAACAGGCCATTTGACAGCCTTATATAAGATTATAATCTCATGCCTGTCTCCTCCCACCGTCATACTTGACTCTCTCCCTTTTATCCCGCCTCGCCTCGTTGCTCTTCAATAGCGTAGGTGGCCATCTGAGTTATTACCGTGTGTCTGTTCTCACTAGGAACTTGTTTCCCTGAGGGCAAGGATGTTATCTCTTTTGCTCACAGCTATTTCTTTAGGACCCAGAGCAATGCCTCAGGAATCAGAGGCATCATCCACATGTGTTGGCTGAATTTAATAAAATACTCACAATGACACTTCAAAATTAGTTGGAATAACCCAAAATTTGTACATGAGGAAACTGAGACACAGAGAGGTTTTTTAAAATTTTATTTTATTTTATTTTATTAAGTTCCAGGATACATGTGCAGGATGTGTGGGTTTGTTACATAGGTAAACATGTGCCATGGTGGTTTGCTGCCCCTATCAACCCATCACCTAGGTATTAAGCCCCACATGCATTAGCTCTTTATCCTGATGCTGTCCCTGCCCCAGGCCCCCTGACAGGCCCCAGTGTGTGTTGTTCCCCTCCCTGTGTCCATGTGTTCTTATTCTTCATCTCCCACTTATAAATGAGAACAGATGGTGTTTGATTTTCTCTTCCTGTGTTAGTTTGTTGAGGATGATGGCTTCCAGCTCCATCCATGTCCCTGCAAAGGACATGATCTCTATTCTTTTTATGGCTACAGAGTATTCCATGGTGTATATGTATCCCATTTTCTTTATCTAGTCTATCATGGATGGACATTTGGGTTGATTCCCTATCTTTGCTATTGCAAATAGTGCTGCGATGAACTTATGCGTGCATGTATCTTTATAATAGAAGGATTTATATTCCTTTGAGTATATACTCAGTAATGGGATTGCTGAGTTACATGGTATTTCTGGTTCTAGATCCTTGAGGAATCACCACACTGTCTTCCACAATGGTTGAACTAATTTACATTCCCACCAACAATGTAAAAGCAATCCTATTTCTTCATAGGCTTATCAACATCTGTTGTTTTGTGACTTTACTAATTGCCATTCTGACTGGCATGAGATGGTATCTTCTTGTGGTTTTGATTTGCATTTTTCTAATGATTCGTGATGTTGAGCATTTTTTCATATGTTTGTTGGCCACATAAATGTCTTATTTTGAGAAATGTCTGTTTGTGTCCTTTGCCCACTTTTTAATGGGGTTTTTTTCTTGAAAATTTGTTTAAGTTCCTTGTAGATTCTGGATATTAGACCTTTGTCAAATGGATAGATTGCAAAAATTTTTTCCCATTCTATAGGTTGTCTGTTCACTCTGATGATAGTTTCTTTTACTGTGCAGAAGCTCTTCAGTTTAATCAGATCCCATTTGTCAATTTCTGCTTTTGTTGTAATTGCTTTTGATGATTTTGTTGTGAAATCTTTGCCTCTGCTGATGTCCTGAATGGTATTGCCTAGATTTTCTTCTAGGGTTTTTATAGTTTTGGGTTTTACATTTAAGTCTTTAATCCGTCTTGAGTTAATTTTTGTATAAGGTATAAGGAAGGGGTCCATTTTCAATTTTCTGTGTATGGATAGCTGATTTTCCCAGCACCATTTATTAAATAGGGAATCCTTTCCCCATTGCTTGTTTGTGTCAGGTTTGGCAAAGATCAGATGCTTGTAGATGTGTGGTCTTATTTCTGAGACCTCTATGCTGTCCCATTGGTCTGTGTGTCTGTTTCTGTACTAGTACCATGCTGTTTTGGTTACTGTAGCCTTGTAGTATAGTTTGAAGTCAGGTGGTGGGATGCCTCCAGCTTTGTTCTTTTGGCTTAGGATTGTCTTGGCTATATGGGCTCTTTTTTGGTTCCATATGAATTTTAAAGTAGTGTTTTTTTCTAATTCTGTGAAGAATATCAATGGTAGTTTAATGGGAATAGCATTTAATCTATTAATTATTTTGGGTGGTATGGCCATTTTCATGATATTCATTCTTCCTGTCCACAAGCACAGAACGTTTTTTCATTTGTTTGTGTCCTCTCTCTCTCTCTCTTTTTTTTTTTTTAAGACATAGTCTCACTCTTGTTACCCAGGCTGGAGTGCAGTGGCGTGATCTTGTCTCACTGCAACCTCCACCTCCCGGGTTCAAGCAATTCTCTTGCCTTGGCCTCCTGAGTAGCTGGGACTACAGGTGCGCGCCATCACGCCCAGCTAATTTTTGTATTTTTAGTAGAGACGAGATTTCACCAGGTTGGCCAGGATGGTCTCGATTTCTTGACCTTGTGATTCACCCACCTCAGCCTCCCAAAGTGCTGGGATTACAGGCATGAGCCACCGTGCCCAACCTGTGTCCTCTCTTATTTCCTTGAGCAGTGGTTTGTAGTTCTCCTTGAAGAGGTCCTTCGCTTTCCTTGTTAGGACTATTCCAAGGTATTTTATTCTCTTTGTAGCAATGGTGGATGGGAGTTCATTCATGATTTGGCTCTCTGCTTATGTTTTGCTGGTGTGTAGGAATGCTTGTGATTTTTGAGGCACAGAGAGGTTAAGCAAGTTTTTCAGAGTAACACAGCTTGCTAGCATAGAACTGGGACTCAAATCTGCCAAGTGACTGTGTCCTTAGATCGTCTGTCTGTGGAGCCCGGCCTTCCCCCTGCACCCACATCTCAACTACCTCATTTTTTTTCGTATCTTGTTGCAAGCAGCCGGCCCCACAGAGTGAGAAAAATCCCTGTGAAAAATGTCCCAAGTGTGACTGGAGGTGTAGGAAATGCATACACAAACAAGCCCTTATCTGCAACTTTCAAGTCCAAAAATTTGTGAAAATGAAGCTTTATTCTTAACCCATTTGGTGGCAAAACCTGATTTGGACTGATGTGAGACTCCTTATAAATCTATGCCTGTAAAATGTGTGTGTGTGTGTGTGTGTGTGTGTATTTTTTTTCTTCCTGGTGATTAATATTTCCTTTAAGGCTCTTTCCAGGAACATGCTCAGTTTTAAGACCTGATTAAGATCAGGCACAGCAGGCCAGGCTAAGAAGGGCATATGTGAAACGCCGTTCTATACCAGAGGGAATGAGGGAAAGTCTACACGCTCACCAGTGAGGCCTCTCGCTGCTCCCAGCACTTTTTCTGCTTCTGTCACACGGTGCTGGATACTAGAGTCAGATTCTGCTTTCCCTAGTCATGAGGCTAGAGGAGTCTTTCTGCATAAACTTAACAGCCCAAGAGAAGAAGCCTATAGATATTGATATTTAGGGTGTTCCAAACAAAATGTACAGCTGACTCACAATCACCCTCCCGTAAGATCCACCAGCTCAGAGGTACTGATCATGCACACAGAACATCCAGTCAGTTTTTAGTGTCTCACTTTTCAATTTAAAAAGACAGCTAATGATAACCAGATATTTGAGAAACGTTTGAAACATGAAAGGCAGAAATTAAAAGAGACAAACAACAACACTAGAAACTCACAAGAAATAGAGGAAATATAGGGAGCAGAAGAAAACGTCACAAAACCTGTAATTACTAGCCTAAGAGAGATAAGAGAATGTGTTACATTAATAAAATAAAAGCAATGTGCAACAAAGAGGAGTATTCAGAGACTAAGAAAGAACTGGAAATTAAAAGTGTGATAGAAGAATAAATCAGTAGAGGGTTTGGAATATAGAATTGAAGAAAGCTTACGGAACCTTGCAGAAAGTCAAAGAAAGAAAGAAAATGTGCTGGGTGTGGTGGCTTATGCCTGTATTCCCAGAGTTTTGGGAGGCCAAGGTGAGTGGATCATTTGGACCCAGGAGTTTGAGACCAGCCTGGCCACATGGTGAAACCCCACCTCTACTAAAAAATACAAAAATTAGCCAGACATAGTGGTGCATGCCTATAGTTCCAGCAACTTGTGAGGCTGAGGTGGGAGGATCACTTGAGCCAAGGAGGTTGAGGTTGCAGTGAGCTGATGTTGTACCACTGCACTCCAGCATGGGCAACAGAGTGGGACCCTGTCCCTCCCAACTAAAATTAAAGAAAAGAAAAATAAAAAAGGATTATTCTAAGAAGCCCAACATCAGAATAGTAAGACTTGCAGAAAAAGAGAATAGAGACAATGAAAGGGAAAATTTATTAAAGAAATAATATAAGAAAAACTTTGAGAACTGAAGGACATTGAAAAGCCCACTTGAGTACCCGGGGCTATGACTTGAGGAAAAGACACATGCCGGAAGAAAAGCTTCTCGACAGGAGAGAATTCCCCCCAAAACAAATGGATGATATATAAGAATAGAAATATGATTGACATCATCTATCTCTACAGAAGCTAGGAGACAATGAAGCCATTCCTTAAACTCTGAGAGGATAGTATTTCCAACTGAGAAATTATACCCTGACAAATTCTTAATCAAATATGAGGGTGGAATAATGGCATTTTCAGGTATGGGAAGTCTCAATGATTTTTATCTCCCAGACAGCCTTTTTTGAGGAATCTACGATGCATCTGTTTCTCCAAAACCAGAGAGTAAACTAAGAATAAATGGGATCTTCCTTTAAGCACAGAGAGCAACCACTTCAGGTTGAAGGAGGAGAATAGAAGGTTCCAGAAGGGAGATTTTTAAGAATTAAGAAAAAGATGAGTACATAACGGTATATTTGGTGTACTGTGATGAGTTTTATAATTTTGTTGGAATGTTGAGGGCTGAATTTGTGACAAGTACATAGAAAGTTAAGCAAACAAACAACTGAGGCAATAGTGGACTCTACAAATGGCAACTAAGAAATGTACATGAAAGGAATTAATCATAACACCACACATGGCTCAGCTATGAACAATAATTTATCTGGTTGTAATAATGTAACTTAATAATTACTTGACAAAATAATGTAACTTAATAACGTAGCTTATTAGTGTTGACTTAAAAATGCTATAACTACTGGGAGAATGTGGGACAGGAGAGGTGGTATATGGAATGGTGGTAAGGAGCTAAATCCTTATTTTCTATGATAGGAAGTCTATGAATAATATCTAATATTGAAAAACTATAAGCATGCTGTTTAGATACACTGAGATGACTCTGGAAATAGATACAGGAGTTGAAAGACAGAATTAGGGATGTGAAGGGTGGGGCAGGGCCTGCTGTTTCTCCTTACAAGCCTTGCAGTACCACTGAACCTTAAAAATCACAGGTGTGTGTTGCTTTGATTTGAAAAAGGGCTCACTGTGCTGGGCGCTGTGGCTTATGCCTGTAATCCTAGTATTTGGGAGGCCGAGGCTGGTGGATCACTTGAGGTCAGGAGTTCGAGACCAGCCTGGCCAACATGGTGAAACCCTGTCACTACCAAAAATATCAAAGATTAGCCAGGTGTGGTGGCAGGTGCCTGTAATCCCAGCTGCTCGGGAGGCTGAGGCAGGAGAATCATTTGAACGTGGAGGCGGACGTTGTGGTGAGCTGAGATTGTGCCACTGCACTCCAGCTGGGGCAACAGAGTGAGACTCCGTCTCAAAAAAAAAAAAAAAAAATAAAAATAAAAATAATAAATAAATAAAGATATAAATAAATAAAGGCTCATTGTCTCCCCCTGTATCCAGATTGGCACCTAAAATAGGCATGCAATCAAAGCTGAATAATTGTTTGCTCTAGAGAACATATTAACAACGCCATCAAATAAATGTGCAGAGGCACCCTCCTTTGGAAATTTTGCATATGGCACTGGCAGAAGAACTTCCCTTTTCTGGTTCTCTAAATGCAGACACCATTTCTCTTTTTGTCAGAGCTCACCCATGTCCTCACTGTGCAACTCATACTTAGTTTCAGCTCTTTGCTGAAATCTCTTGGCCTAGCACTAGAGGGAGGATAAAGAAAAGCCCCTGGAAGGCAGCTGTGGGAGGCAGCTTTGTGTGTGGAACTCTGGCTTAGTCACTTACCTGCTTTGTGCCTGGGCTGGTCACTAAAGCTGTCGTCACCTCATCTGAAAATGGAGAAAATATTCCTTGCTTCATAGGATTGTGTGAGGAACAAATGAATAACTTAGTACATAAAGCGCCTGACATAATGGATCTTATCTTGGCACATAGTAGTTGCTAAAAAAAAATTGAAATTAAAAATAAATGAACATTTGTGGTGAATATTATTAGGTCTAGAACAGGAGCCCTGTCATGTTGGATCTGGGCTCCCCACATGAACCATCAAGAAGGGATGTGAGCCCTGGGAGAGGAAGAGGGGGACAGAAATAATCCGGGAGGTCTCCTTATCTTAGCAGACGTTCTTATTGTGTTTTGGGTGCAGTGTCTTCTGATTTGACTGCTGTGTTCAGCAGATTTGTAGAGACCCAGATTCTGAAACGTTTTATGCACAAGGATCAATAAAAGCTCTTAGCTTATTTAGCTTCCACATTCAAACATCATCAGGACCATTGCTCACATCTCCGACAATGTGGAAGAATGGCTCCAGGGTTAAAAGGGTTATCTCACCCTAAGGCTCCAGTGTACTGAGTGGGGATTGCTTCTTGAAGCCAGGGGCTTGGGGCCACAGCCTTACTCCTGTGACAGGTGAACCTGTTTTCTGACTCAACATAGAGCCCTTGAGCAATGGTTCTGCTTTGAGGGGCTGGGCCATGAAATTCTTGACTCAATTTATGAACTTCTTTGGGTTTCTTGGTACCTGGTGGGCTCTCCAAATCCTGGTTCTGGGTCTGTGGTCGGTGCCTCACACATTGTACACCTACTTCAAGGAAACGCTTGCTGGAGGCAAGAAGGAGTCACTGCGCCCAAGGCAGCCTCTCTCATTTAGCCACCCTCTTCCTTAGAATCATCTTCTGTGTCATCTAGGTGCTTCTGGGTCTAAGGGTGGAGGAGAAAGGGGATTGGCTGAGCTGCTGCCAGGGGCTCTAGGGTTGGAGGACAGTACAGTGCCCCAAGAGATAAAGCAGAGAGCAGGCCCTGAGCACAAGGAAGGAGTTGAGCACAATCTTGGCTGACTGGGCCTCGAGAGGAAAGTAGAGAAACCAAATCTGGATGTCAGGCCCAGTGACCCTTGTGGGATAGGAGGGAGCTCAGAGAGCAGAACTTGTGGTGACAGATTACAGGGGGTTGTGAATTAAGTGGAAACTGTGTTAAAGCGGCCAGGAAGCATGTGAGTAGGTAGGAGGCGTGCAGAGCCTATGATCAGCTGAATCTGCAGTGCCCAGTATGGCAATAGGAGGAAGTTATATAATCTACTTAATAGAAAAAAAAACAACTTTAGAATTTAAAATAGAAGAGTCATCCGACTACACTTTAGCAGTCTAGCCTGGCCCTATCAGTAGATTTTTGTTTTCTTTTTTTTTTTTTGAGATGGAGTGTCACTCTGTTGCCTAGGCTGGAGTGCAGTGACACTATCTCAGCTCACTGCAACCTCCGCCTCCTGGGCTCAAGTGATTCTCCTGCCTCAACCTTCCGAGTAGCTGGGATTACAGGCGCCCACCATCACGCCTGGCTAAGTTTTGTATTTTTAGTAGAGGTGGGGTTTCACCATGTTGGCCAGGCTGGTCTTGAACTCCTGACCTCAGGTGATCCACCCGTCTTAGTCTCGGCCTCCCTAAGTGCTGGATTACAGGCATGAGCCGCTGCATCTGGCCTCATCCAGTAGATTTTGATTATCTATCTAAATTCAGCTACAAATTTGAGAAAATTTTTTTTTGTTTTAAAAAGACTTTGAGTGCTTACAATGGATGGCCCAAGCCCTGCCCAAGACATGCACTAGGCCATAGGGGAGCCCCCAATCTCACTTAGAGCCCCCTTAGGCTTCAGGAGCCCCAGCTAGCTGGGACCCCAGAGCCCATTTAAACCAAGCTCTTGCACAAGATGAAGAAATCCAGGTCCATGTTAACTCTTTTCCTGCCTGGGCCTCACAGGCTGGGTTACTTGCAGCACCTGCCCTCAGTACCACGCCTCTAGTTTGCATAGATTTGCTGTGGTGAGCAGAGCTGGAAATAAGTCCTGCTCTTTCCGTTCTGATTTCCCAGCCCAAGATTGCTGCAGCCTCAGGGCCTTGGAGAGATTGTTGTATGTGGAACAATTTGGTTGCAAGAAGCAGAGACACCCTCCCAAATTGAAGGGGTAAGGGAGTGCGTGCAGGAGTAAGAAGTATGCACAGACGAGCCTCACTACATACCCACTGTCCTGGGCCTGCATGGTGTCCTGTGACCTCTCCCTGGGCCTCTGCCCTGCTCTCTTTGTAGGCCAGCTTCCTCTCCTTCCATAGAGCCCCCTGTAGCTCCATCGCTTGATCTTTTTTTTTTTTTTTTTCCCCGAGATAGAGTCTCACTCTGTCGCCCAGGCTGGAGTGCAGTGACTTGATCTTGGCTCACTGCAACTTTCACCTCCTGGATTTAAGCAGTTCTTTTGCCTCGGCCTCCTAGAAACTGGGATTACAGGTGTACGCCACCATGCCTGTTTTTTGTATTTTTAGTAGAGACAGGGTTTCACCATGTTGGCCAAGCTAGTCTTGAACTCCTGACTTCAGATGATCCTCCCGCCTTGGCCTTCCAAAGTGCTGGGATTACAGGCATGAGCCACTGCGCCCGGTCCTATCACTTGATCTTGTGCATGGCATTTGCCTGTCACGGTTCCACCAATACCTTTCCCTTAACTCCAGGGTCTACCACCAGCTGACTAGAGTTTGTTTTCATAGTTGCAATTTTGAAAAAGTGTCAGATTGGCCCAGCTTCCTCATGTATGTCTTTAAGTCAGAGTTCTACTCTTTGTCCATCAGGGGATGTCCAGGTGAATGAGTAGGTGGGGTAGGGGCAGGGTAGGCAGGTAGAATGATGTGCCTAAATATTGGAGATCTGCAAACCGTTTTCCAAAGGACTTAAGAAGCATGAAAGGAATCCCCCATTCCCTCATGAATTGCAAATTGCTATGACTGGAGTGTAGGGTGCATGCGAGTGGCAGGGCATAGGGCGGGTCAGCTGGAAAGGGGCATGAGACAGGTCCCCAAGGCTTTTGCCTGGGTCACAGGGCTGAGAAACCTAGTTATCTGTGTAGGTGAATTATCCATCTCTCACTGAAGGTGTGGCCTGGAGTGAAAGGAAGGATACAAGAGGCTGGCTAGGGCGAGATGGAGAGTGGGGTCTTTCTTCCTGTTAAGGAGGCAGAGCAGTCAGCCCAGTAGTGCCCACCCCACTCCCACCCCAGGAACACTTTGCTCTTGTTCCCCGAGGAAGGCTCCTTGTGGGTGGCTCCTAGCTGACCACTAGCTCAGCTGTTTGCCTGTTAAGACCTCTTCCCTGACTGCTCTTCTTTCCCCACAGTGACCTTGGCTCGTGGTGTTTTGTTAGCATTAATTATAAAGGCAGCAAAGTGCTCAAGGCCTCAAGCAACTTTTTCTTTTTCCATCTCACTGGATGCCTTTGTTGTTTGCCCTGAATCTTTGTGAGGTCTTGACGTTACCACCCATCGCATGGCTCACTTCCGCTGCAGTTCTGTCTGTCAGCATCTGCTGCCTCATGGGATGACTCTTGTTTCTCTTTGTATCGAAGGGTTTCTTTGCCCTGGACACTGTCCTTGTGTATCTATCACTCCCCTGTCCCTCCATGGGTTTCTCTTTCTCTCCTTATGAATTATCATTCATGTACCCCTCTTTCCTAAGCTTGATTAGCGGAGTTCATTTAGCATAGTGGGTCTTATCTTAGGCTGGGGGTGAGCTGAGTGTGAGCATGAAAAATGAAAAGTCAGACTTTGAGAACTCCACCTTCATTTCCACTAGAAATGGTTACCCCGGGTGAATGAGGATGTGCGGGTGAGGGAGGGGCTTGGGGGAGAGAGGCGTGTTAGGGGAATGGGCACATTTCTTCATTGCTGGGAGCAGTTTCTATGGTACCGGTAGTCCTGAAAGTAGCATGCCAAGACTGTTCAGAAGCCGGAACAATTTGGAAAGTCTTTGACCCAGCACAATTTTATTCCTAAGACTGTCTGAGGAAAATAATCGTGGGGATCCCTGGAAGATTTTGTTTCAAACACTATTTGCCATTAGCCAAAAACAAAACAAAACAAAAGGTTGGAGGTGACTTAAATGTCCAGCCTTTGAGGGTTGGGTACAATTTATGGTGTAGCTATGTGGGGTACTATACATGGCTCACTGGAGACCCATGGTACCTATATATCATGTAGCCATTAGAATGATGCTGCTGAAGATTACTTAATGACACAGTGCTTACTAAACCATGCCCAGCTTTATTACATCTTTATAAATAATCTGAAAAATAGAAACAAGAAACAGGCAGAGTATGTTATCTATAGTTATCTTGGATGAAGAAAGAATAGGTACATTTTGTCCTTTTCATTTAATTATATTTTCTAGAATTTATAGATTGAACATACTTTTTTTGACACAAGGAAAAACAATTACTTTAAAAACAAATGCTCTCTATTCAGACAACTATAATAATATATGGGTTGAAAATTTAGAATCAGTTAAAAATGCTTCCAAAATGAATTAGAAATTAAATTCACTTTTTTTTTTTTTTTGAGATGGAGTTTCGCTCTTGGTGCCCAGGCTGGAGTGCAATGGCGCGATCTTGGCTCACTGCAACCTCCGCCTCCCGGGTTCAAGCGATGCTCCTGCCTCAGCCTCCCAAGTAGCTGGGATTACAGGCATGAATTCACATTTGTAACAGCATAAACAACATACTATAGGTCAAAGGAGACTGTGAACAAGTTTGATGTAGTTGTTGATTGAAATCCATTGTCTGCAGGCCTTCTCTAAACACAAGTCTTGGGCCCTATCTGTAGCTTTCTAACCCTTGCTTTCTCTTACCATGAGTAGTGTGTAGCACAACGATTCCATGACTGTAGTTGAGTTTGCTTTGCCTAATCTGCAACTCACTCTCAAATTGTACAGCCCCAGAGGGATGAGTCTGGGTGAACATGTAGCTGGTTTAGGTCCTGGAAAGGAGGCTGGCTGCCCCAGGTGAGGGCGGTGGTTCTGAAAGGAGCACCAGCGACCAGAGCTGGCAGTGGGAGGAGCAAAGACTCTTTCCTCCTGGATGTATTAACCTACGTGCTTCTGGTAAACTTCGCTTTGTTGTTGTTTTTTTCCCCCTGCAGGCGAGGGGAGAGCCAATTGCACAGAGCCTTGCAGCCAGCAGTCCAGGGAGAAGTGGTGAATGTCATGGAGCCCAGCTGAGATGGACTGGCCCCCTTGAGCCTGTCCCAAGCCCTGGTGCCAGGTGTCCATCCCAGTGCTGAGGTAAGACCCCTTGAATCCCAGCCTGAGGAAGAGACGACACAATGCTTTTTGCAGGGGCAGGAGGCAGAGGGCCTTCTCAGGAAATAAGGAGCAGTTAGTTTCTGGTTCAGTTAAACCATCTGCTTCAGCCTCAGCCCATTGGGAGGCAAGGTCATTTGGTGGCCAAAGGCTTCTGGTTTGTCAGAGCAGGTCTTTTGGAATCTTGATGGGAGCTGTATTTTCTCAGTTGCTGGTGAAATTCGAATTCCCAAGGGAATAAATGTATCCTTCAGGTAAGACTGCACCAGATTCAGGTGAATGCTTAACTTAAATATACCTCCTCTGCTCTGCAGGGGAGCTCTTGGGAAACACACACACACACACACACACACACGCGCGCGTGCGCTTGTGCTGCGCTCTCTCTCTTTCAACCCAAGGGTGACGGAGTCACAAATTATGCAGAGAGGTTATTCCAAAACATTCTGGGAAGCTCACTAAAAATTGATTTTAATGACCTAGATATGTTCTGATGATAAAGGTAATATATGCTCATAGGATGATTGGAAAAATACTGTTGTAGAAGAAAATACAATATATCTGAAATCCTGCCCCTGTTAACAATCCTCCGGGTGGTTTTCTATTAAGGTTACTCTTTAAGCTTCCATAGGATGTTGATTTGTCCTGCGTGGAGGTGGAAAGGTGAGGCAGAAGGAGAACTTGCCCCCCCTCATCTGGAAACTCTCTCTGTTTCCCAATTTTTATATATTCAAGAATTTTGCAAACTGCTTGTTAAAAATGATTAAAAACGATGGGTGGATTGAAACTGACCACGATGGGAAAACTTATGCCACGGAAATGAGCAAGTGCTACAACCCAAGGCCTTTTCGTTTTAGAAATTCTGATTAGATAAGCAAGCTGCTGGTTTCAGGGCTTACTCTACCCCAGGCTGTGGGGCATCCTGCAAACCACTTCCCTTATGCACCCCTTCATTTCCTCACCTGTGAACGGTAGGTGCCCAGTAACATGAGTTGCATGAATAAATGAACGTGAGATTTCCGTCATTATTTCATACAACAATCGTGAGGGTCCCATAAAATCATGAAAATAGAAATGTTTTTGCATCCAGTGAGCCTCCCTGCCCCTGTAGAGAGGGGCCTGGTTGACTGGGCAACCTTTGGTTTAGTGGTAGAGAGAAGTTGGCTGCATTTCCCCCTTTGGCTCTGGCTCCTTGGGGAGCCTTTGGATTACTGACACTGTTTTATAAAGGCAGATGAAAACCGACCACTGACTGACCAACATCTGGGGCACATTTCCTTCCCGGAAAAGTCAAGAAGTTGGTCAGAGAAGTGTGAAAAGGGAGCCTCAGCAATGCAGGATGTAAGAGCCGGAACTGAAATCAGAGCTTTTGACTCATAATCTCTAATGCGGGTGTAGGGGACTTCTTGCCAAATGTGAAATTGCAACAAAAGCCTCTTTCTTCAAAGCCCTGCTGTTGCAGCAGATTAGAGCTAATAAATTAGCATAACGAAGTCCCAGCCTCTGTCCCCCTCCCTCTGCTTCCTGAATCTCTTCATGTGTCCCAAAGGAGGGATAGGGAGCGGGTGGGACATCCGTTAAGCACCAGTTTATCTTTGTAGAACTGTAGGTTCAGAAAATTATAAAGGTGGTAAGGTCTACAGAGTCCATCTGGTCCCACACCCTCATTTTAAGAACCCCAGGCCACTGAGCTGGTGATTACCAGTGCCTGAGGAGAAAGTACGTACTCCTGGGAGGAAGGGAGCTCAGGTTGAGGGGTGGAGGATGGAGCGCTGCTCAGGAGGCTGCCTCATCATGGAGCTTACGTATAACTGGCAGGGAACATGGTGGGTGGTCTCCAGGTGCCAGCCCTGCCTCTTCCCTTCCTAGTCCTTCCCCCGTATCTGAAGTCCCAGTGTACTTACTTCCTGAAGTACCTCTCTAGTGTGTTTGGACTTAAGGCCATCAGAGGCCTGGTTTTCTGGTCAGCAAAATCAACTAAGATCTTATTTTTTATTTTTTATTTTTTTTGGATGGAGTCTCACTCTGTTGCTCAGGCTGGAGTGCAGTGGTATGATCTTAGCTCACTGCAACCTCCGTCTCCCAGGTCTGCAACCTCCGTCTCCTGCCTCAGCCTCCCGAGTAGCTGGGATTATAGGCATGTGCCACCATGCCGGCTAATTATTTTGTATTTTTATTTAGAGACGGGGGTTTTACCATGTTGGTCAGGCTGGTCTCGAACTCCTGACTTCAGGTAATCCACTCGCCTAGGCTTCCCAACGTGCTGGGATTACAGGTGTGAGCCATCGTGCCCGACCTAACTAAGATCTTATTCTGAGAACCTTTAGGTCCATTTATGACAAAGGGAAGGAAGGGAAGAGGCTGTTGATTGAGCTCGTGATGGTTCCCGGCAGTGTTTTGTGATCTGTCTACATTATCTCGTTTAGTTCTGCGATGAGCTAACAAGGTATCTATCCCATGTCACGGATGTAGAAATTGGGTCTCCCAGAGGTAAAGAGACTTCTGCAAGATTTCACAGCTCATAAGCAAAAGAGATACACTAAGGCTGTCTGTGACCTCCACAGCTTCTCAAAGCTAGTGAATGCTTTTTATGGCAAGCACCTGCCCACGTGGTAGTTCCAAAATCCAGTTCTGACACAGAGTCTCTCCCGTCGGGGAATATCATTCCATCTCAGATGCTCTGTGAACAGCTGCAGCTCAAAGTGCTTGGAGCTTTACAAAATGCTGCACTGTTCCTTTCAAACCCCAAGGGCTCTTCCTTGTACAGTAAGATAGCACCAGAGCTAGGAGCATTTAGAGAGTGCTATAGTGCAGTCCTCTCATTCAGCTGATGCCCCAGGAGGTGAGGCCCAGTGGCACTGGGCCCCCAGATCTCCCCGCCAGTTAGAAGCAAGGGGCATCTCAGTCTCTGGACTCTCAGAACTGTTTCCGGGGAAGTGCGCAAAGACAGATATGCTTACTTTTCCTCTGCGACTCGGGAAGAGATTATTCCTCTGGCTAGAGGGATTGAATTCAGTTCCACAGATACTTACTGAAAGCCTACTATGTGCTCTGCCAAATATCTCAGCTTGTTTGGGCAAGAAACTCTGGCCCACACTTGGACATACAGATCTGACAGGGACAAGAGGAGGAGCTTCCATACTTCAAGGCTGCTTAGGACCTTCTCTTTTCCATCCGCTCTGTCACCACTCATGTCCAGCCTTTCCTTCGAGAACTCTAAAGGGAGAAATGATGTCTCAAGTAGCTCTGTGTCCGGCGTTCCCAGACTCCTGAAGAGGTGTTTTTTTTTTTTGTTTGTTTGTTTGTTGTTGTTGTTTTTGTTTGTTTGGTTGTTTTTTTAGATGATGTCTCGCTCTGTTGCCTAGGCTGGAAGGCAGTGGCACAGTCTCAGCTCACTGCAACCTCTGCCTCCCGGGTTCAAGCGAGTCTCCTGCTTCAGCCTCCCAAGTAGCTGAGATTACAGGCGCCTGCCACCACACCTGGCTCATTTTTGTATTTTTAGTAGAGAGGGGGTTTTGCCATGTTGGCCAGGCTGGTCTCGAACTCCTGACCTCAGGTGATCCACACGGCTCAGCCTCCCAAAGTGCTGGGATTACAAGTGAGAGCCACTGTGCCTAGCCTGAACACAGAGTTTTAAGCGCTTGACTTGCTAACTGGGGCACAAACCAGCAGATGGGGGAGGGAGTCAGGGTCTTTGGAAGAGACTTGCTGAGGCACAGGGCTGAGGGGAGGAGGAGGCAGAGTGGCAGAGGGAGTGATTTGGGGAGGCACTGCTAAGTGGAGGTGATGCTCTGCCTTCAGCTTTGGCTCAGCAGGGCACTCAGAACGTGAATTAGACCCGAAAGAGCTCTTTGGAAGGCTTGATCGTTAGACATCTATCTTTCACTCGAGGAAATGGAGGCCCAGAAAGGGGAAGGATCTTGTTTGTAGCATGGGAGGAAGTGGAGTCTGTTCTGCTGACTGTCTGGTCAGGTCCTTGACACAAAACCGCCATGGCACTAGAGGCCAGGGTGTCCTGGGGAGCAGGCACAGCCCTTCCTGCCTTAGCCCATCTGGCCCAGGATGGGCTCACTTTGGCTGTTGGAGGTATTTGTGGCAGTGGCAACCCAAGAGGGAGAGGGTGTCATTTCAGTGATGCCGGAGATCTCTTGCAACCCCAGCCCCTCACTCTCCTTTGGAGCCTTCATAGAGGTCTTGCTTAGGCCAGGGAGTTACAGCCTGTGGCTTCAGGTTGGGAATTTGCCACTGTAGAAAGGCATCACAGTATGGAGAAAAGGGCCCAGCTTTGAAGCCATTTGACTTGGGGCTGAGCCTGACTTGACCATAGCTGCATGACCTCCCCACTTTCTGACCCATTTCTGACCCGCTCTTCTGACCCAGTTTCATCATCTGTAAAATGGGCCAAATAATACCTACCTTTTCCCCACAAAGTAGATGTCTATTAGATGGTACCCATTAGTCTTTTTTTCATATACCCTTATTGAGGTGTAATTGACAGACAAAACCCTACACATACTTAAGTTGTACAACTTGGTGAGTTTTGACATATGTATACAGTCATGAAACTATTCCCACAATTAAGTTAATAAACATAATGATTACCCCTAAAAGTGTCCTTCTGAGCTTTATCTCTTCCTCCTGCCCCCTTCCATCTCCTGCCCTCCAGCCCCAGGCAACCACTAGACTAAGCTGCTTTCTCACACTATAGATTCGTTTGCATTTTCTGGAACTTTATGTAAATGGAATTATAGAGCATGCATTTTTTTTCCATTCAGCATAATTATTTTGCTGTTCATCAATGTTGTGTGTATCAGTAGTCCTAGTTGTGGATATACCACAATTCATTTATCCAATTACTTGTTGACAGACATTTAGATTGTTTCAAATTTTGGACTATTAAAGCCATTAGAGTCATTTGTGGAAAAAAATGTTGTGGGACATAAGTATTTATTTCTCATGAGTAATCTCCTAAGAGTAGAATGGCTGGGTCATATGGTGGGCGTTCGTGTAACTTTTAAAGAAGCTGCCAAACTGTCATCTAGAGAGCGGGTACCATTTTATGTCACCACCAGCTGTGTACTAGAATTCCAGGCACTTCACTTCCTTGCCAACACTTGGTATGGTCTATCTTTTTCTTTTTTTTTTTTTCTTTCTTTCTTTCTTTCTTTTTTTTTTTTTTTTGAGACAGAGTCTCACTCTGTGGCCCAGGCTGGAGTGCAGTGGCGTGATCTCAGCTCACTGCAACCTCCGCCTCCGGGGTTCAAGCGATTCTCCTGCCTCAGCCTCCCGAGTAGCTGGATTACAGGCGCTTGCCACCATGCCTGGCTTATTTTTGTATTTTTAGTAGAGACAGGGTTTCACCATGTTAGCCAGGCTGGCGTTGAACTCCTGACCTCAAGTGATCCGCCCGCCTCAGGCCCACAGAGTGCTGGGATTACAGGTGTGAGCCACAGCGCGCAGCCCATCTTTTTCATTTCAATAGGTGTATGGTGATATCTCATTGTGTTTTTTTGTGCATTCCCATAAACACGAATGATACTGAGCTTCAGTTTATGTGCTTATTTGCCACCTGCATGGCTCCTCTGGTGAAATGTTTAGATTTTTTTGCCCGTTTAAAGAAAATCGGGTTGTTTGTCTTCTTATGATTGAGTTGTAAGGTTTCCTTATATGTTCTACAGATTAAGTCCTTTACTGGATATGTTTTGCAAAATTGTTCTCCAATTCTGTGGCTTGTACATGACAGGAGATGAAAACAAGTAAACTAATTATTGCAATTCAGCTGAATAAGTGTGGTGCACAGGAAGTGCAGAGGAAGAGCCATGATCTCAGGATGGGGAGTCAAGGAAGCTTCCTTAAGGAGAAGCTATATGAATTGGAACTTAAAGGAAATGAAAAGTTATCTAGGTGAGGGAAGGGTAGCCTCAGTAGACGTCCATATGTACAAAGACATGGAAATATGAAATGTCATGGTACACACAGTGCTATGAATAATTTGACCTGGTTGGAACACCAGGATTTTGGAGCAAAGAGTCAGAACTGGAATCCCAGTTTTCTTACTGGCTATGGCCTTTTCTTTTTATTTAACTTTTTATTTGGAAACAATTGTAGATGGACAGGAAGTTGAAAAGATAGTACAGAGACTCCTCGTGCATCCTTCATTTAGTTTCTTATTTCTTCTTACATAATTATAGTACGATATCAAAACCAGGCATCTGAGATTGGTACAACATGTGTGTATAGTTTGTGTCATTTTCTCTTGTGTGTAGGTTAGTATAGGCATCACTAGAATCAAGATAGAGAACTATTTCTTTTTCTTTTTCATTTTTTTTGAGACGGAGTCTCGCTCTGTCATCCAGGCTGGAGTGCAGTGGTGTGATCTCGGCTCACTGCAACCTCCACCACCCGGGTTCAAGCAATTCTCCTGCCTCAGCCTCTTGAGTAGCTGGGTTTACAGGTGCCCACCACACCTGGCTAATTTTTTTTTTTTTGTATTTTTAGTAGAGACAGGGTTTCACTGTGTTAGCCAGGATGGTCTCTATCTCCTGACCTTGTGATCTGCCCGCCTCAGCCTCCCAAAGTGCTGGGATTACAGACGTGAGCCACCGCGCCCGGCAGATACAGAACTGTTTTATCATCAAAAAGGTCTTCCTTGTGCTGACCTTTTATTGTCACCCTGTTCCCACCTCTGTTTTTCACCTCTATAATTTTGCCTATTGAGAATATTCTCTAAATAGGATCATACAATATACAACCTTTTGAGGTTAGCTTTTTTGCACTCATCATAATGCCCTTCGGGTCCACTAAAATTGTTGAATTTATCAATAGTTTGCTCTTTTTTTAAAATTACTGAATAGTATTCCGTGGTATGCATGTATCACAGTTTAACCATTTGCCTATGGAAGGGCATTTTGGTTAATTTCAGTTTTTGGCTATTACAAGTTAAGCTGCTATGAACAATTGTGTTCTGATTTTTGGGTGGACATACATTTTTGCTTCTCCGATATAAATGCCGAGGAGTTCAATTGCTAAGTTGCATGGTGAGCATATTATTTTGCTTTTGAAGAAACGGCCAAACCATTTCATAGAGTGGCTGTATCACTTTACATTCCCACCAGCAACGTAATCCACTTCCTCCACATGCTTGCCAGCATTTGGTGTTGTCACTTTTTCTTAACTTTAGCTGTTCACTTTTTTTTTTTTTGACACGGAGTTTCGCTCTTGTCGCCCAGCCTGGAGTGCGGTGGTGCTCTCTTGGCTCACTGCAACCTCCGCCTCCCAGGTTCAAGCGATTTTTCTGCCTCAGTCTCCCGAGTAGCTGGGATTACAGGTAGCTGAGATTACAGGTAGCTGGTATTACAGGTGTGTGCCACCAAGCCTGACTATTTTTTAAAATATTTTTAGTAGAGATGGGGTTTCACCATGTTGGCCAGTCTGGCCTCGAACTCCTGACCTCAGGCGATCCATGCGCCTCGGCCTCCCAAAGTGCTGGGATTATAGGTGTGAGCCACTGCGCCCGGCCAACTTTAACTGTTTTAATAGATGTGTAGTGATATCTTATTGTGGTCTTAATTTGTGTTTTCCTAGCAGCTGGCTGTGTGCCTCTCTTTCTGCTCCCCCAGTCTAGCTGTCTAAATCTAGACCACAGCCTGTGCTCCTTAAGCATGAGAAGCAAGAGGACTTGGTGCTGACAAAACTCCCATCATTTTCAGAGCTGCCCCAGAAACTTGACTTCCTTGTTCTTCAGCCCAGTTCACCAGTTATAGGAAATCTTTTGTCATTGTCCTGGGGGACGCATGAAAAGTGATGTTTTATGGAGCTGTGTATTTTTCCAGGGAGGATTGGTTTTGTTCACAGATGAGCAAACAACCTGTAAGTGCTGATTTTTTACTATGCTTTCCACCCTATTCTTCCCTGGTGCCGGCGTGCCAACATCTCTACTTACTGGCAGCCGAGATGAAGAAGCCTCTAGAGCTGGCCCAGGAGGACTGTGTTCTCAGTGTTTAGAAATCATACAGTACCAAGGGCAGCTGCCATGGCCTCAAGCCTTCCCTAGCTCAGCATCTTCCACTCTTTCCTCTTCTGGATGGAGAGGCAACTTCAATGCACTGGGGAAAGAAACGAACAATGACAGCAAATGATATTGCACTTCTTATGGACCAGGCACTGAGTGTTTTATGTATATTAATTCATTTAATCCCCATGACAACCCAAAGGATTGGGTACAATTTATAACTCCATCTTATAAATGAGGAAACAGGCATAGAGAGGTCTCATAGCTAGTAAGTTGGAATTTGAACCTGGGGAGTATGACATCCAAGTCTGTCCTCTTAGTCATTATGCTATGCTACCTGCTCTTTCTTTCTTTCTTTCTTTTTTTGAGATGGGGTCTTATTCTGACACCCAGGCTGGAGTGCAGCAGAGGGATGTCGTCTCACTGCAACCTCTGCCTCCCGGGTTCAAGCGATTCTCATATCTCAGCCTCCCAAGTAGCTGGGACTACAGGCACAAGCCACCACGCCCAGCTAATTTTTTGTATTTTTAGTAGAGACAGGGTTTTGCCATGTTAACCAGGCTGGTCTCGAACTCCTGACCTCAGGTGATCTGCCCGCCCTGGCCTCTCAAAGTGTTGGGATTACAGGCGTGAACCACCACACCCGGCCACTGCTTGTTACTATGTGTACACTACCTGCACTAGGGTGGATAGAACCTCATGTGGCACACACGTGATGCCATATAACATGGCTCATGGGTTCACAGTGCCCAGCACAGGAGCATGCACATAGTAGGTGTTTATTTAAAAAGTTGATTGAATGCTGAATGAGTGAGCAGGCTCTCTTCACTGACGCACTGAGGTAAGGCACATACTCCGTGTTTGATTTCAGTGCAGCACTACCCTATAGCTGGGCAGACACCTTGGTGTCTCCCCTTAGGAGCATGTGGGAAGAAGAGGAGGATTTGCCGTGAGCTTTCTCTGGGGCAGGAGCAGTTTGGGATGTTGAGATGGGAAATGCAATATGGAGAAGTGAGTGTATTTCCAGGGGGAATGAAGCGGTCTTTGGAGACCTGCATTGGCTGTGGGCTGCCCAGATGTGAGTGGGCTCAGGCCCTGGATCACTGCTGGGAAGATACTCTTCTGTTTTATTTATTTATTTATTATTTATTTTTATTTTTGAGATGGAGTTTTGCTCTTGTTGCCCAGGATGGAGGCACTGGTGCAATCCCAGCTCACTGCAACCTCTGCCTTGCGGGTTCAAGTGATTCTCCCACCTCAGCCTCCTGAGTAGCTGGGATTACAAGTGCCCGCCATCATGCCCAGCTAATTTTTGTATTTTTAGTAGAGACAGGGTTTCACCATGTTAGTCAGGCTGGTCTCGAACTCCTGACCTCAGGTGATCTACCTGTCTTGGCCTCCCGAAGTGCTGGGATTATAGACGTGAGCCACTGTGCCTGGCCCTCTTATGTTTTCTGAGTCTCCTGTGCACTCAGGGCCAGCTCACATACACTGCAGTAAGAGGCTGGAGGAGGATGATACAGGGGACCGGACCTTGGAAGATAGCACATGATTGCACTGGCCCTCAGATTTTCAACCCCCTGCCTGTGCAGCGGTAACCTTGACTACATTGTAGGGACTCCCATCCACTTCATCTCACTCTTGCCCATCAAGGGTGTCTGGGAGAGAAGTTTCTAGCCTGACAGATCTGAGTTCCAGTTGCAATGCCTCAGTTGCCTCAGCTGTAGACAGAGCAATAATAATAGCCAGTTTGTAGATTGTTGTGAGGGTAAAGTGGAGAAGTGTCTTAGGTAGTGTTGGCTCCTTCTCCTAACTCTTTGCCTCTCCTCCTCTCCTGGAGGCCCTCATCATGAACACCCAGCTCTAGGGCAGTGCTAAACTGAAAGAAAACAGGGCACATGTGCCTTACCCAAGTTCAGTCAGTGAAGAGTGTCCATTCACTCGTTCAGCATTCAATCGACTTTTTAAATGAACACCTACTATGTGCTTGCTTCTGTGCTGGGCACTGTGAACACATGAGCTATGGCACTTGACCTCCTGGAGCATGTGGTCTAAAGAGAGAGAGGCAGATACTAATTAAATAGTAACATGATCAAATGTGAAACCATGAATTGTGGGGGTTGCTGTGGAGGAAGCTCTGTGGTGCTGTGTGAATGAACAACAGCCTGGGAAGCCAGTGGATACCTCCTCAGGAAAGTGATTTCAACCTGGGGTTTGACTCTCTAGCTTTGGGCCACTGGAGAGGCCAATGTGGAAGGCTCGGTAGGATCAGTCCACTTCGTGCTGTATTCTGACTCTAGGCTGACCAGGCACCTGGCCACCCCAGGGCCCTCATCCCTGCTCCAACAGCCTAGACTGTTCCGTGAGATTACCCATATCCAACCATTTGCAGGTGCTGCGGATACTGCAGGAACCGAGACTGAGCTTGGATTCCACACCTTACAGACCTGGAGCATCTTTTCTGTTGTTTGTTTTCGGGTACGCTCATAACTCAGTTTATCACTCAGCTGAACAGAGTGAGCCACCGTGGTGGTTTTGATCATCATACAGATATTTAAGGACAACTTTATTGAGGTACAGTTTATATTCCATGAAATCAACCCATGTTAAGTATACAATTCAGTGACTTTTTAAGTAAGCTCACTGAGCTGTGCAGTTGTCACCACAATCCAGTTATGGAACATTTCCATCGTTGGTTTGGTCAGCTTTAGATGCAAAAGACAGGAGAATTATTTTTGTTTTTATGGGGTTAGTTCTGTGCTCCCAGCAGAAGATCTCATTAATTAATTAATCCAATTAGTATTTACTGAGAGCCTGGGGGGCCCACAGCAGGGCTGGGTGCAAAAGGGAATAAAGAGATTAACAGGTGGTGGGGGCTTCTTCACTGTGGCTGATGAGCTTCCCACTGAAGATACACGTTAAGTGTAGCCTAACTTGCCTGCTCAGATGGAGTTCGTGGCAGCTGCAGGCCAGTTTTCTGCTTTCTACCCTGTAGCTATTATTTGAAGGCAAGGCAAAGGCCTTCTTTTGCAATACCTGGTATTGCAGTGAATTATCGACTGAGCAGACAGAGAGAAGTGTACTCGCCAACATCTGCAAATAGCTCCAGGCTTTGGCAGGCCTGGATGCAGGATCGTGGAAGAGAGGAGAGTGGGTGTGCTGTTTACAGTGCAGATTTGACAGGTGAAATTGGGGCGAGGGTGCACCGAGGGAGGAAAGGAGTGCAGGCAAAGTCAGGGCCAGCGGCCAGGGTGAATCCAGGGAAGTGGGTGCCTGTGTGCACAGTGGGTGTTGCTTGGAGGATGGGGAGTGAGTGGGAGTACGGCCTTGTGTACTAGACTGAGGCATTTGCACTTAATGGAGTAAACATGGAAAATGCAATTTCAGTGTCTGAGGAGGAGCTTAATGACTCAGAGCTGGACTTCAGGAGATTAATCTTTGGTGAGGAGGTAAGAAGCGAGGGACAGCCGGGCATGGTGGCTCATGCCTGTAATCCTAGCACTTTGGGAGGCCGAGGCGGGTGGATCACCTGAGGTCAGGGGTTCGAGACCAGCCTGGCCAACATGGAGAAACCCCGTCTCTACTAAAAATATAAAAATTAGCCGGGTGTGGTGGCACATGCCTGTAATCCCAGCTACTTGGGAGGCTAAGGCAGGAAAATCACTTGATCCTGGGAGGTGGAAGTTGCAGTGAGCTGAAACCGCGCTACTGCACTCCAACCGAGATCACACCATTGCACTCCAACCTGGGTAACAGAGTGAGACTCTGTCTCAATTAAAAAAAAATAAAAAAAAGGCGAGGGACACGTTGGGACACTGTTGTGAGGGTCCTAGTATTAGATGACGTGGACCTGACGTGGACGGGGCAGTGAGATAAGGAAAGAAGCGCACGGGAGAGAAAGTTCTGCCAGGTGAGGGGAGTGATTCTCTGTCCCTGAGGTCTATACCTGCCTGGCCATCTGCCTCTTGCCGTTCAACCAATCTCCCTCTGCCTGGCCACAACCGAAGCTTCCCACAGTGTGTTCTCCCATGGCTTCTTTGTACTCTCCCGTCCTCTTCTTCCCTCTTTTTCTACTTCTCTTGCCCAGCAGGGAGGAGAGGATCCAGCGAAAGGGACGGAGAGAAACACAGCGCTGTACCCACGAAAGGCAGTGCCAGGGTGGGCAGTGGAAAGAGACTTCCAGAGAGGGTGGCTGGCGGCGCCAAACGCCACAGAAGTGAGTGAGGCTGGCACTGAAGGAGATCTGGGGGACTCAGGATTGGGACTAGGGTGAGACCTTCGTTACCTCATCCCAATCCTGGCCCCAGGGGGAACTGGGGACCTCAGAGAAAGCATTAGTTTACAACAGGCTGGACCAAGTGTGGGACTGTTTCTTCCGAGGACAGCCTCCTATAGGAAGCTGCCTGAAACTGCTCAGGGCTCACTGATCTCCTTCTTCTCCACCCCAAGACAGCCCCTCAGGGTCTCCGTGGGCTTGCTGGAGTTCCTGCACACAATATGAAAACCACAGGTCAAATTCACCTCCCCACATCCTGCCACAGAGAATTCTGAGACCCAGCAAAGTACCTGATTTGTCCAAGGTCATCCAGTGAGGTGTGACCTTGTGGGTCTTCCTTTGCTTTCCTTTGATTTATCATCTTCAGTTGGTTTACGCTCCCCTTTTATTCACCTTCCCCTAACCTTTCCCTCCTCCATAAGAATTGGCAACAGAGAGTTGACGGTTGAGGTCTGATTTATAGCTGAAGATTGAGGTCAAATTTGTAGCTGAAGATTAAAGTCCATTTATTGATTGCCTCCTTCTACCAAGCATTGTTTTAGAGGTGTTTACGTACATCATTTTATTTAATTCTTTTTTTTTTTTTTTAATTTGAGATAACATCTCGCTCTGTTGCCCAGGCTGGAATGCAGTGGCACCATCTCGGCTCACTGCAACCTCCACCTCCCGGATTCAAGTGATTCTCCTGCTTCAACCTCCCAAGTAGCTGGAATTACAGGCATGCACCACCACACCTGGCTAATGTTTTACATTTTGGTAGAGACAGGGTTTCACCGTATTGGCCAGGCTGGCCTCAAACACTTGACCTCAAGTGATCCGCCTACCACAGCTTCCCAAAGTACTGGGATTACAGGCGTGAGCCACCGCGCCCAGCTTTAATTCTTATAAGACCCTTTCAAAGTAGGTGTCATTACCCCATTTTCCTGATGAAGAAATAGAGGCTCCTAGAGACCGAATGGCTTCCTTACTTTGGATAGTTACTAACTGGTGCTGCTGGTTTATATTCTCTCCCCACACACGTATTTCTTCAGTCACTCATATTTACTGAGTGCTTTAATGCCAGGCACTGTTTTAGGTGCTGATACAATATGAATAAAGGACACAAAAATCCTGCCAAGACCTTCTCCATGTGTCGCTTGCTTGCGAGGGGAGATCGGCTTGTTCTTTACAAAATCTCCTGTGCTAGATGTCTCAGGGCTGGGTAGAGCAGCTGCTGTGTTGATTGGCTATTGCTAAGATGAAATTCATGGCCCAATTTGCTCCTCAGCCAGCAAGGCATATGGACTCTTTCTCTCCGCTCCCGGGGGGGTCTCTGAAGCCTTCTGCTGAAACTGCCCCTAGGCGAGATAGTTTATTCTGTAAGGAGTGTGACTGTAGCTCCCTCCCCCATGGCTTCTCCCCCATTTCTTTGCTTTTATCACCAGCGGTTTCCCTCAGCCACCACCCCTAGCAGAACCCTGATTTAGTTCCACGATTTAGCTCTGATAAAGGCGAGCTATTTTGGCTCCCTCTGCCCTAAGCCCCAGTGAGAATTTGGACTCAGTGTTTTCACTTGTCATTTTAGACTGTTTGCCAGAGTTTGCGGAAAAAGGCCTGTATTATTAATGCCCTTGCCGGGAACAGCTGCACCCTGCCAGGTTGTCATGTGAGACCTCTGAAAAGCTCCGAGCTACAAGGCCCGCAGCTCTCCTGGGCCCACTGGGTCAGGTGGGAAATGTGATCCTACAGAAACTGCAAGCAGCCAAGGAGGGCGGAAAGCAACTTGGAAGGAACTGATCAGAGTCTCACGTAGGAGATGCAGCCGTCCTGGGAGCGGCTCGGAAGGCCTAATTCCATCTTGTGCCTCCGGGGGCCTGCTATATTTGAAGATCTTTTAGCCTAAGGGATTTTATCACATCATATAAAAGACACATAAGATAAAAATGAAGATATTAATAATCAGTTTAATAATATTTAGAGAGCCATTATTCCTTATAGTGGTCACTATCCTCGTCACTTGAAATAAATTAGTTTTAATTTTCAGAACAAGCCTTTGAAGTGAATGGGACTTGTTATTGCCATTTGATAGAAAAGAAAACAGTCTCAGCCGGGCGTGGTTGCTCACGCCTGTAATCCCAGCACTTAGGGAGGCCGAGGTGGGAGGATCACCTGAGGTCAGGAGTTTGAGACCAGCCTGGCCAACATGGTGAAACTTTGTCTTTACTAAAAATACAAGAATTAACTGGGTACGGTGGTGCATACCTGTAATCTTAGCTGCTTGGGAAGCTGAGGCTAGAGAATCGCTTGAACCTGGGAGGCAGAGGTTGCAGTGAGCTGAGATCACACCACTGCATTCCAGCCTGGGCGACAGAGCAAGACTCCGTCTCAAAAAAAAAAAAAAAAAGGAAAAGAAGAAACAGTCTCAGAAGGGTTAAGTGAATTACCCAAGGTTATGCCAGGTGGTAAAGGGTAGAGGTGGAATTTGAACATCGTCTATCTAGCTGGAAGCTCATGCTCCTTTCAGGATGTTGTGAGCCACTAGACACATCATACTTCTCTGACACCTCAGTTTATCTCTGCAGTTGGTTCCCACTCCTCTGTCTCTCCCCATTACTCTGTTAGCAGCTTCTGGAGCCCGGTGTTCCAGGAGGCACTTGACAAGAGTTCACTATCTGGTGAGCCAGGGGTTAGTGGGGTGGATGGTGGGGCTTCAGGCCAGACCAGGAGCCAGAAAAGATGGTCTCTGTCACCCTGTCTTCTATTCACTGAAATGACCCCTCTTCACCTCTTCATGCTCCATCAAAGCTCCTTTTTAGTGCGGGAGCTCACCACGGAGTTTAGAGAAAAGAATCTAATAATGTTACTTGCTTGCATAGAAAACCTCCACCAGTCCCAGTTGCTTGCAGGATAAACTGGGACTAGAAATACCTCTGCCTGGAGCAGTTGTCCTGTTGAAGACCATTTCTCATCCCTGCAGCCCTTATACCCTCTCCCACCTCACAGCTTCTCCCCATCCCTTAACAGAATGGGCCACTTTCATGACTGAGCCTTTGCACTGCTGTTCTCTCTGTTGGGCATGCCTTGCTCTGCTTGGTGAACTCCTATTCAAACTTCAAAACCCAGGATGAACTTTACCTTTTCTGACTTCTGACTTCCTCTAGTAGAGTTGGCACCACCTTAGCCCTTAGTTTTTAATGCTTTACATGAGTTTCCACCCAGTAGTTTATGGTCTTTCTCTAAGGCCTCAGCAGCAGGAACTGGGCCCTATTTATTTCTGTATCATCTGTATTTGGGGCATATTTGTGTGAACAAATGAATGAGGGCTCATTATAAAACAAACTGTATAAAGTATGAGTTACAGGTGGCCCCACTCTAACTGAAGTGTTAGGTTAGGTTGGGGGAATTCAGAGAGAGGAGAGGTGACAGGCTGAGGCTTAGCATTATTGATTAGTTGACCAGTGAGCCGTGCACTCTGCCTCGAGAGCATTATTGCAAATGAGCCTAGGACCTATTGAGAGAAGGTCCCAGCGGGTGAAGTAACAGTGGGAGGCCTTACCATTGGGAAGTGAAGCTTAGGTCTTCCCTGTTCTCCAGGCCAGACTCAAACTCTGTGCCTGATCTGCCTCCCAGGAGAGGAACTCCTTGGGCAGACCTGGAGAAAAAGTGGGGATTTGGGATGGTCCCCCAAGGAGAGTGGGGGTGTGTATTGTGCAGAAGAGGAGTCAAAACAGAGACAACAGAAAGTCCAAGTCAAGCCTTCCTTACTTAATACATAGTGCTCGGGGGCATCCTTCTGGCTGTAGCATCTGCCTAATGGCTGCTCCTAAGAATGCAACATGAGCTGAATTCAAACATGAATTTGGAGCCAGTACCTGAATATATGGGTTGTTCTATGCCACTGAGCCCCCGGCCCATTTAATTTCTCCTTCCCCTGCTACCAAGGCTTCTGAGAAGTTGCTGTGTAGGCACTTAATGCTTCGGAGATGGTCAGGTGTGAGTTTAAATCCTGGTTTCAGGCACTTTAGTTGCTAATTGTGTAGCACCGAGCAAAAATAATAGGGATGCTGCTTTTATAGGGCCATTCAGGTCAGTGATGTTGGTGATACTGCGGAGAGCTTACTATGTGCCAGGCATTATGCTAAGTGGTTTATGACCATTATCTCATTTATTCCTCCGAATACCCTACAGGCAGATGCTGTCATCATTCTGAAGTTCCACATATATAACTGAGGTTCAGAGAGGTTAAGTTGCCTGAAGCCATAAAACAAATGATGATGGAATCAGATCATGGACCCTGATATGTCACATCTTAACCATTATGCTATTGGTCCACAGTTTGCCTGATCCTAAGAATCACCTGAGACTCCTGTTAAAAGAGCAATTCCCAGGCCCTGTCTCAGATTCTGATTCAGCCCACCTGGGGTGGAGCCTGGGGCGCAGTGGATGCAACAGGCACCCTGGATGACATTAGGATCTGGCAAGTTTAAGAAACACTATATTGTGCTTTCCTGCCTGTAAGGTGTGGTTCATGGTTGGCCCTCAAGAAATGTTAGCTGTTATTATTACGATATAAATGGATTGAGAAGAGAGCTTATTGTGAAAGAATGTATGTCTTTAAAAAGCTTATTAGCCCTGGCACTAGATTTTAAAGATAAAAGTCAGCTGGGTGCGGTGGCTCATGCCTGTAATCCTAGGACTTTTGGAGGCCAAGCCAGGTGGATCATGAGGTCAAGAGATTGAGATCATCCTGGCCGACATGGTGAAACCCATTCTCTACTAAAAATACAAAAAAGAAAAAAAAGAAAAAAAAAAAATTAGCCAGGTGTGGTGGCACATGCCTGTCAGTCCCAGCTATTAGGGAGGCTGGGGCAGGAGAATCGCTTGAACCTGGGGGGTGGAGGTTGCAGTGAGGATCGTGCCACTGCACTCCAGCCTGGGTGACAGAGAGAGACTGCATCTCAAAAAAAAAAAAAAAGTAAAATAAAATAAATAAATAAATACATGAAAAATAAAAAAGATAGAAGTCAAGGGGAAGTAGATCCTGGATTAATGAATCTATACTCTGATACTCTAAACTCAAAACTATCTGCAAGTAGGATGAGTGCCTTTTTAGGTCCCTGTCACTAGTGGTCAAGCAATCAGTGCCATCATGTGTTGGGTGGGATGCCTGAGCTGTTCTTCAAGGACCCAGTCCTCAGTCAGTGTCTGCTGTATACATGCAGGCTTCAGAGGGCATTTGTGCACTGAGGAGGGCTTTGGGTGTGTTAATATTCTAGAAGAGGTGGAGTAGAGCAGCTCTGCAAAGTAAGGAAGAAGGTAGGAGGAGTTAAAAAGAAAAACTTTAGACAAAATCAATGTAACAGAGTTTATGTGAGCAAAGAACCATGCATGAATTGGGCAGCACTCCGAACCAGAAGAGGTTCAGGGAGCTCTGCTGCAGCAGTGAGGACAGTGAGCTTTTGTAGGCTGAACATGGAAAGAAGACTAAGAAAATATATTTTATTAGCATGGGAAGACCCTAGTTAGAAGTTAGTTGGCGGTTTCTGATTGGTGAAACCTCTAGTTTCATTTTACTGCTTACATTGAATTGGATTTTGGTTTGCTTATGTAGAAGCTCTGGTTATGGAGACGACCTCAGGCTAAAGGCCTCCTTCTCATTTGCTTTAACAGAGGGATGGCAGAGGTAGAAGACAGCAGATATTTTAGGGCCATCACTACTGCCTTGTACCCTGGGTAACCTGCACTGAAGTCTTCTCTGTAGCTTCAGAGCATCTAGATCCCCTGTCATGCCACTGATATACTAAAGCACTTCATTTTCCTCGGGGACTGATGATGTCTTGTTATCTCTTATTAGCATTCCAAGGCTTGTCCTATTTTTGAATTCTCAGGGTCCATTTGTGGGCATATAAATTACTGAAGGCAGTCAGGAAATATTGTCCCATCAGAGCTGGGAGAAAGACTCAACCCTGGTCCATTGACCTATTTCCAACCTCAGCTTTGATGACAAAACTCAGCAGAAGCTTTCTCGTAGACTAAGAGCACTTTATAAGACCCTGCTTAAAGCTGAAGGAAACCCACTGAAAGATCACCCTTGAATACCTCCTTTACTGAGACCATGATTATCTGGGATAGAATCCATAGTAATAGCTGCTACTGTGCACAGGGATTGTGTGCTGGGTGCTTTACATGTATTTTCTCATTTAATTCTCCTACCAACTCTATGATAGTAGTCACACGATGATACAGGTCACACTGCTATTGTTTCACAAATGAATACACGGGCCTAGAAAATTCAACTAGATTTCCTTAGGTTAGCAGTAGAGTTGGACTTCAAACCTAGGTCTGTGTAGCTCACAAATGAACACTTACTATGCTTATACCATTTTGCCTCATTAGAATAATAGGAAGTCCTTCCTTTTTTGGTGAGGAAGAAATTTAGAGATTGGTTACCCTGACTGGAGGGTGGCAGATCCCTACATTCACATTTGAAGTCATTCCTAACCTTTTTAAATGTGGATAAGCATGAGCTTAATCAAGTCATTTCTTAGTAATATAGATTGTTGGTTGCTCATGATTCTCAGTGAGGATCTAGTAATGCCAAGAATCATGGCAGACAGTTAGGGGGAATGTGTATCTGCAACTATGGGGCTGTATGGCAAAGATGTTGAGGGCCAGGAATTTGACTACTTTTGGGGAGTGATGACAACTGAGTACAGGAAGTGAGAGGAAGGGAGCATGTACCGTGTATCATTTAATCAACCTTGAACTTGAGACCAAAGGGAACATACCCTAAGTTTAACTAGGATGGATTTATCCAGATATAATGGCATCATAAATTGAAAAGTATCTATGTATAATTCTCTCTCTCTTTTTTTTTTTGAGATGGAGTTTTGCTCTTGTTGTCCAGGCTGCAGTGCAATGGCATGATCCCGGCTCACTGCAACCTCTGCTAACTGGGTTCAAGTTATTCTCCTGCCTCAGCCTCCCAAGTAGCTGGGATTACAGTCACCTACCACCACACCCAGCTAATTTTTATATTTTTAGTAGAGATGGGTTTTCACCATGTTGGCCAGGCTGGTCTTGAACTCCTGACCTCAGGTGATCCACCCGCCTTGGCCTCCCAAAGTGCTGGGATTACAGGCGTGAGCCACTGCATTTGGCCCCAATTCTTTCTTTTTAATAGTAATCTAATTACATTTATTTGGCTGCTTTGTTTTCTGCCTCAGGTATGCTAAGTTTGTCTCTCAAAACTCTTTGTGGGCAGGAATTGTAGTTTATGTGGTAGTGATGGTTGTATTTTAATTTCACAGAGTGTCTAGCAGGTAATAATTAGCCAATAAAATGTTTTCATTCATTCACCAAATATTTATTGGATAGTTACCATGGTTTGGGCACTGGACATAAAGGTGCTAGGGATACAGTGATAATTATTACTTAGCAGTTGAAATGCTTACAGTTTTAAGGGAAGACAGACATGTAGGCAAATTAAAATGACATTTTAATTTGATTAGAATATAATTGAGATTTAAGTACAATTTATTGGGCACTCAGATGAGAAACAATGAGAAAACAAAGAGAGGGAGACAGATTTAAGAAATATTCTGAGAGTAGAAATAGAAGCTTGTGACCTATTCAGTTGGAATCAACACTGTTCATAGGATTGCTCTAGGGGCAGTGAGGACAGTGATCCAGGAGCACTCAGGGTGAGAGATGAGTTGAATATGAGGTGAGAAAAAAGGAAAGTTGAAGATACCAAGCTTAGCAAGATAGCAAGAGGTAGAGAGGGGGAGGGAGGGGATTATCATGGTTAATCTATAGGGAGTGCTTATTACTATGTGTGAGGTAATTAACATGCATTGCCTCATTTTTTCCTCATAGTAAAAGAGGTAGGCACTTTTGAGGATACAGACACTGAGGGCAGTTGAGCAGCCTGTCCAAGACCAGACTTCTGAGGAGTGGAAGAGTTAGGTTTACGCCCAGGAATCCTTGCTCCAGAGTAAACAGTCATGCAGCTGGGTGGAGAAAAATTCCACTATCTGGTCAAGAACATCCGAGAAGCTCTCATGCTGGTAACTCCCAAATATGTATCTCCACCTTACACCTTCTCCCTGACCTCTAGACTTTCCTGTCAGGCTTCCTACTTACGCTCTGTTTGACAGTCTCATCTCAAACTCAGAACATCCAAAACTGGACTCCAGATTTCTTCTGCTCCCAGGTCTGCTCTTCCTTTGTCTCCTCTTTTTCCATTAAAGTAGCACCATCCATCTAGTTGCTTGGGCTCCAACCCTTGGAATCATCCTTGACTGTTCTCTCTCTCACACTCACATCTAAAATATCAGGCATGATTTTCTTTTTTTTTTTTTTTTTTTTTTTTTTTTGAGACGGAGTCTTGTTCTGCCGCCCAGGCTGGAGTACAGTGGCCGGATCTCAGCTCACTGCAAGCTCCGCCTCCCGGGTTCACGCCATTCTCCTGCCTCAGCCTCCCGAGTAGCTGGGACTACAGGCGCCTGCCACCTCGCCCGGCTAGTTTTTTGTATTTTTAGTAGAGACGGGGTTTCACCGTGTTAGCCAGGATGGTCTCGATCTCCTGACCTCGTGATCCGCCCATCTCGGCCTCCCAAAGTGCTGGGATTACAGGCTTGAGCCACCGCGCCCGGCCCAGGCATGATTTTCAAAGCACATCTAAAATATACCCACTTCTCACCGCCTCCACTGCAACCACCTGGTCTAAGCCATGAGCATCTCTCTCTGGGACTACTACTGTCTCCTTGCTACTGTCCCTGTCTCCTATTCCTGTTCCCACATGGCAGCCTGAGCAATTCTGGCATATTTGGTCAGATCCAGTTGTTCCTCTGCTCAGCCTCCTGCAGCAGCTTCTATTTTATTTGCTAAAAGCCGGAGTTCTTGCCAAGACCTCAAAGGCCCTGCCCAGTCTCCTCCACCTCCCCAACTTCGTTGTTTGTTCTTCCCGGACACTGTCTCCATGTATCCTCTTCCTTGTTCCTTTCCTTCCAACCAGTGTACATCCGTGCACTCCTGCCTTGAGCCTTGTGGCAAACACTCTTCCGCAGATATTGTGGGACTCATTCCTTCACCATCTTCAACTGTTTGTTCAAATGTCCCCTTCTCAGTGAGGTCTCCTCTGACTGCCCTTTTGAAAATGGAAACCTACCTCAACCCAGTACTTCCAATCCCCTCTTTCTTTCTTTCTCTCTCTCTCTCTCTCTCTCTCCCTTTCTTTTTTTTTGAGATAGGGTCTCGCTCTGTCACCCAGGCTGAAGTGCAGTGATGCATTCTCGGCTCACTGTAACCTCCACTTCCTAGGTTCAAGTGATTCTCCTGCCTCAGCCTCCTGAGCAGCTGGGATTACCGGTGCCCACTATGACACATGGCTAATTTTTGTATTTTTAGTAGAGATGGGGTTTCACCATGTTGGTCAGGCTGGTCTCAAACTCCTGACCTCAAGTGATCTGCCCACCTCAGCCTCCCAAAGTGTTGGGATTACAGACATGAGCCAACGCGCCTGGCCCGATTCACCCTTTCTTGTACTCTGCTCTACTTTGTTCTCTGAGCACTTAGCATCTTTTAAGATACTAATTTTTTGATTTGTTATATTTATGGTTCTTAGTGTCTCCCTCTGCTAGTATGTAAAACTCTAAGGATTTGATCTTCATCTGAGTTATTCACTGTTGTAGCCTATGCACTAAGAATTATACTTAGCACTTAGCAAATGTTTAATACATTTTTTTTTTAAAGTGAGTATAAGTGTAGAATATAAAGCTTTTGTGCAGGTATCTACTTTAAACGTTTTTGAAAGGATATGGTCTGAGGCTAGACACAATAGCTTACGTCTGTAATCCCAGCACTTTGGGAAGTCAAGGTGGGTGCATCTGGAGCTCAGGAGTTCGAGATCAGCCTGGGAAACATGGCAAAACCCCGTCTCTACAAAAAGTAAAAAAAAAAAATTAGCTGGTCACGGTGGAGCGTGCCTGTAGTCCCAGCTACTCAGGAGGCTGAGGAGGGAGGATTGCTTGAGCCTGGGAGGTGGAGGTTGCAGTGAGCCGATACTGCACCACTGCACTCCAGCCTGGGTGGCAGAGTGAGACCCTGTCTCAAAAAAAAAAAAAAAAAAGAAAGAAAGAAAGAAAAAGAAAAAGAAAAAAAGTTGAAGTCGAGTCTGAGGGAGATGTCATTGGGGGCTGGCCATGTGGAGGCGGGAATCCTCCCTGTGTATGTGGGCATTTTGGGACTGGCAGGAAGCTGGTCCCAGAGGAGGCTAAGCTGGGGAGGATGCCTGAAAGGCATTAGTGGGAGGGAGTTTGAAAAAGACCTAGAGAGGCCTGTTTGAAGTAAGTATTGGAAAGGACTCTTTAGATTTTGCAATTAGAAAGGCAGTTTCAGTGGAATGATGTGAGCTGACTTCAATTATTTAAGGAACCATTGGAAAGTGGGGAAGTGTAAGCAAGTCAAGATACCCTGCCATAAGGAAGGAGAGATTAGGTTGCTGTTTGAGGAAGTGATTTGTTTGAGGTATTTTTTTTTTTAAGCTCTACAAAATATCATCTTTTGGGTGTGAGTAGGGATTGGGGAAATGACACAGTAAGCTAATAACATCCAAACCAGCTTGTGAAACATCGTGCAAGTTCTATCTGGTTCATACCAAAGAGTCTCTACTCAGTTCAAGCCTCTATCATGCCTGGCACATAGTGTTGAATATTGTATTCAATAAATATTCAACAATAAATGTTTGTTGAATACAATATTAAATACTGTAGAATTTAGACAGGTCCCTGTATCAACAACAGCAACAATGACCACCACCGCCACCACCACAACAAAATAACAAGAATGTCTGATGTAGGGGGTTGCTTTTTGATCCACTTGCCTTTGGCTAGTGGTGTCTTTCTCTCCTTAGTGACATGCTCTTTAGCACTTTGAGCAGCTGTATGTGGTTCTATTTTGGTTTCCTCTTTACTGCATGGCGATTATGTTTTCAAGAGGTGAATCTTCAGGGTGACTAGAGTGACATGTTATCTGAGTTCTGGATGGAGGTAAGGGAATATCACAGTGAGTCTGGGGAAGCAAGGGGACAAGAGAGTTGGCCAAATGAGGCGGAAAGATCCTGGACTTGGGATCAGAAGAACCTGATGTCAAATCAGATCCATTACAGCAAGTCGAGCCACCTCTTTGAAAGTTGGATTTAAATGATCTAAGGTCATTTCCTTTGGATTTTATAGAAAGAATCGTGTCAGGAGAAAAAGAAAAACAAGAAACCGTGACTTGCTGAACATATTCAGAACCAAAGTTTTTCTTTCTTTCCTTTTAAAAAAAAGTGATATACAGCGAATAGAGGCTTAGTTCCCCAATGGTGGCAAATGATGTAATGTTCACAGATGTCCTGGGGGAAAATGGAACAATTGACTTCTATTTTATTCTTACCTTTTCTGAGGAAAGTCAGGCAGACTAAATAGGAAAGAAAGGAAGGAAGGAAGGCAAGAAGGAAGGAAGGAAGGAAGGAAGGGAGGGAAAGAAAAAGAGAAAGAGAGGGAGGGAGGGAAGGAAAGGAAAGGAAAGAAAGGAAGGAAGACAGGAAAGAAAGAAAGCAGAAAGAAAGAAAGAAAGAAGAAAGAAAGAGCCCTTAAGGTTAGTAAGTATCTTATATCCCTGGAACTACGCTAGGCACATACATACCTTACCACCTTCCTTATCAGGTGAGGGCGTTATGTCAATGTTTTAGGTAACCTACCCAAAGTCCACAGCTAACAATGGGAAGAAAGGATAGAACAAGCCTTTGGGGGAGAAAATTGAAGCCCATGGCCCACAAGAAATAAAGCCAAGAAATGTAGTTGCTTAAAGTCAGACAGATTCCCCAGCACCCAGCATAGTGTCTTATTCTTAGGAGAATTTGAGAAATATTTATTTATCTAAGGGATAGTTGGTTGGTTGAATGAATTACCTGAGGAAACTTGAAAATGTGTTTTGCTGAAGTGCTGTTGAAGGTCCTCAAGGTCTTACAGAGATGGGAGAAATGTAGGGGGAGAGAAATGTAATTTAAATTTTCAAAAGGAATAATTATAAACCAACTGTATCAGGAAGTAACCGAGATGACCTACGTAAAATGCATAGCACTTGGTAGTACTCAACAAGCAATAACTATGATATTTAAGGGAATTACTATTATCATGAAATAAATATGTTTCTGCTGCTGCTTCTTATGCTGGAACTTGAGACATAGAGTTATTGGGGCCCACATTTAAAAGCACTTTAGTTTTTCTGTATCCATGATGTCTCACGGTGTAAGGTAACCATTTCCCAGTTGGCAGTCATGCCTAGCTTCTTGTACCTCTGCTTTAGTTCCTCTTTGTGGTGTCTGCACAGTAAAATTTACATATGGCCATATAGCCTATATGTTAAAGACCATCCCAAGTATCTCCTCAGTGGTCGGGCATTTTTGTATGATACAGAAGCATAAACTTTAATTGACATTGACTGTGGTGGTAATTAACTGAAAGCTCTTCTATTAGACAGTGAACATCTTTGTATCCTCAGTAACAGGATTTCTATTCTCGTAGACGAGATGGTAAATGTGGACTGGATGGTGGCTCAATTGGTTTACATGTAGTGCTTCTAGAACTGTCACTAAAGGGTGATCATTTGTGTTGGTCATGGGGATAGTGCCTCTCCTCAGCTCGAACCTGTGATTTAGATGAACACATAAAGGGCTTGTTGATCACATTTATAGAAAATTTGAAGCTGAGAGGGGTAGAAAATATTGTATATGCCAGAATCAAGATTCCCTGTAAACTTAACAGCCTAGGGTAAGGACTGAGTGAAGACAGACAGGCTGCACCAAGGTAAATGTAAAGACCTAGCTGTCGGCTCCAAATACCAGTGGTTAAGCCAGGCAGTGTGTGTGGGTGGGGTGTGGGGGTGGGGTGGCAGTGGTGGGGCTAAGGATTAGGACTTGGCCTAAGAAAAGATAGTGAGGCTATCAGTTGTTCACACTCTGTAATTCCAGTACTTTGGGAGGCTGAGGTGGGGGGAATCGCTTGAGGTCAGAAGTTTGAGATCAGCCTGAGCAACATGGTGAAATCCCATCTCTACAAAAAATACAAAAATTAGCTGGAGGTGGTGGTGTGAGCCTGTATTCCCAGCTACTCAGGAGACTGAGGTGAAAGGATGGCTTGAGCTCGGGAGGTGGAGGTTGCACTGAGCTGAGATCACACCACTGCACTTCAGCCTGGGTGAGAGCCAGAGCCAGACCCTGTGTCCAAAAAAAAAAAAAAAAAGGCTAGTGCACCTGATTTCAACTAAGTGAGAATCACTGACATGAAGCTACTAAAAACCAGAAACTTTTAGTATTTGCATCATAGAGGTGTAGTCATTCCTCTTGTTTTATAGTAGTTGGGTCACACCTGGAACTGAGCTTACTGTCATTCTTTTAAGAGTGAGGTGGGCAAATGGAAATAGGCCCAGAGGACAATAAACAGAAAACTTAGGAGATTCAGAAACCATGTTATCTAAAGAATGATGCAAAGACTGAGACTATTTTGCTTGAAAAAGAGAAAGTTTAGAAGACTGCCATAGTCTTAAAAGATTGTTTTATGGAAAAAAGAACAGATATTTGTTTGAACCAGGAAATGGATGCTTAGGGGAATGGGGAAGAGTTCAGTCCAACGTATAAAAAATTTTCATAATTAATATTTGGCTCTCTGCTGACAGGCTGTCTTGAAAGGAGGATTATCATTAATACAGATGTGGAAGTAGATGCTGGCTGGCCACTGTTTGTTGCTATTGAGTGGGGAATTTTTATTCATTCGGTAGAGGATTGGGCTGGTGTCCACTAAGATCTTTTCTAGCTGTGATGGTGTGATGCTGGGCCTCAGAGAGCACGAAGCCCTACGCACCATGTTCGAGGGAACCTGGATAACATCGTTGGCAGGCTAATGGGAGCTGGCAGTGTAAAAAACTTGAGCTTTGGATGCAAAGCTAATGATTAAAATCTTTCTGTATTTGACTTGCTGTCAGCATAGAGAACATATCAGTTTGAGTTTATGTAAGATAATTCGTATTTCAAGGTGCCCACCACGTCGCATTTACTATTTGAGAAACAGCCGAATAACTGAGGGCATTTGATTTTGCATATCTTCTCCCAAGGGATCTTGGGGACCCTGTGGACCTCCTGGATGTCCTTCCAGCACTGCTCCAGCAAGGTCCCAGTCAACACTCTTTCTTCATAGGAACCCTTCCTTATCCAACCTGATCTGTAGGGGCAGTCTTTCCTCAAGGTGCTGTAGCCACAGGCTTTGGAGTTAGATGAGTTGGTTTGAATCCTAGCTTTGTACCAGCTCCACGACCTTGGGCAAGTGGCTTAGTTCTTCATGTAAAGTTTTTTTTTTTTTTTTTTTAGACTGTGCCTTGCTCTGTCACCCTGGCTGGAGTGCAGTGGTGCGATCTCAGCTCACTGCAACCTCTGCCTCCCAGGTTCAAGCAATTCTTCTGCCTCGGCCTCCCCAGTGGCTGGGATTACAGGCACGCAGCACCATGCCTGGCTAATTTTTGTATTTTATTAGAGACAGAGTTTCACCATGTTGGCCAGGCTGGTCTCGAACTCCTGACCTCAAGTGATAGGCCTGTCTTGGCCTCCCAAATTGCTGGGATTACAGGTGTGAGCCACCAAGCCCGGCCTAAAGCTTCTCATCTCTATTGAATGCAGGTGACTCATTTCCACCTGCCAGGTTCTTAATGATCATTAGAGCAAGAGAAACTGCCCAGCAGTATAGCACTAGCACGTGTTCCTGTTCAGTCAGTGGTGTTAATATTTGTGATGATAGGCATAGACTATTGATAGACTTGATGACTATATTCAGTCGTCTATGGGTAGCTACTTGGTGTGAAGAATTCCTTGGCCGGGGCTGAGGAGAGTTCTCTACCTTATGTCAACCCCAGCCACCTTCTCCCATCCTTCCCTCTTAGACCATACGATGCTCTTTTTTTTATTTCCTCTAAAAAATTTCAATAAAGAATATAAACCAGGAGGTAGAAGGCAGGAGAATCGCTTGAATCCTGGAGGCAGAGGTTGCAGTGAGCTGAGATTGTACCATTGCGCTCCAGCCTGGTCAACAAGAGCAAAACTTCATCTCAAAAAAGCGAAAAAAAAAAAAAGATATAAACCAGCTTCTGGCATTACCCAGGAGTGGCTGACCTAGATGCTTGTTCCAGTAAGTTCTCCATCACTCCCTCTCATGCTTGTCTGCCTCCCCACCTCCTCCACCCCTGCTTCCAGGTCATCTGCAGATCGCTGGACCGGGTTTCACAGTATTGGTGTGAATCACCTCGCCAGGCTTCTGCCCTTTGTGCTTGGTGCTAGCTAACTGACTTTTTTCTTTTTCTCTTGTGGTGAGGATTTTTCCACTGAAGCCTTTCATTTATGATGTGGGAGAGACAGATAGCACCTAGCTAATTGCCTTCTCTTGGACTTGCTGTGGTTTGACTTTTCAGCCAGGCCAGGTATTTATTTTCCCTTGGGTGGAGTGTGGTTCTCCCATAGATACCTCATTCATGATTCATTTGTTTAGGGCATACAAAAGGCATTTCTTAGGACCCAGCCTGGGCCTAGCGGTGTGGTAGGTGCCTGGGCTTCAGAGAAGGCTAGGACGGCTCCTAATTCTCTGAAAGGTCATGCCCTAATAGAGGAAACAGACAGAGAAACTGTGAGGGGCGCTGTCTTGGGGTCTGTACAGGGTGCTGTGGGAGCCCAGGGAAGGGTTCCTAACTCAGACTGGGGATCATGGAGGCTTTGACTCCTGATACTAAACTACCTCTTATTTGACACACTTTTTATGTCAGACTTCCTGGTTCTTCCCACCTATTGAGTCAAAGGGTGTCTCTGGTTCCTCCCTGGATGGACTGATATAGGCCATTTCACTCATCCTCCCAAGAGATTGTCTCCTGTGGCCTCTCCGGGTCTCGCCAGTGGAGGTGTGTGTTCCTGTGGCGGGGGTTCCTTGGGAGCGTGGGTGATTCACCAGCTGGCCTCATCCCGTACTGGTCCTCTGGGGTGATCGCAGTTCACCTTGTCTCCTTTGCTCTCACAACTCCACTGCGGGGGGCAGAGGTGGAGATGTTGAGCTTGTGGGCAGAAATAAGTTCCACTGAGCCACAGAGCTTGACTCTCTCACCTTCCCACAATAGAACTCAAGTTGGAATCCTTTCCCCAGCCACCTCCCCTCCCTTCTGAGGACAGAGGGTAACCTGCCCATCATCTTTGGAGTTATCAGCGGGTCCAACTCTTTGAGAGGATTTTTGGATAGCATACCATGTTATTGTCTCCAATCTCCCTCATCTTCAGCTGACCTCCCATATGGCCAAATTGATCCCGAGGTTGGGAATCCAGTTCTTCAAACTGAGCCCTTCAGACTCTGCTGTGGTACGTGAGAACAGTTTCAGTATTCCGCCATAAATACCTTGCAAAATTCTAAACGTAGTACGTGACCACTCACACGGTTTGGCTGTGTCCCACCCAAAATCTCATCTTGAATTGTAATCCCGATGATCTCCACGTGTCAAGGGAGAGACCAGGTGGAGGTAATTGAATCATGGGGCGGTTCCCCCATGCTGTTCTCATGATAGTGAGTGAGTTCTCACAAGATCTGATGGTTTTATGAGTGTCCGGGACTTCCTCCTGCCTCCTTGGGAGGAACGTGCCTTGCTTCCCCTTTGCCTTCCACCATAATTGTAAGTTCCCTGAGGCCTCCCAAGCCATGTGGAACTGCAAGTCAATTAAAACTCTTTCCTTTATGAATTACCCAGTCTCTGGCAGTTCTCACACAGAAGTGTGAGAATGGACTCATACAATCATGACCTTAAAAAATAAATAAATAAAACAACATGGCGGGGCGCGGTAGCTCCCGCCTTTAATCCCAGCACTTTGGGAGGCCGAGGCGGGTGGATCACCTGAGGTCAGGAGTTCAAGAACAGCCTGGCCAAAATGGTGAAACCCATCTCTACTAAAAACACACAAAAAATGAGCTGCATGTGGTGGCGGGCGCCCGTAATCTCAGCTACTCGGGAGGCTGAGGCAGGAGAACCCCTTGAACCTGGGAGGCAGAGGTTGCAGTGAGCTAAGATCTCGCTACGGTACACTAGCCTGGGTAACAGAGTGAGACTCTGTCTCAAAAACAACAACAACAACAACAACAAAATACTTGAGGCCTACTTTTTTTAGAATACAAAAGCAAATTAGACGTGGTCCGTGGTCCTTGCCCCTAAGGTGCTCACAGTCCACTATTTATCCAGGTCAGATAGTTTCCACTGCTGGTCAGCGTTTATGAGGCAAACTGTTTACTAACTTGCCTAACACTGCCTGTCCCATGCAGTTCTTCCTGGGATGACAGCAGCTAGATCCTGTGACAGAGGACAGCCGTTCCCCAATCCCTCCCATCACTCCCCTCCTCTGTCTCCTGGCGATAGCTGTGGGCTGCAACTCTGACTTGAGTGTTTGTGTCCCCAGTGCGTCTAGCTTCGGGTGGGGGCTGCCTTTGCAGGTACTTGATAAACTCCTGCATGAGGAGTTGAAATAACAAGTTCATAAAGGAATCTAATTTGAGGGCACACTGCTGGTGGGGTCCCTGTGGTCCCTGTTTGGTGGCCCTTGGGCAGAGCACATCCTTTGACAGTTCACTCTCATAAACGTCCAGTGTGGTTCCTAAGGGGCCATAATAAGCTGATGGAGTGAAGATTTAAAGAAAATAATTTCCCGTTTTTGGCATAGGGTCACCTGTACATCTTTCATTCTGAACAAAAAAGTCACGCATGTCTTGTCCTGTTCTCTCAAGCCAGTTAGTGAGATGGAAGACAATGGTGGCCAGAGATGCTGGAAGCGAAACTAAACAGTGGCGCAGACTTGCAGAAGCTCCCCCTTGGGATCACGGGGTGTGGTTTTTCTCTGCTTCACAGTGAGATAACTTGACAGGGTTTATTTATTTATTTATTTTTATGTTTTAGAAAAATAAGAGGCCTAGGTAGATAACTGTGCCTTCAAGGCCTTCTTTCCACCCAGAGGTAGCAGCATGCTAGAAAAGGAAAGGGGGGGCCTGGGAAACTAGATTGGAAGTTTGGTTTTGTCACTTTCTAGCTGTGTGGTCTTTCAAAAATCATTTGCTTCCTCTGAGCTTCAGCTTCTTCACCTGTAAAATAATCAACCCACAGGGTTGTTCAGAAGATTTACAATAAAAGAGAGAACCTAGCACATTACTTTGTGTGATACTTGTAACAGTGATGAGAATGATAATAATCATTATAACAATTGAATGCTAGGCTCTCTGCTGCTGCATGTAGGTAGACGTGGCTCTACTTCCTCATCAAAGAGGGTCTCTGTGGCCTGAAGGACTCGGCAGGCTCCTTGCCTTCCATGTATTTCTATGTGTTGAGATGAGATTGTCTTCAGTCCTTAAATATCAGCTCCAATAGTAGAGGCCTAGTACAACTTCACCTTGGAGGAGAAAAATATGTCGATTCAGCTCTACTCAGCAAGTTTTTCAAAACGAAGAGATTGAGAGAGAAAGACAGAGTAATTGAAATAATGCCCACGGTTCTGACAGCCACTTGGTCAGCTGAAAGCCCACAAGTGCAGGTGCGGAGACATGAATTAGACTTCTCTCAGTTTCTAGGGTGAGCAGCTTGTGGGGCCAGGTGCGATCCCAGTTTTTAAATGTTTGTCTTTTTAATGTAACATGGTAGTAAACTGAAGATAATTACTTCTTCTGTTGCACATCCTGATCCCTTTCAGGGCTGGAGTCTAACGCAGCTGTGTTAGATTCACTGAGTGAATTTTACATGAGTGTTCAGGGCTGTATAAACAGACCATATATTCTGTACCTCATAGATGATTCAAAGTGGGGGGGACTTTTTGTTTGTTTAACTTTCATTTACTGCACATAAATAGTCATACAAAATAAGATGTTGTTTTAACTGACTTCGAATTCAGCTGTTTATTTTTTCATTTTTACTGTAGATATTTCAGTTTTTCTATGTGTATTTAAAAGACAGAGACCCTTTAAAAACAGGCCGGGTGCAGTGGCTCATGCATGGAATCCCAGCACTTTGGGAGGCCAAGGTGGCTAAGGAGTTTGAGACCAGCCCGGCCAACATGACGAAACTCCATCTCTACTAAAAACACAAAAGTTAGCCAGGCATGGTGAGCGCCTGTAATCCCAGCTACTCAGGAGGCTGAGGCAGGGGAATTGCTTGAACCCAGGAGGCGGAGGTTGCAGTGAGCCAAGATCACGCCACTACACACTCCAGCCTGAGCAAGACTCCATCTCAAAAAAAAAAAAAAAAAAAAAAAACCTTTAAAAATAAAAACGACAAGATACTATTATCACATTCAAATAAGTAAATATTCCTTAATACCAGGTATGGTGTCAATATTCAATTTTCCTCAATTATTACATACATGCGTGTATGTGTATATATTAGTGTGTGTGTATGTGTATGTGTATAGATGTGGGTGTGTATAGTTTTAAAGTAGTTTATGTATTCAAATTAGGATCCAGATAAAATCCAAGTGCAATAGATTGGTAAGAACTTTAACATTGTTAAAATGGGCCGGGCGCGGTGGCTTACGCCTGTAATCCCAGCACTTTGGGAGGCCGAGGCGGGCAGATCATGAGGTCAGGAGATCGAGACCATCCTGGCCAACATTGTGAAACCCTGTCTCTACTAAAAATACAAAAATTAGCTGGGCGTGGTGGCTTGTACCTGTGTTCCCAGCTACTTGGGAAGCTGAGGCAGGAGGAGAATGGCTTGAACCTGGGAGGTGGAGCTTGCAGTGAGACAAGAATGCACCACTGCACTCCAGCCTGGGCGACAGAACGAGACTGCCTCAAAAAAAAAAAAAAAAAAAAATTGTTAAAATGCAGGCTGTGCATGGTGGCTCACTCCTAAAACCCCAGCACTTTGGGAGGCTGAGGCAGGAGGATCACCTGAGGTCAGGAGTTCGAGACCAAACTGGCCAACATGGCGAGACCCCATCTCTACTAAACATGCAAAAATTAGCTGGGCATAGTGGCTTATGCCTGTAATCCCAGCAACTCGGGAGGCTGAGGCAGGAGAATAGCTTGAGCCGGGGAGGCAGAGGCTGCAGTGAGCCGAGATCATGCCACTGTGCTCCACCTTGAGCAACAGATTGAGAGTCTTTCTCAGAAAAAAAAAAAAAAAAAAAAAAAAAGATTGTTTAATGAATGCTTTTAATCAATAGCTTCCCATGGGAGAGATCACTGATTTGAGATCTAATCTTTGGGTGAGGTGTGTGGCTGCACTGTGTCTGTGTGCACAGGTAGACACAGGCCCACAGATGCCGCAGCCATATTATCGGTGCGTATTTACTCCCATCGCATGTACCATTCCTCTCACAAACAGCTGCTTCCTGATCATTTGTCTTTTTAAATAAGAATATGATATTTTGAGATTCTTTTTTTCTCTTTAAATATTTGAATACAGGTCTATTCGAAGGACCAGTATATTGAATAGCAGTAATATTTGAAGGACTAGTCGGCTGTACAAGCCTTGACTTCAGATCTTCACCCAAGAAGCTTTGTGTATTTGCTTTTCCTGGGCCGTTCAGATAGACAATTGCGTTTTTGATACAGTCAGAGTTTGCAGCTTAGCTTAACTAGAGATAATCCGGATCTTATTTTGGAATTAGGAAGGAACATGTTATGAGGTAGAAAAGCCCACTCGGTTACCTACACGATGGCATAGCTTTGTGCTTTTCATGCTTTGTGGCCTTGCAAGGAGGTAGAGTGTAGGTGGTTAGGAGTTGTTTCCTGGCTAAAAATAGGAACAGCATGTTGTGAGACAGGAGCTGCTTCTCTCACAAGCCTCTGTGCAAATAGTGGAGGGTTATGCATTTGCTGCAGGTAGTACTTAAGCTCCAAGAACTTACGGCACACATGCTTGAGTGGATCATGGGTGAGCTGGAGAACCTGAAGTAGCAAAGGCAAGAAGGCAGCAGCGTTCCATCTGTGGAAGGACCTACCAACCAGGTATCTCTGGTGACAGGGCCCATCTCATAGGTGGCCCCACCGTACATCATACCCTGATGTTTTCTTTGCTTTAAGTGCTACAGAATTCCAGGCTCATGCATTCCTTTCTGCTCTCCTCTTTTGCAAATGTCTGCACTCTAGAGTCCTTCCTGTTGGCCACTACCTACGTGTCCCCTGCTTCTTGCCCCTCTCTGCTTGGGTCCCTGCTACACTGGTACTCTGCTTGGGTCCCTGGAATGTGGACCCACTTTCCACATTGTATTGCCAGTTTGTTTCCAAGGTCATCTCCACTTTGAGCTTCTTCGTGACCACTTCACACAGCACACTTGGTCTGTGTGGTGGTTTGAGGGGTTCTGTCTGTAGCACTGTGCTTTGGCTATGTTGGAGGCGGGCAGGTGGGAAGGAAGAAGTGTATTCTTGGGGAAATTTGTTTTTAGAGACAGGAGACATGGAAAATAGTTAAGTAATAATATAAAATGGGAGGCATGGACTATCAGAGGAGGCTGGGCAGTCCTGCCTGGGCATGTGACGCTACTTCCTCCTCATCTCTATAGTCCTTTGCATTTATCAAGCACTGTCACACACGTTATCTCATGCAACGCCCAGGGTGTTGCCCCCTGTTTTGTAAGTGACAAAACTGTCACTGGATGAAATGACATGCTAAAGGTCATCTAGTTAGTAATGGTAGAATGAGGGCTGAAGCCCAGTCTTCTGATTCTAAGTCTAGTTCCTATTCTGCTCTTCATTATCTGTCTCAGAATGGTAAACTGAGGCTTGGAAAGGAAAAGGAACTCACCTAGCCTAAAGATTAAGGGTTTTAGGCCAGCCACAGTGACTCATGCCTCCCAATATTTTGAGAGGCCGAGGTAGGAGGATTACTTGAGTCCAGGAGTTTGAGCCCAGCCTGGGTAACATAGTAAGACCCTGTCTTTTCAAAAAATAAAAAAAAAAATAACCGGGTGTGGTAGCACACACCAGTAGTCACAGCTAATCAGGAGGCTGAGGTGATTGGATCACTTGAGCCTGGGAGATCGAGGCTGGAGTGAGCTGCGACGGAATCATGGTACTCCAGCGTAGGACAGAGTGAGATTCTCTCAAAAAAAAAAAAAAAAAAGGAAGGATTTTAGACAGTGCTGACAATACTGGGACAATGCTGACCAGTGAGTGGGGACAGACAAATAAAGAAGTAACATTGTGCAGAACTGTGTTCTAAGCCAGTGCTATCTAATGGAAATAGAAAGCAAGCCACATGTGTGGGCTGCATACATAGTTTTCAAATTTGTAATAGCCACATTAAAAAAGCAAAAAGAGGCCAGGCGTGATGGCTCATCCCTGTAATTCCAGCACTTTGGGAGGCTGAGGCAGGAGGATCACTTGAGTAGGAGACCAGCCTGGGCGACACCCTGTCTCTATTATTATTTTTATAAAATTTATTAAAAAAAAATAAGAAACAGATGAAATTAATTTAAACAATATAGACCTACACAGGGGTTAAGGGCACTAGCTCTCTTTGAAGTTGAAAATCCATGTATATTTTCTAAAAGTAGACTCTGAAAAATAAGAAAAAGAAAGAAAATTCATGTATAACTTTTGACTCCCCCTAAACTTAACACGAATAGCCTACTGTTAACCAGAAGCCTTACTGATAACATAAAAAATTAATGAACACATATTTTATATGTTATGCATTTTATATACTGTATTCTTATAATAAAGTAAGCTAGGGAAAATAATGTTATTGGGAAAATCAGAAGAAAGAGAAAATATATTTATTATTGAATAAGTGGAAGTGGATCCTCATAAAGGTCTTCATCCTCATCATCTTTACATTGAGCAGGCTGAGGAGGAGGAAGAGGAGGGGTTGGGATTGTTGTTTCGGGAATGGCAGAGGTAGAAGGAGGGCTGGGCGAGGCGGGAGAGACAGGCACACTCAGTGCAACTTTTATTGAAAAACATCTGCATATAAACGGAACTGTGCTGTTTAAGGATCAACTGTATTTTATTTAACTCAATATATTCAAAATACTGTTACTTTTTCATGTAATCAGTATAAAATTACGAATCATACTTTCTACCTTCTTTTTCCATAAGAAATCTTCGATGTGTATTTTTACACTTACAGCACGTCTCAGTTTGGCCTAACCACATGTGGCTAGTGGCTGTTGCATTGTGGAGCCCAGTTCTAAGCATTTTACATATATTATTTCACATAGTTCAGATGGTTGAGGAAATGAAGCCCAGAGAGGTTAGGTAACTTGCCTGGGGGGGCACGAAGCTGGAAAGCCACAGAGCTGGATCCCGTCCTCTCCTTCCTCTTCCCACTCTGGCCAACAGCCAACCCTCCAGGAAGGGGGCCCGGGGGCAATGCAGGGGCAGCTCATTTCCAAACCATTGTTAAACTTGCTCTCGTGGAGGCAGCTGGTCCTGGGGAAGTAAAGGGAATCCTCCTCTTTAGATGCATACGCAAAAGTTAAGGGCATCCTTTTACTAGGCAGTAAGCCTCTGTCTAGGGATGTGGGACCATAACGCCACTCTCCACTTAGCAGGTGTGCACCATTCAAGGTGATAATGCATAGGAACAGCTCAGCTAAGCCAAAGCCAGGCCATTGTTGGTGCTGAATAAATGTGTTTTCTGTCCTCTATGCTAAGGCAAGACATCCGCGGAAGTAGACCCGGATTTGTCGCCTTCAAGGGAGACTACTATAATCTTTTTGTTTGTTTGTTTGTTTGTTGTTTTGTGTTTTTTGTTTTGTTTTTTGTTTTTTGAGATGGAGTCTCGCTGTGTCGCCCAGGCTGGAGTGCAGTGGTGCAATCTCGGCTCACTGCAAGCTCCGCCTCCCTGGTTCAAGCAATTCTCCTACCTCAGCCTCCTGAATAGTTGGGACTACAAGAGTGCGCCACTGCCCCTGGCTAATTTTGTATTTTTAATAGAGATTGGGTTTCACTGTGTTAGCCAGGATGGTCTTGATCTCCTGACCTCATGATCCGCCGTCGTTAGCCTCCCAAAGAGCTGGGATTACAGGCGTGAGCCTCCGTGCCGGCCAAGACTACTATGTTCTAATGAAGGGGAAGTGGAGTGGGAGGGCCATGTGCGTGCTCTGGGGGCAACAAACTTGGTACCAGACTTGCTTTTCTTGTTTTACTCACAAACGTTATGACAGCAGTCAAGATACACTTTTATTTATTTGTATATATTTTTAGAGACAGAGTCCCCCTCTCTTGCCCAGGCTGGAGTGGTATCGTAGTTCACTGAAGCCTTGAACTTGTGAGCTCAGGATCCTCCTGCCTCAGCCTCCTGAATAACTGGGACTGTAGACGTGCGCTATCACACTGAGCTATTTTAAGAATATTTTTGTAGAGTGTGTTGGCCAGATGGGTCTTGAACATCTGGCCTCCAGCATTCCTCCTGCCTTGGCCTCTCAAAGTGTTGGGATTTATAAGCGTGAGTCATGGTGCCCAACCAAGACACATTTTAAAAACCCTGCCTCCTGACACATTACTGTTCACTGGTAACAATGGTCCTTTGTAATCATAGTCTGTTTGCAAAACAAGCTTTTAATAGAATTACAATTTTAGTGTTGATCAAAAGTTTATTTTGGGCCAGGCGTGGTGACTCATGCCTGTAATCTCTGCACTTTGGGAGGCTGAGGTGGGCGGATCACCTGAGGTCGGGAGTTCGAGACCAGCCTGGCCAACATGGTGAAACTCTGTCTCTACTAAAAAATCAAAAAAAAAAAAAAAAAAAAAAAAAAAAAAAAAAAAAAAAAAAAATTAGCGGGGCGTGGTAGAGGGTGCCTGTAATCCCAGCTACTCGGGATGCTGAGGCAGGAAAATCTCTTGAACCCGGGAGGGGAGGGGGCAGTGAGCCAAGATTTTGCCATTGCACTCCACCCTGGGTGACTAGAGCGAGACTCTGGCTCAAAAAAAAAAAAAAGAAACTTTGTTTCTCCCGTTATCATAAACATTGTTTTTCATCTGTATAGTGCATGTCGTGTGTTAATGGCTTCATAGACAATCATGGACTTCTGGATCACAATTTGCTTTTTCCTATGGCTATTTAGGTTGTTCCAAAATTTCTCAGCATTACATTTGATGCTACAGTAGGAACCCACAAATTTATGTTTCTTTTCTGTTTTTGAACTATTGTTAGTTGTTCTGAGGTATTTTCTTAAGGTTTCACTTCTGTTTTCCCAGCCATGAGTGATACGTGAGCACAACCGTTTTGCTATTAATCACCAGCCTTGGGTGTGAAAATTTACTCAGTTCTGCTAAATTTAACTGGACTAGAAATAGGCCAAGCATTTGTGTGTACTTCCCCGGATGCTTTTTAGAATACTGCCTATGAAACTGACCAGAGTGTCAGGTGAGGCCATCATTGGCAGAAAGGTGCCTTCCTTGGGAGAAGGTGGGTTAAACAGTTTTTCTGTGCAGATTAATGGTGAGAGCCAAACCTGAAGACCCACAGGTTTCAAGCTAGCCATGTGGCTTCACTAAGTTTGGCTTCAACTTCCCACAATGGTACAGAAGCAGGGTAGAACTTGGGGTTCCTACCTGAACTCTGGACATTCTGAAATGTCCACAGCCCGAGGAAAGGGATGAGCTGCATGTCACCTTCCATACCCTCTGCTGCACATAGATCTGTCTCAGGCATTGAATCAGAGGGATGTGTGACTTTGGACCAATTATTTTACCTCTCTCTGCCTTATTTCTTTATCTAAAATCAGATGACAGCAATGTCTCCCTGTAATATTGCAGTGGGGATTAAATCTGTTAATACTTGAAAAGTGCTAAGATCGGTGCCTGGCACATAATTAGTACTCAATAACTGTTGTAAATGTGGGTTTGGATCTCACTTCCAGTGCTTTCTAGATGCCCCCTTTGGTCAAATGGCTAACCTTTCTGAACTTCAGGTTCATCTGTAAAATGGGATTATCGTACCTGCTTCAGCAGCATGTTAGGGGTTTAAGTGAGAAAATGCATTTCACACAGTGTCCTGCACATAAAGGGCCCACCATAAATGTAATGAAAAACAAACAAATGGCCGGGTGCAGTGGCTCATGCCTGTATTCCCAGCACTTCGGGAGGCTGAGGCGGATGGATCATGAGGTCAGGAGTTTGAGACCAGTCTGACCAACATGGTGAAACCTTGTCTCTACTAAAAATAGAAAAATTAGCCGGGCATGGTGGCAAGCGCCTGTAATCCCAGCTTCTCAGGAGGCTGAGGCAGGAGAATTGCTTGAACCCGGGATGCGGAGGTTGCAGTGAGTCAAGATCGTGCCACCACACTCCAGCCTGGGCGACAGAGTGAGACTTTGTCTTAAAAAAAACCCCAAAAAACAAAACAAACAAACCAACAAACACTGTTTTTAGCTTTATTTTCTGCTCTACCAAAGAGAGAGCTTTGTTGCCTTACATTGGTGTTGTAATTAGCTCTTCGATCTGACCATATTTTCTATTATGGTGTATTTTTAAGTGCACATTCTAGGTTTAAGGCTGTCATGAAACAAATGGGAGGCAAATCAACATTTACATGTGTCTGAAGCTTTTAATATGATTTTGTTTTGGAGATGAATGAGCTCATAATTCCACAAAGAAGGGATGATATTTCATATACTTATTAGTTTAGGGATTTCCTTCCCACACTTAGTGTCATAGGAAACTGTCAGGTTTATGGAAGCTATCAAGTGTTTCTTTATGCTCAGCAACGCAGATCAAAGTTGTCTACATGATAAGGTAAAAAACACACTCCTTAGGAAATGCAAAGAAATGACCAAAAAGACCCTTGAGCCCAGCTCATTCCCCTCCCCTGGTCTGTCCAACTTGCCCTCATCTTCTTGTCTGAGCTGAGACGTGTCTCCCTGGCAGCCTCCCTGAACCATCCAGCCTGGGAGCTGGGTCCTCTGAATGGTGAGCCACTCTGCGGCTGTCATGTCCTCCTCCATGCCCCTTTCTGGAGACAGAGGCATTTATGGAGTGCTGAGATGTTCAGGCCGGGTGTTAGGTAATGGGTGTTTGTTGGCTGAATGAATAAACTTGTAAAAATCTTCCTGTGATGATAGAAGTGTGTATAATAAAGACAGGTGAATCTGCAAAGCCAAACAAGAAGAAGAGAGATGTCATTATCTGCTCAGGCTAAGGAAAAGTGAATGTAGTCATTATGTCTGGAAAATGCCAAGGACTTCTTTCCTTCATTTTTTACGTGGCCTTGCACCCTGTGAAGCATTGACTGGGAGGTTCATTGTGGCTTTCTTGCTGCTAAGCATCTCCTCTCTGCCAACATCTCATCAATTCCTGTCTGTACCACTTACCTTTGCCTATGATTTGGGGTGAGGAAAGTTCTGTGATTTGTCTGTTTCTATTTCTGGGTAAAATCTCAACTCTGGGCATATCAGCAGAAAGGGTTTTGAAATGTCCCTTGATTCAGATGATTCTGAATCAATGGCATGTATGTGTGTGTGCCTAATTACCCTTATCCAAAAAATTCTGCATTATAATTCTTTAAACGCACAGGTTCACAAATTATTAGAAAGTATATTTTATATACTATTTACAGTAGCAAAATATCAATTTTAGAAAGTATATTTTACATACTATTTACAGTAGCAAAATATCAAATGCAAGAAGCAAATTTAATTAAAGATAGGCAAGACATTTTCCTGAAGACTATAAAACATTAGTAAGAGAAATAAAACAATGGCTTATGCAATTATGGAAACTGACAATTACCAAGATCTGTGACTGGCAAGGTGGAGGCCCAGGAGAACCAATGGTGCAGTTCCAGTCTGAGTCCAAAGGCCTGAGAACCAGGGAAAGCCAATGGCGTAGTTCTAGTGCAAATGCCAGTTGGCTTAAGGCCTTTCAGCTTGAGTCCAAAGGCAGGGGAACAAAAACCCAAAACCAAACCAAACCAAAACAGCAACAACAAAAACCATGCCCCAGCTCAAGGCAGTCAGACAGGAGGAGCTCCCGCTTACCTGTGGGAGGGTCCCCCTGTTTTACTGTATTCAGGCCGTTAACTGATTGGATAAGGCCCACCAGTAGAGGGGGCAATCTGCTCTACTCAGCCTGCTGATTCCAATGCTAATTCAATCCAAAACAACCTCATTGAAACACCCAGAATGTTTGACTAAATATCTGGGTACTCTGTGGTGCAGTCAAGTTGGCACATAAAATCAGCCATCACCATCAATTTGGGGGAAAACTGACATTTTAACAAAATTGAATCTTTCAGTTTATAAACATGGTATATATCCCCCATTCATTTAGATCTTTTATTTCTCTCACTAGTGTTTTGTAGTTTTCAGTAAAAAGTCTTGCCTATCTTTAATTAAATTTGTTTCTTGGCATTTGATACTTTGCTACTGTAAATAATATATATTTTCAATAATTTGTGAAATTGTGCTTTTAAAGAATTATAATGCAGAATTTTTAGGAGAAGGATAATTGAAAATCCGTCCAGACAGCAGTGAAGTTTAGGAACTACCATTCTGGACATAACCGTAAGTCATTAATAAAATATTCCTTACATCCCTGTGCTACTTTATTATTCCAAAACATTTGTTTTTCCTTTGGTCTTCATAAGGGTTCTTAGAAAGAGACAGAAGAGCTATTATTTCTACTTTCATACAAGGAAATGTGGACTCAGGGATTGATGTGGTTTGAATATATGTCCCCACCAAATCTCATGTTGAAATGTAACCCCCAGTGTTGGAGGTGGGGCCTGCTGGGAGGTGTTTGAGTCATGGGGATGGATCTTTCATGGCTTGGAGTTGTCCTCACAACAGTGAGTTCTCATGAGATCTGGTTGTTTGAAAGTGTGTGGCACCTCCCCCACCACTGCCTCTTGCTTTTGCTTTCGCCATGTGACGTGCCTGCTTCTGCTTCACCTTCCACCATAATTAAAAGCTCCCTGAGGCCTCCCCAGAAAGTGAGCAGATGCTGGTACCATGCTTGTACAGCCTGCAGAGCTGTGAGCCAATTAAATCTCCTTTCTCTATAAATTACCCAGTCTCAGGTGTTTATAGCAATGGAAGAACAGACTAACACAGGGAGACTATCTAAAAGTCCTGTGACTAGCAGGTGGCAGAGCCAGCCCCAGAGCCCAGGACTTTTCCCAGGAGAGAGGTCCTACTTCTGATACTGAAGTTTTTCTATAGAAAGATGGCCTTTTATAAGCATTACTGAGAACATACTTCCAGGTGCCCAGGAAGAATCTCCTGCCTGTAGCCTCCATAGGCAATGTAGGAGGAAGGGAAGAAGACGGCAGAGTGGACCAAGGTAACAATATGTAATACACTAGAGTCGGGAGCAAGAACAGTGTCCTGTTAACCTATGTGGCACTTTTGTGCTATTAAGAAAGGGTGCTCTTTCAGCCAGGACCAGATGCCATTATGCAATGAACAACTTGTACAGTCATATGTGACATCCCAGAGAGATAACAACAAATATAGAAACCTTAATCAGGAATTAATTATTGATGAGGAAGCTAAATTGGTGAGTATTTTGTTTCTTTCCTTTAGAGAAATTCATTGAAAATACTTTCAAGATGATTCAAAGGTAAAAGAGAAGAAATCATCTTCTTTCCTCTGCCTTTTACAACCTTTCTGTCTTCTATCCTTTCTGTTTCTTGTCTTCTTCCTTTCCTTACTCAGCACTTATTGAGTGCCAGGGCATGAAAATGCAGAGATAAATGAGATGGCATCTCTCCCTAGGAACTTCTAAGTCTTAGAAACTTTTTTGACTGCCACCACCAGGAAGAAGTACATTTTTTGGTATTGCAGTTTTGTTTTAGGTCTTTTTTTTTAAGGGTTATATATTGAAACATTTATGAATGAAATGATGAGTTCAGGATTTGTTTCAAAATCTAGGGATCTAGGCGTGAGTGGAGTATACACAAAACAGGATTGATCGTGAGTTGATAATACTGAAACTGGTCATGGGTCTGTGGGGGTTCATTATCTGTCATCCATCTTTCTAATGATCTATTTGAGACAAAAGTTTCATCAAGCTTGGCCAGGCGCGGTGGCTCAAGCCTGTAATCCCAGCACTTTGGGAGGCCGAGACGGGCGGATCACGAGGTCAGGAGATCGAGACCATCCTGGCTGACACGGTGAAACCCCGTCTCTACTAAAAAAATACAAAAAACTAGCCGGGCGAGGTGGCGGGCGCCTGTAGTCCCAGCTACTCGGGAGGCTGAGGCAGGAGAATGGCGTGAACCCGGGAGGCGGAGTTTGCAGTGAGCTGAGATTCGGCCACTGCACTCCAGCCTGGGCGACAGAGCGAGACTCCGTCTGGAAAAAAAAAAAAAAAAAAAAGTTTCATCAAGCTCTACTTTCTCTTATTACATGCAGTGAATTCTGATATTTTAAAATCTAGTTTATTCTCTCTTTCAAAACCTGGTCCTTGGGTCCTAAATTGTTTTTGAAACCCACGAAGGTAAAATAATATGTATTTTAAAAAACACTGATGTCTTGAGGGAGAGAAGGACCCATAAAATAATTGCTTACTGTTGACCAGGAAGTGCTACTAGAATATGGTCAGAGGGCTGTAGGAGCACACAGGAGGGAAGGACCGACCAACAGGGTCCTGGGGAGTCTGGGAAAGCCCTTCAGTAATTTGCATGGCAGAGGAGACATCTGCATCTTTGACAAGATGGTGGGGGGATATTTGACCTTGAGGATGAGGGAAGTGGTGCAAGTGGGGTGAGCCAACCTGAGTTCAGTATGGCTGGAATGTGAGGGCTGTTGGGGAGGGCAGGAAATGAGGTAACAGATAGCAGCAGCAGCAAAAGTCACAAGTCTTCTGGAACAGTCTAAGGAATTCAGATTTTATCTGTGTTTCAGGGAACCATTGGAGGGTAAACTGAGAAATGACCCTGTTTCATTTGCCTCTTGCAGAGATCATTCTGTCAGCTCTGTGTAGGTAGAGCAGTCTACCTCTGTGGTCATGATTTAGAGCATAAAACCTACACCCAAAGGAGAGCCAGTTTGGAAGCCAGATCTAACCTACCTCATGTAATTATGTCCCCACTCTGCCACATGACTTCTCAGATCTACACAAATTGGGCTTTTTCAAGTATTTATCAAAACAAAAATTGCAGTTGCTTTCAGGACGTAGGAAGAGGTGGAAATAGAGCCACTTCCCTGTGTGCTCCTTTCCCCTTTTCCCTGCATAGCCTTCTCTCATGTGCAGAGTTATGGCCACCTGTGAGAGATTCATAATAATCACCTACAATGTGGCATTTTTCTAGGTGCTTTACAACTGTTACCTCACTTAATCTTCATAATAATTCTATGTGGTAACTATTATTGTTATTAGTTTCATTTCATAGATGAGGAAACTGAGGTAAAAAGAAGTGACTTGTCTAAGGTCACACATCTAGCAATTAGCAGACCTGGGATTTTGGCAGTCTGGCCCCAAAGTCCACTCTCTTCACCACCATTGTGCTTCTTGATTAAGTTTGATTTCATTCCACTCATCTCCTTAGATTCAGATGTTTGAACAAAGACAGTCATGAAAAAAATTGGGCTTTAAGTTTTATTCTCAAGATTGCCAAATCCCTTTCTTCCCTAATGAGAGGAGGAGGAAAGTGTTCTAGCTGGGAGAGAAAGGATGGCTTCTTAGAAGGAAGTGGTATTTTAGTGGAGCTTTGAAACATGGGTGAGAAGTAAATTGCTGAGAAGGATGAGTTGCTAGTACAGCCAAGATGAAATAATCCAACCACAATCTCTACCAATGTTTACAACAAAAATCTGGAGAGGATGCAAAAAACTACATGAGAACTCTGAACAGTAATAGCGGGCAGGCAGAGTACTGGGTTCAAAACTTGAACAATGACTCACAGTGAACATGGATTTGCAGAACAGTGTGGAAAGCTGAGTCCGAGATCACTCCATCTTTCTAGCTAGAGGAAGCAGTGGGGAAAAAGCCACTGGAAGCCAGAGAGTGTGAGGAAATCCCTAAGAGGAGAGAGCTGGAAAAAGGGATCCACAAATTGGACTGCCAAAAGTCCTGGGCACACTACAAGGTGTGCATGCATGGAACAGACCCAAGAGGCACAGAAGAGGTTATAAGAATCTAACTGTGATATTAACAACCATCCAAGTCCCAGACAAACTCTTGAATGGAGCATGTGACAGATTGACTCAAATGGCATAGCAAAAGCTTTGAAAACTGATCTGTCACTGGAGCTAACACTCATAAAAAGCGAGACAGTACTTTCAGTCCGAACCTAAGTGGGTTAATTTCCTGAAAACAAACAAACAAACAAAAAATCAACATTTTTCAGATAATTTTTAACAGGATCCAGAGTCTCACAACATGATATTTAAAAATCCAGGATATAATTCAAATTTACTCAATATCAAAACAACCCGGAAAATCTAAACAGTACTCAAAGGAGAAGACAATTCAATAGGCACTAACACTGAAATGACTTAAATCGTGAAATTATTAGACAATAACTTAAAGTAAGTATGACCATTCTCCACTCTTGAAATTGATTGTAAGATAGAAGTTCTCAGCAGAGAAATAGAAACTGCAGAATAATCAGATAGAAATTTTAGAACTGAAAAGATGATATGGACTCAGTGGCGGAGTAAAGATGACAGAGAAAAAAGCCAGCGAACTTGAAGTAGATCAATACAAATTATACACAATGAAATATACATTATGAAACAAAAAACTGGAGAAAAATGAAAAGCATTTCATGGTACTGTGGGACAATGTCAAAAGGCTAAAAATTCTTGGTATTGGAATTCCATCTCAAGGTAAAAAGAAAACTACTGGTGCAGAAAAAAAATATTTGGAGAAAGAATGGCTGAAATTGTTTCAAATTTAAAGAAAGACATATTTTTACAAATCGAAGAATCTCAGTAATTTCGAACAGGGTAAATTTAATGACAACTCCTCACCCACCTCATAAGAAAACTTCTGAAAATCAAGGATTAAAAAACATTAAGAGCATGAAAATATGACACATTATACATAAGAAAAGGGAAAGAAGGAAAGAAAGAAGAAAGGAAGGAATCAAGAAAGAGAGAAAAGAGAAAAGAGGAAGGGAGGGAGGGAGGGAGGAAGGCAGGCAGGCAGGCAGGCAGGAAGGAAGGAAGGAAGGAAGGAAGGAAGAAAGGAAGATATACAAATGACTGTCGATTTCTCATCCAAAACCGTGGTGGCCAAAGACAAAGACAGTGAAACCCCATCTTTAGAATGCTGGAAGAAAAAAAAAAACAACTATCCACCCAAAATTTTATATCCAGAAAAAATATTCTTTGGCAGTGAAAGCAAAATAAAGATATTTTCAGGTGATAGAAAACCAAGAGACTTCATTTCCAGGAGACCTGCTCTTAAAGAAATACTAATGGAAGTTTTTCAGCCTAAAGGGAAGCTGTACTAGAGGAAAAGTTAAAACTTGAGGAACAAAAGAAAAGCAGGAGAAATAATAAATATCTAATAGATTCCCCTTGATAAAAATACACACACACAAACATAAATCTCATGACATGGGTAATTACAAATTACTGGCAATATTTTAGATTTATTTCCTTCAAGTCTTTTTTTTTTCTGTGAATATGCATTTCTCTCTTTTTCTTTTTTGGTGTTTCTCTCTCTGTCTCTTCCTTTCATGTGGACATTTCATAACATATTTAAATATTCCTTTTTGTTAGCATTTGAGGTTGTTTCAGGTTATGCATGGACTGAAGTGAAACTACAGTCTTTGGCAGCTTTTCTGATAATTTCTTTTTTGGAGATAGAATTACTGAATTAAAAGAGAGTGGACATTTTTAATGCTTTGATACTATTTGTCAAATTGCCCACCCCCCCCCCCTTCTTTTTTTTTTTCCTTCCTTACCTCCCCCCTTTCTTCCTCCCTTTTTCTTTCAACTAAGATTATATAATATATAGTTTTATAATCTTTATTTATTCACACTATATTGTGAGCATTTTCCTGTTTTGTTAAAAAGTCAATAATTTAAAAAAATTTAAGTTGATAATGGTACTATGGTCATATTTTTTTAAAAGGACATAATTACGTATTTATGGATGGAATGATACGTCTGGGATTTACTTAAAATACTCAGGGATAGGTGGCTATTAATAAAACAGTATTGACCATGAATTGATAATTGTTAATGCTAGATAATGGATACATGGTGGTTCATTATTACTACTTTCTATAGTTTTCTATGTAAGTGCAATTTTTTTATTTTAAAACTTTATCTGAGTGTGGTGGTGTGTGCCTGTAGTCCTAATGCTTGGGAGGCTGAGGAGGGAGGATGGCCTGGGCCCAGGAGCTCAAGGTTGCAGTGAGCTATCACTGTGCCACTGTAGTCCAGCCTGGGTGACAGAGTGAGACCTGGTCTCTAAAAATAAGTAAGTGAATAAATGTTTTAAAAGTAAAAACTGTAAGAAATGTTTATGAATGTTATTTTTAATTGTTTAATCATAACCCATTGTGGCCGGGTGCGGTGGCTCACGCCTGTTACTGTAATCCCAGTACTTTAGGGGGCTGAGGCGGGTGCATCACGAGGTCAGGAGTTCAAGAGCAGCCTGGCCAAGATGCTGAAACCCCATCTCTACTAAAAATACAACAATTAGCCAGGCGTGGTGGTGGACACCTGTAATCCCAGCTACTCAGGAGGCTGAGGCAGGAGAATCGCTTGAACCCGGGAAGCGGAGGTTGCAGTGAGCCGAGATCGCGCCACTGCACTCCAGCCTGGGCAACAGAGTGAGACTTTGTCTTAAAAAAATAAATAAATAAAATAAATCATAACTCATTGTGTGGATATTTCATAACATATTTAACTTGTCCTCTTTAGTTGGGAATTGAGGTTATTTCAGGCTATGCATGGCTGACATAAAACTGCAGTCTTTGCTTCTTTGAATATTTCCTGTTTTTGAGATGGAATTACTGGGTTAAAAGAGAATGATCGTTTTTAATGCTTTGATATATTTAATCAAATTGTCCTTCAGAGAAGACATTCAATGTTATTTTTCCATGAGTTATTTAAAAGTGACTTTGTCCGCTGTATTGTAATTTTTTAGTCTATTAATTTGGTGGGAGAAACTGTATGTTATTATTTGAATGTGAATTTCTTTTATTTCCAGTGACATTGAATCCCCAGCCTGTCCCTGAATTGGTTCCCACCTGATTAGGGAGGAGGCAGAGAGAAGAGTAGAAAAAAAAAGTATTTATTTATTTATTTATTTATTTATTGAGATGGAGTCTCGCTTTGTCACCCAGGCGGGAGTGAGTGGTGTGATCTCGACTCACTGCAAGCTCCACCTCCCAGGTTCAAGTGATTTTTTTGTCTCAGCCTCCGGAGTAGCTGGGATCACAGGCATATGCCACCATATCTGGCTAATTTTTGCATTTTTAGTAGGGACAGGGTTTCACTGTGTTGGCCAGGCTGGTCTCGAACTCCTAACTTTAAGTGATCCACCCACCTTGGCCTTCCAAAGCGCTGGGGTTACAGGTGTGAGTCCCTGTGCCCGGCGAAAAAGGATTTATTTTCTCTTCCTCATTCTTCACTTTGAAGATGAGAGGCAAACACAGACAGATCCCGGATTCAAATGCTGGTTCTACAACTTACTGGTTACTGATTTTGTACCTTTATTTTTCTGACCCTCAGATTCTTTACTGAAGAAATCAGGGCAGTCATATTGGCCTCCCATGAACTGTGAAGTAATAGACATTTATAGAGAAAATGCCTGGGGTGCAATGGTCAATCTGAAAATGGTAGCTTTTGTTGTCCTCGGGAAGCTGAGGCTCAGGATGTGAAACAACCTCCTGCTCTTTTTCAGAGGCGGCAAGGAACTCAGAGCTGGGTTCCTTCACACAGGGAAGGCCCCTTGCAGGAACTGCTGCTGGTATCTGTGTCATCGCTTCTTTACCGTTTATTCTTCCAGCCTCCTGGCTCAGTCTTTCATTCCCTGCTGGGCATGAAGGCAGCTATCACAGGCCAGGAAAGTCATGTTAGGGAATTGGGTCTTAGGTAACTAATTCAAATTGCTAATGGTATTTATTTGATTCAGTGGAAATGCACCTTGCAGTGTTTGATTCAGAGGACTGGTTCGAATTTCAGGAGGGTTTGTTTGACATTGTCTCATCTTACTCTCCGGAGCAGGATTCAGACCTGGAACGCTGTCTTTCCAGGGCAGCCTAGCCAAGCTATGGTCTCTGCCTCAATTTATTGCCCTTTCCCCAGGCCTCACATCTTCCTCCCCACTCACTCTGCCCAGGCTCAAGTCCTCTATGTTAGTCGTGCTCTTGCTACACACCTGCCACCTCTTTCAGAAGGTTGAGAGCAGCCAAAACAGAAACGGGAACTGTGGCTCTCAATAAACTGCTCGCAGACCGAGCGAGAAGCGGGAGTGCTTTGTCTGTATTTACTGCATTTTTTTATTTCTTTTTTTTTTTTTCGAGACAGTCCCGCTCTGTCACCTAGGCTGGAGTGCAGTGGCACGATCTCGTTCACTGCAAACTCCGCCTCCCAGCTTCAAGCAATTCTCCTGCCTCAGCCTCTTGAGTAGCTGGGATTACAGGTGCACACCACCACACCCGGCTAATTTTTGTATTTTTAGTACAGACGGGGTTTCAGTGTTGGTCAGGCTGGTCTTGGACTACTGACCTTGTGATCCGCCCGCCTCGGCCTCCCAAAGTGCGGGGATTACAGACGTGAGCCACCTCTCCTGGCCGCACTTTTTAGGTTATTTCAACACCAAGCAAATAGTCCTCCTGGGCCCAGGCTCACAGATGAGGCCAGGAAACAAACCCCACCATACTCTCAGCCCTGAGCAGGGGTGCTGCCGATCGGGCACAGGGGCATTTCTTCTGAAATGAAGACTGGGTGCCAGGCCGTAGGGCTGCCAGCCTGCCCGTGGTTTCTCTCTGGGACCATCTGACTGATTTCCTGTTTTCTTCCCTGAGCACATTCAGTGCAAGAGGTCTAAGCATGAGGGTGGGAGGTGCGGTGAGTTTGGCCTGTTTTCCAAACGGAGGGAAAATCCAGGGAAGTCAGCAGGCTTCGTTGTGAGGCATCGGGTCTACCAGCGTTTCCTATTTCAGGCCATGAGCACCTGCTCTGTGGAAATGAAAGCAAATATTTACCAGGCAGGGACTGCAGAGGGCTGGCAGGGGTGAGGTGGAAGGGCTCAGGGAGAATTTAACAATGTTGTGTTTTCATCTTGATGATCACACAAAATGATTCTGTAGCAGTCACGATGACTTCAATTCATAATGGAGGAGACGTTTAGCGTCTCAAGTGCTTCTCGAACACTGTTCTTCGTCCTCTTCAAAATGGGAGCGTACTTAATCTGTAAGCTTTATTTCCTGTGGCTCTACAGAAGTGACGAAATAACAGCACTGTCTGGAGAGACTTAAAATAACAAGCATTTCCTCTGAACAGTTTAAAGGCTTCTCCCATCTATTACTTCCCCTGTGCTTTCCCTTAACTGTGAAATAGGGACTATTAAGCTCTTTTTTTCACATGAGGAAACAGAGACTCAGAGAGGATGAGTGACTTTTCTGAGGACACACAGTGATTTGGTTGGAGAGTTAGAGGACCTCACATTTGTGCCCCAGTTTCAGGCTTTTTCTATTAGCTCAGTCTTCACAGTGACACGCCCTGGACCCTGCCTCCCACGAGAGTCCCACGTTCCTATTCTCTTTGCTGTGGAGCAGTGTTTGAAATAGCTAACACTCAAAGTGGCAACTATTGTTTCGTTTTGTTTTTGTTTTTGAGACAGAGTCTCCCTCTGTCACCCAGGCTGAAGTGCAGTGATGCAATCTCGGCTCACTGTGACTTCCCACCTCCTGGGTTCAAGCGATTCTCGTGCCTCAGCCTCCTGAGTAGCTGGGATTACAGACGTGTGCCCCACGCCTGACTAATTTTTGTATTTTTAGTGGAGACAGGGTTTCACCATGTTGGCCAGGCTGGTCTTGAACTCCTGACCTCAGGTGATCTGCCTACCTTGGCCTCCCAATGTGCTGGGATGACAGGCATGAGCCACCGCGCCCGGTCACAAATACTGGTTTTGTTGAGATGAACATCAAGGTCTCGTGCTTAGCCAAAGATAAATACTGATTCATGACACTCCCAAAAATTTCATCTCATCCTTGAAAATGAAGACTTTCCACACTCAAGAGCAGTCAAGCCGGGCTCCAGCCTTCTGTCCCTCCTCCCCTGCTTCCCAGCAGGTACAGGTTTACCAGATCCCAGTTATTAAGCACCTGGCATGTGCCAGGCACTGCACAATCCTTACTTCTAACCCTCACTGCAGTCCTGTGAAGCAGGTGGTTTTGCACACATTGTTCAGATGAGGAAACTGAGACCCCAACTATCATGTAATTTGCCTAAAATTGCATGCTGATTAATAATAAAGCTGGGATCCGAATCTAGATTTGTCTGACTCGAAGCCTTGGTGCAAATGAAATTTAGCACCATTCCTCCAAACTGAGCCTTGTCTTAGGGTCTTTCGCCTTCTCAGTCTTGGTCCTTGGTCCCGTTTAGTTTTTTCTGGGCCCACCGTTTTGAGCTCAGTTATCACAGCTATCAGCCTCTTGACTGAATTGATTGACCTGGATGGATGTGGTCAAAACAGGCAAGTTCACAGCTCTGCCTTTCCCAGGTCAGCACTGGGGTGAGGTGCAGGGAGGGCGGGAAGCCCAGGGGCAGCTCTCTTCCTTCTGTGGGCCTCTTTCTTACGTCTCCATCCTCCTAAGTCACATTCTGTGCTTGGTCAGCATGCAGGAGTTGGGACTGTTTTGAGGACTTGCTTTCGGGTTGTGGGGAGGGTAGTGCACTGGTATGATAGCAATACATTCCTGAGCAAGTCATCTGGCCTCTCCCAGCTGCGGTTCCTTCATCTATAAAATGTTGACACAGTGTGTCAGAATGTTGATGTTCACCAGTGATTTTTCCTGAGATCTTTGCCAATTCTCAAGTCAACATCCTTATGGTCATTGTTGCCAGGATCTCACTTATTGCGTACAGTAGTCTAAGAGGAGGCATTTTGTTCTCGCTTGACAGAAGACAAAATCACACACATGCCACCAGAGCACATAGTTCCCCCTTATACTGTAGATGCAATCAAGCAAAGTTGAAAATCTAAGTGATCTCTGTTCCTTATTGATTCCACAAATAAAAGGCACCAGGGATTTCTAAATCTGTTAAAGGAAATTTATCACTGAGTGTAAACCCTCCCTAACATGGGCTAGCAATTTTGTTTCTCTGGGAGCCATACTTCACAAGCCAACAGTTATTTCTGTCACTTCCTAATACGTGGAGGGTACAGCATCCCCTGCACACTAGGTTCCAGCCTGAGTGTGAGCTCTCGTACATACGAAAGGACTGGCCCCTGTGAGCTTCTTACTGCACACACTTCATAATTACTCCTTAGCAGACTTAGGCTGTTTCATGTCTAGGACCTTTGGAGTTATTCTCAAAAGTGAAAATCCCAAATGTTGATTCTGTAAATGCCAAGGGTCAATTGTAATATTAACAATGATCCAGGGCTGCTGGAGGATTCAATGAGATAAAATGCTAAGCGTCCAGTATCCCAAGTGTGCTCTGGGCTTGGGACCTTTCTCATTCACTGAAATCCTTTGCTTTCAGGGTTAGGTGGGCATGGCTGTGGCTTAAAGAGTCACAGGTCAAACAAGATGATCATCTTAGTACAGGCATTAAGAGTGCTGTCTTTCCTGGGTGCAGCAGCTCATGCCTGTAATCCCAGCACTTTGGGAGGCTGAGGTGGGCGGACTGCTTGAACCCAGGGATTCAAGACCAGCCTGGGCAATGTGATGAAACCCTGTTTCATCAAAAATTTACAAAAATTAGCTGGGTGTCGTGGTGCGTGCCTGGAGTCCCAGCTACTTGGGAGGCTGAGGTGGGAGGATCGATGGAGCCTGGGAGGTCGAGGCTGCAGTGAGCTGTGATTGAGCCACTGCATTCCAGCCTGGGTGACACAGTGACAGTTCGTCTCAGGAAAAAAAAAAAAAAAAGAATACAGTCTTGGATTCAGACAGTTCTGGGTTTAAATCTTGGCCCTGCCATTTACTAGCAGAAGTCCTTTAACTTTTTTGAGATTCAGGTTTCTTATCTGTGAGATGGAAAGGGTAACACGGTGCTGACCTTGGAGGGCTGTGGTGAGACTGAATGAGCTGTCGGATGTCCTGGGCTGGCAAAGTGCCTGGCACGTGGGAACCCCCCCAAGGAGGCAATCATAGTCACTTTTTCCCCTTCCTTTCCTTCTGTACAGAGCCACAGACCCCAGCTTCATGCTTGTTGATGATTTCAGTTCCTGTCTAAAACCATTTTCTTGTTTACAAACTAACCATCTTCCGCCCCAACACACACCACAAGCCCCCGCCGTGGATGCGAGCCAGACATTCTACTCATCAAGCGCCACTTGCCTGTCCTGTGCTTGGCAGTGCTAAAAAGGAGACAGAGAAGGGATAGAATCTTACTTTCCTGACTGGAAGAATAAGATTCCCACACGCAGCACCTGGAGAAGCGGGCGGGAGTGCAGGAGAGGGTGTGCGCCTGTCAGGAGTGTGAGTAGAAGTCGACAGTGGTGGCGAACTCCTCACTGGAGAGTCTGAGAAGCTTCCTCCAGGGACGTGGGCTGGAGCTGGGGCTGCCTTTGGGGACCTAAAGTGAAGGGAAACGGTAATGCGGGGAGGCAGTTTGGGGTTGAGATGAACCATTGAGTGATGGCTTCTGTGGATCTGTCCCCCAAAGAAACATGTCCAAACATGGGTGAGCGTGCTCCAGTAAGCACCCAGAAAGTGCAGATGTAAAATGTTCTTCATGTCTGGTAAGGAGGGAAGCAAATGTGAAAACCCCCGGAGAACCAGCCCCTGCCTCCCAGGAGGCAGTGACATGGGCCAAGAGCAGAAGTTGAGTTCTGGCCTTCAGCTGGGATTGCTCAGAGGGTAGCAGCCCCTTTGCCCAAGAGACTGATCTGCAGCCATGTTGCTGCCTCTTCATGTAGTGACCAAAGACAAGACAAGTTCACCACGTGGGGAGGAGAGAGAAGTGAAAGGCCCACCTTGATGCAAGGGCGATTAGCTCTTTCTCCAGCAGTACTAACTCACCTTGGCCTGCTAATCAATGTGTGTTCTTCAGAGGAGGCGATCCCCTTTGAGTCTAGGAGAACAGAGTTGATGACAGTGTAGCCTGAAATTCCTGGGGCCCTGGATTGAAGCTGTGGCCTTGCCCCTTCCTCAGTAACTCTGGGCTGTTATTGGGCACCAGACTTCCTAGGTTGCGGAGGAGTCTGGGTTAACTGGGGACTTTAAATGCTTGAGCCATGCGTTGACTCAATAACTATGTCTACCCTAGGCTGAACTGGTGTTCCCCGTCCCTTCCCAGGAAAGGCCTGGCCTCTCTCCCATTCTGCCCAAGGTCACCCTCTGTGAACTTTAACATTCTTCCTAACTATTTTGATGTTTATTGGTCCAGATCCATTAAATCAGAAGCTACTGAGGATAATATCAGGCATCTATATTTTTAAAATGCTTCCTAGGTGATATTGATGCCCAGGCAAGATAGAACTACAATGTTCTAAGTGGTTCCCTTCACCTATACCACTCACTTCCATGGCTATGAGATTAGGGGTGGGAGGGCAGGGGAGGGTTACACCAAGGGCCTTGAAGCTCTCAGGACAGACCTGAACAACCTTTTTCTCCTCTATGTTCCCTTCCCCTTTCTCTTTGTAGGGGGCCCATTTGGCCTTGGACAGATCCTAGCAAAGACGTCAGTTTGTTAAGACGAGAGAGGTAAACAGTTGTTGCCTTGGTGACTTTAAGGAGAGGTAGTTGCACTTCAGTGACTCTGGCAATTAGAAAACGTCAAGGAACACTGGCTCAGACTTCCTCCTGCCCAGATTAATAACACAAAAACTACGATGGACATGGATGGGAAGAACGGCCGCCTGGCACGATCCCCAGCCCTGGAATTCTGGGAGGACATGATTAAGAAGACATTATTAGACATTGTCCTCACTAAAGAGACAGTTAAAGTGGAGTTTGAAAACATCATCAATGCAATTGCATTGGGAGTTATACCTGATGTAAATGACGAGTTGATGGGTGCAGCAGACCAACATGGCACAAGTATACATATGTAACAAACCTGCACGTTATGCACATGTACCCTAGAACTTAAAGTATAATAATAATAAATTAATTAAAAAAAAAAAAAAAAAAGAAAACATCATCAGATCCACGTTGGTAGGATTTCAGAGAAAATTCTTATCTTTGGTATTTCAGTAGAAATCTTTCCTGGTTTGTTGCCATTTGGTTCTCCTTCGCAATTTAGCATGGGAGAATTCCGGGCAGCCTGATTCCTTGCCCATCTTTGACAGCTCTGCTGCTGTGTCCTGGGGGAGGCAGGTTTCTGACGTAACTGCTGCTCTGCCTTTGCCTGGTGAGTGCTGAGATGGAGAGGCAGGCTGGTATCTGTTTGATCTGGTAGTCCAGGAAAATTGTAGTTTTACATTGTTTTTCTCCTGATTTCTAAACACGTGAAACCAGATTCTTCTGGAGAAACATAGAATGCCTTAATTTTGCCTAGCTGGGGGCTGTTGGGGTAGTTTTTCTAAGCAGTCTTTTGTGTCTAGCCAACCAGTAGAACCTGATTTTTGGGGAGGTGAATTAGCCAGGGTTCTCTTGAGGGACAAAACTAATAGGATAGATGTATTGATAAAGGGGAGTTTATTAAGGAGTATTGACTCATGCAATCACTAGGTGCGGTCCCACACAATCCGTCTGCAGGCTGAGGAGCAGAGAAGCCAGTCCGAGTCCCACAGCTGAAGAACTTGGAGTCTGATATTTGAGGGCGGGAAGTATCCAGGATGGGAGAAAGATGTAGGCTGGGAGGCTAAGCAAGTCTAGTCTTTTCACGTTCTTCTGTCTGCTTTTTATTCTGGCCAAGCTGGCAGCAGATTAGATGGTGCCCACCCAGATTAAGGGTAGATCTGCCTTTCCCAGCCCACTGACTCAAATGTTAATCTGCTTTGGCGACACCCTCACAGACACACCCAGGATCAGTACTTTGCATCCTTCAGTCCAATCAAGTTGACATTCATTAGCCATCACAGGGGGTATGCTAAGCAAGAATTGTGTCTATGGCTGTAATCACAAAATTATAATTGTATTGGAGTAAGCTCCACAAACCAGAGTCCTTTGTCCAGGGTCTCCAGAGATCCACCAGACACTGAATATCTCGAAAAGCTGGATGGGAGAAGCATGTTCACCACAGCAAACCTGCACAACCAAGAAAATCAAGTTTCTTTGTTTTATGCTAAACTTTCATCAACCGACTGTGGTAGTTGTGGCAATCTCATGCTGTTCAGAACCTCTGATTGGCAACAGTATCTTTGTTCATTTGATAACAAATAAGAACTCAAATTTTAAATTAAAGTTAGTTGACAACGTCTTTCAAATTCTTGGAATCATGTCGGGGGAAACAAAATACAAGAGGATATGATTTGATGTGGAAGAATTTAGGAGCTCTTGGCTTTGCTTAAATTAGGGTGTGCTTCTGTTATTTCACTGGGATTGTGAAATGTTGGGATGAGGAGATATGAAAAATCTATAGCTGAATATGCTAATGATGGTTGTAGACCATAGAAATAAATATTCAGGAAGTCTCCACTGAGTAGCTCTGTAGGGTAATGTTAGCTGCTAGAGCAAATAAACTCACGTCAACCATCGTGGCCCAGAAGTGATACATGTTATTTGTACTCACATTTCTTTACCAATAACTAGTAAAATGATCCCATCTATATGCTGTGTGTGTTTGTATGTGTAAAATGCAATCCCTCTCTGGGCAGTAATTTACAGCACTAACTCTATATAGCAGAAGGAGCAAACTTTGGGCGGCGCAGCCAGCTCTCCCTGATGTGAGGAAAGAGAAAGAGGGGTCAGAGCATTAAGTGGCAGCTCAGGTGGCACACATGAAGAATCCAAGCTCTTAGAGAAATGGGAGTCCTTCATGGGAGAGGGTTTCTGGTGGCCAGGACACATGGAGCCCCTCTCGGAGGCACTGTGGCTAGTGCAGGTACCTTCTGGGGGCAACAGGGTGTCAAGCACTCTAAGTCTAAGAACAGAAAGTTTGGGTTCTAAGGTCCAGATGAGGGTGAGGTTTGCTCACTGAAGATTAAGGAGATGAAGATCAGGGCAGAGTAAATAGGTGTCACCAGAAGGCCAATACAGTGATTAGCAACTGTAGTTGAAGTGATAAAGCAGAGAGGCTCGCAGTGGCCCTTGGAAGGACCTGAGTAGAGGGACATAGGATGAAGAGCATGACCAGTTTGTCAGAATAATCTGGGCAGCCAGGTGTGGTGGCTCACGCCTGTAATCCCAGCACTTTGAGAGGCTGAGGCAGGTGGATCACAAGGTCAGGAATTCAAGACCAGCCTGGCCAAGATTGTGAAACCCCGTCTCTACTAAAAATACAAAAATTAGCCGGGCATGGTGGTGGGCACCTGTAATCCCAGCTACTCGGAAGGCTGAGGCAAAGAATTGCTTGAACCCAGGTGGTGGAGGTTGCCGTGAGCTGAGATCACGCTACTGCACTCCAGCCTGGCAACAGAGCGAGACTCTGTCTCAAAAAAAAAAAAAAAAATAATAATAATAATCTGGCCACATCCTCATTTGACCATTTACAGTGACATTTTGAGCAAATGACTTAAACTCTCTGAGTTTCAATTTCTTTATTTACAAAAGGATTGTTAATACTCCACCCCACAGGGTGGTGCTAAGGCTTAAATTTGGTAACATCTATAAGATGTTAGCACCCAGTAAGAGCTCAGGCCATGGGGCCCTGGGCCATTCTCACCTGGATAGTTGCAAAGGTCTTCTTTTTGACTTTTGGGACCTGCTGCTTATCACAGTTGATTCTGAGGGCAGCATCCGGTGATGCCTTTCTTTTTTTTTTTTTTTGACAAGGAGTCTCCCGCTGTCGTCCAGGCTGGAGTGCAGTGGCCGGATCTCAGCTCACTGCAAGCTCCGCCTCCCGGGTTCACGCCATTCTTCTGCCTCAGCCTCCCGAGTAGCTGGGACTACAGGCGCCCGCCACCTCGCCCGGCTAGTTTTTTGTATTTTTTAGTAGAGACGGGGTTTCACCGTGTTAGCCAGGATGGTCTCGATCTCCTGACCTCGTGATCCGCCCGTCTCGGCCGCCCAAAGTGCTGGGATTACAGGCTTGAGCCACCGCGCCCGGCCCCGGTGATGCCTTTCAAACATATATCAGCAACGTCTTAATCAGATGAAAGCCCAAATCCCTACACCTCTGTAAGGCGCCACGTCATCTGGCTGCCCCTCTATAGGTATTTTGCTGTTCCCTCTACCTGCAACCCTCTTTTCTCAGATATCTGCATGGTTGCCTCCCTCATCTCTGTGAAGAGAAAAACCAAATTCTGTAAAATATTTTAAAGAAGTTTATCCTGAGGCAATATGAGGTACTGTAGCTGAGAAAAACCACAAACCCAAGAAGGCTTGAGTAAGTGGTCCTGAGGCAGTCGGGCCCCAGTGTGGTTTTATACATTTTAGGGAGACAGGCATTACAGGCAAAGATGGAAATCAGTACATGGAAGGTAACTGTTAGTTCTGCCCAAAAAATGTGAGACATCTCAAAGTGGGGGAGGGGGTGTGGTGTTAGGATATGATATATGTTTCTTTTTTCTTCTTTTTTTTTTTTTTTTTGAGATGGAGTCTCGCTCTGTAACCCAGGCTGGAGTGCAATGGCGTGATCTCTGCTCACTGCAGCCTCCGCCTCCAGGTTCAAGTGAGTCTCCTGCCTCAGCCTTCTGAGTAGCTGGATTACAGCTGCATGCCACCACACCTAGCTAATTTTTGTATTTTTAGTAGAGATGGGGTTTCAGCATGTTGGCCTCAGGCCTCCCAGAGTGCTGGGATTACAGGCGTGAGCCACCGTGCCCTGCCTATGTATTGGTTTTCATACATGGTTCCTGGCACATACCCCCATAGCCCTTACTACAGTCTTGCTAGAATGTTGGGCTTTTTAGACTTCAGGGGCAGGCCTTAAGAAACAATCTCTCTCCTGCTGTCCTTTCACCTGCCCCAAGGCAGGATTCTAATGTTTTTTGGCCTGACTGTGGGCCTTACGACCCTCCCATGAGGCCAGGCATGGTGGCTCACGCCTGTAATCCCAGCACTTTGGGAGGCCGACGTGAGTGGGTCACCTGAAGTCAGGAGTTCGAGACCAGCCTGACCAACATGGTGAAACCCCATCTCTACTAAAAATAGAAAAATTAGCCGGGTGTGATGGCGCACGCCTGTAATCCCAGCTACTGGGGAGGCTGAGGCAGGAAGAATTGCTTGAACCCAGGAGGCAGAGGTTGCTGTGAATCGAGATGGTGCCACTGCACTGAAACTTGGGCAGCAGAGCGAGACTCTGTCTCAAAAAAAAAAAAAAAAAGACCTTCCCATGAGAGGTTCCTACCCTATGCCCTCCCCTGGGGGAAGGAATGCTGACGTCAAGAAGCTTCTATAAAAACCCAAGAGGACAGGGTTCAGTGAGCTTTCTGATAGCTTAACAGGAGGAGGTTCCTGGAGGGTCGCACAACCAGGAAGGGCGTAGTAGCTCTGCATCCCTTCTCCCACACCTTGCTCTACACATCTCTGCATCTGTATCCTCTGCAGCATCCTTTATAATAAACCAGTAAATGTAAGTAGGTGTTCCCCTGAGTTCTGTGAGCCTCTCCAGCAAATTAATTGAAGCCACTGAGAGGGGAACCCCAATGGAAGCTGGTTGGTCAGAAGTTCTGGAGGCGTGGACTTGTGACTGGTGGAGGGGGGATGCCTTGGACACTAAGCCCTCAGTCTGTGGGATCTGACACTATTTCCAGGTAGATAGTGTCGGAACTGAATTAGCGGACACCAGGCTGGTGTCGCTGCTTGGTGCTGGGGGGCCCCCCACACATATGGTCACATAAGTCGACTTCTGTGTTGATTGTGGTGTGAGAGCAGAGGAAAGATGGCTAGAGAGAGTTTTCCCTGCACAGGGACTTGGGGGGTTGAGGGTTAGGAGAGGGCTGAGGGGCCTTACAAGTCTTAAGTGTGTTTTAGGGATTCCTTAGCTAACAGTAGCTGAGAGAGTTAAGTTATTGTCTAGTGACTTGAAGTCAGTAGGAAGGAATACCTGAGTAAGATAAGGAGGTTGTGGGGGCCAAGGTCCTTGGTTGAGGGGTTGGAGCCTCATAGATAGCAGCCCTCAGGGTGAATAGATAGTGATTGTCTCTTCTCAGACCTTTAAGTGTCTGACTGTCAGTTAATCTCTCCTAGATCTGGGAAAAGCCTAGCAAGGGAAGAGGCATTAATAACGATTCTCTGGAGATGCCTGTTTCCCCCACCAAAGATGGCTTTGCAGTCCGAAGGGCCGTCTGGCAGCCTTTTCCAAATATGTTAAAGAAATGTATTTTGGGGTAAAGTATTTTAATTTCCTTCAGAGTCTGCTGTCATGTGATACCAGAGTCAGGCTGGAAAGTAAGCTACATTTTACTGGGTTCATTTAAAAACCCATTTAATGAGACTGTATTGTTTGTAGGGTATGACTTAATCTTTGCCTTTCATGGCCTTAGGTATTGTGTATAGTTTGGTATCTTATTGCCACAAAGCGTCTGTTTTGTCAGTCTTATAATCTCTGTTTTACCTTAATGCTGGTCACTTGTGCCTAAACCCCAAAAGGGAGGGGTATGATGAGGGTGTAACCTCCTTTTGGTCATGGCTGGGAATTCATTTTTTCCGGTTTCTCCGGGGTGCCCGTGGCCAAATAGGAATCCATTCAGTTGGTTGGTGAGGGGCTTAGGATTTTATTTTTGGTTTACACCTCCTTCCAACCCTTGTCAAATGTCTTCTTCTCAGTGAGGCTTCCTCTGATCATCTGATTTAAATCTCCACCTCACCCACCCCAAGCTTTCCCTATCTCTCTTCCCTACTCTAATTGTCTGCATATCAGTTATCTCCTTGCAAAGCACCAGGGATTTACGTTGTTTGACTCTTTATTTATCCTCACTGTAAGGTGAGTGCTGGAGGCGTTAGGGATTTCTAGCTGGTTTCTCTACTGCTGTGTGACAGTCTGGTTCGCAGTAGGCGATCAGCATTTGCTGAATGAATGAACCTATCGTATGAGTATTGGTGTAAGTTTTCTCACAGGCCCTGGGGCCCCCGCGAAGTAGAGGAACTCAATCTTCCCTGTTCATTTCCTCACCTCCAACTCCCTTAGACTACCAGGACTTAGATCCTTTTGGATATATATAGAGATATAGATATATACACATGTTTTGCTTGTTTGTTTTTTTGAGACAGAATCTTGCTCTGTCGCTTGGGCTGGAGTACAGCGGTGTGATCTCAGCTCACTGCAACCTCTGCCTCCTGGGTTCAAGTGATTCTCCTGCCTCAGCCTCCTGAGTAGCTGGGACTATGAGCGCACGCCGCCATACCCAGCTAATTTTTTGTATTTTTAATAGAGACGGGGTTTCACTGTGTCAACTAGGATGGTCTCGATCTCCTGACCTCATGATCTGCCCGCTTCAGCCTCCCAAAGTGCTGGGATTACAGGCATGAGCCACCACACCCAGCCTATATGTTTTTTATATATATACACACACACACACTCTCTCTCTATATATATACACACATATACATATATGTTTTACATATATACATATATACACACATATACTCTCTATATACACACATATCTATACATACATACGTGTGTGTGTGTGTGTATATATATATATAGAGAGAGTATATGTGTATATATATTAAAAAAAAAAAACCTGGGAGAACCATTGAATTTGAAACCACCAAATCTCAACAAGCCTTGGAATCTAACACTCAGTTTAAGGAAACACGGAGCAGAGAGGAGAACATTAAACAACACCCTGAGGAAGCCGTGAGCCGGGCTCAGAACATAAGCCACTCCACAGGAGAAATGACTTCATTTTCTCAATAAATATTTGCCATGGAAAAGAAGAAGTAAGGGAGTGAGGAACTTTTCTAAGATAAGAGAGAATTGAAAACGGCACATCATCCGAACAAAATGCCCCGTCCTTGTTTGGATCCTCTTTTGAGCAGGTTAATGTAAAAGACAGTATTGAGAGAACTGGTAAAAATTTAAAAGTGGATTGGATATTAGGTGATAATGGCATTGTGGTCATATTGAATTATTATTTATATTCATATATTCTCTGGCAGAACCTGGTGCGTGTGTGTGTTTATGTATCTGTGTGTGTGTGTGTCTGTGTGTGTTTCATAGTGAAGAGAATCTCAGGGTCTACATTCTCAATTCTCCCAGGGGTGGTACGTAGGTAATTCTGGATGCCATGGGAGTTAGTTAATGCATTGCATACAGTGGAGGTCTTAGGACATTAAGGCTTAATTTTTTGTTGGATCTGCAGTTGGGAAGAGCTGGTAGCAGGAAACTGATACAAAGTCTGGCATTTGCTTTAAATTACTCCAGGAAAAAACAAAGCAGTGTAGTAAAGATTAGGAGGTGAGACAGTTCCTCTTTCTGAGGAGGTGACGGGCCCACTTTTTTTCTCTCTGCCTCTCTGTAGCACGGGGCTGTGGTGTAGTGTAGGGGTGTGGAGGAAAGAGTGGGTGGCTGTGTTGCTGGGGAGGGGTGAAGTGTTTTTTCCACCCTCTGTATAGGCCCTTCCTGCGCTCTCCTCTGCTTAACGCTGATTTACCAAGCGGAGTGCAGATTGCGTGGTAAGCATGTGGGAGATGCCTACTGGGGCTGGGGCATGTAGTGGGGAGTGGGCATTATACAGAAAGGGAATTCATGGGGCACGAAAGGCCTACTTTTTGCCAGGTACCTGTCAAATAGGAAGGCAAATATTTCTACGAATACATGTCTGTCTGTCTGTCTGTGCGTGGGGTGCAAGGTTGAAGACAGTAGCAAATGGCTCATGATTTCCCTTTGCCATGGCTGCGTCAGTCTGGAGTTCGGAGCTCTCCTAATCAGTTCCGAGTGGTTGGCTCTGGTCAGGGACCGCAGCCTGACCTCATGGTGGGGACACAACACCTCCCCAACAAAGTTCTGATCTCCAGGCTCTTAGAAAACCTCTGGGGAAATGTACTCAGGGAAATGTTCTGAGGACTTCATTATCAGTGCTGCCTGGCTGGGAATCTCTGACCCTTGACAGGAGTGAAAGCCCTTTATCTTCAGGTCTTTGCTCTGGGCAGGATCTCCCCATCCCCACAGGCAGGTGGGCCTGTCCTCAGGTAAATACTTGCAAACAGTCACAGCCTCTCAGGCACTGTGCACCCCTCATGGCTTCCTTTCTTTCACTCTCTTCTCAGATTCACCAGCTACAAGTCGGTTTCTTGTTGCATATCGCGCTTCTGACCTTTGCTGCGCTTTTGAGCAAAATAGTGACTTGTCAGAAATGTTACGACAAATGGTTAATGTTTTGATCCATGTTGGTTCCCACTTGATAGAGCTCTGGGTAGGAGCTGGGGTGTTGGAGCCGGACAGCCTGGGAAGGCTCCTCTGGGGACTCTGTGAAGCGCATGGTGATAGCAGTCCTTGCCTTGGGCACTGTTCTTGCTGCAGGAGTTAAATGAGCTTCACCAAATTACAGGACCTTTACTGCCTGTAAATTACTTAGCACATAGTAAAAGCTCATTCATTATTAGCTAGAATAAAGTGATAAAAAGCTATCATTAAATTGTCAGCACAGCCCTGCCGAGGCAACCTTTTAAGTATTGTTATCCTTCAGATGAAGACACAAGGTTCACAGAAATTGACTAACTGGCCTAAGATAACTCACAGTGCAAAAGCCAGGATTTCAATCTAGGTTTTTGAGACTAGAGCTTGAGTGAACTATTTCTCCAAAGCCAAGGCTTCTCAAACTATTGGTGGTGAAGAACCAAATTTTTTTTCCCAATTCCTCTCACATCAGTAGTTTTGTGAAATATGATAAAAATGGAGCTAGGCGTGGTGGCTCACGCCTGTAATCCCAGCACTTTGGGAGGCCGAGGCAGGTGGATCACGAGGTCAGGAGATCGAGACCATCCTGGCTAACACGGTGAAACCCCGTCTCTACTAAAAACACACAAAAAAATTAGCCAGGTGTGGTGGTGGGTGCCTGTAGTCCCAGCTACTCTGGAGGCTGAGGTGGAAGAATGGCGTGAACCCCGGAGGTGGAGCTTGCAGTGAGCCGAGATCGCACCACTGTACCCTAGCCCGGGCGACAGAGCGAGACTCCTTCTCTAAATAAATAAATAAATAAATAAATAAGAATGGATTCCAGAATCATGAAATGAGAAAAAGGACATTTGAAATACAAGCCCCATTTAAAAAAAAAAGTATTGATAACAGGCATAAAATTACTCTTTAAAATTACTGTAAAAGTCACTTACACTCCATTTCTGTACTTAACTCATCTTGCATCTTGAAAAGCCTTCTCAGCCTAGCACTTCTCTGCAGATCTCGCTTTCAGCAGCACTATTCTCAGCTACCTGTTTCTCACCACTTGCCTGAGAATTAATTACCTGGGGTGCTTATTAAAGCAGATTTCCAACTTCCCCCCAATATTCCCCCAACCTCCCAGACTACTTGGATCAGAATGATTGAGACAGAATTCAGGACCCCGCATTTTAACGAGTGATTTTAATGATTTGGATATGCTCTAAGTCTGAGAATCATTGTGTTCTGCAATGTTGCCTCCTCTCTACAGATAATAGATAAGAGGGTAAATAGTGAAGGGAGTGCAGTGTTTTATTCCAGCCCCCTTTCTTGCCTCCCCCTTTTTTTCTCAAAAAAAAAAAAAAAAGTTCAAAGGCTTCCTTTCTGTAGAAGCTCACTGACAGAACCTACTTTCCGGACTCAGCGCACTTCAACAAACAGGTATTGAGTGCAAACTGTAGGAGGCTGGGTAGCTGTAGAGCTGACCACAAGATGCTCACAAGTAGTAGAGAGTGAGTGTAGGTAGAAAAAGGGCAGACCTAGGGCATTTCTATGCATAAGGTGGGGCAGAAGAGGAGGAGCCAGCAACGAGACCAGTAAGGCATTACTGGTAAGGTGGAGGAAAACCAGGAGAAGTGTAGGTTTTGGAAGCTAGGTGAAGAATATGCATTAAGGAAGAGGAAGTGACGGACTGCTGATGAGCTGAATAAGATGAAGACTGAGCATTGACCATTTGGTTAGCAATGTGGAGATCGTGGAGGTCCTTGTGACTGACAAGATCAGGTTCATGGAGATAGGGGAGGCCTGATTGGAGTGGGTTCAAGTGAGAGTGGGAAGATGGCTATTGCAAACAAGCCTAGTCTCCTAGAAAGACAAGTCTTTCAAGGAGTTTCACTGTAAAGAAAAGAGAAATAAGGCATTTTAAAGAAGAGCAATGAGGTCAAGAGATTTAGGGTCAGGGCAGCAAAAGGGAGTTTATTTAGAACTCTGCAATGAATGACTCAATATGTGACTTCTGTAAAGTCGTGTATCTTTTAGTTAATTCCTTGAGTAGAACAGAAACAATTGTCTATCGTGACTTTTTTCTTCAAGCTCTTTAAGTCTCCCCACTCCCAGACTATATCATTGTCTAAGAAGAAAGGAGTTTGAAAATCAGTCTTGTTACGTAGCTTAATTTGAATACATCCAAAAAATGACATTGCATTTTTTTTATATTTGCTGAATCTATTTTTTGGCTGGAGTATTTTAAAGTAGATTTTTAAAGTAGATTTCATCTCTTACTACTTCACATGCACAGGACTTTTTCTTTATATAACCACAATACTTTTATATACCTAACAAAATTAACAATAATTTCTTAATATCATATGACAACCAATCTATGTTCAGATATCCCCATTTGTCCCCAAGGTGAATCAAACCAAGATTCAGACAAGGTATACATATTATATATTATTATATCTGTGAAGCCATTTGTGTGTGTGTGTGTGTGTGTGTGTGTGTGTGAGCATCATGGCTATTTCACCTGGGTGCAGGTGGGCTGAGTCCGAAAAGAGAGTCAGTGAAGGGAGATAAGGGTGGAGCTGTTTTATAGGATTTGGGTAGGTAAAGGAAAATGACAGTCAAAGGGGGTTGTTCTCTGGTGGGCAGGAGTGGGGGTCACAAGGTGCTCAGTGGGGGAACTTTTGGAGTCAGGATGAGCCAGGAAAAGGACTTTCACAAGGTAATGTCATCACTTAAGACAAGGGTCGGCCATTTTCACTTCTTTTCTGGTGGAATGTCATCGGTTAAGGCGGGGCAGGGCATTTTCACTTCTTTTGTGATTCTTCAGTTACTTCAGGCCATCTGGGCATATACTCGATTTAAAATTGGTGAGATGATCCTTGGGCTGGTGGATCTGAGGACGGGAGGTCGTAGGTGGATCTTTCTCATGGAACAAAGAGCAGGAGGACAGGGGATTGATCTCCCAAGGGAGGTCCCCCGATCCGAGTCACGGCACCAAAATGTCATGCGCGTCCGTGTGAAGAGACCACCAAACAGGCTTTGTGTGAGCAACATGGCTGTTTATTTCACCTGGGTGCAGGCGGGCTGAGTCCGAAAAGAGAGTCAGCCGCCGTTTGTTTTTTATCCCATTTACCTGTTGATGAAACCAGTTCAGTTATCCCATAGGAAGTCTTACCTTCTGGATTTGTCTGATAATTTGCCTATGGTGTTATTTAACTTGTTCTTCTTTCTTCTGTATTTCCTAAAAACTGGAATTGTGTATGAAGGCTTGATAATATACAGATTAAACATTTTGGGCAAGAATTTTTCATAGGTGGTTAGCAGAGCATGGTGGTGCGTGCCTGTGATCCCAGCTACTCGGGAGGCTGAGGCAGGAGAGTAGCTTGAACCTGGGAGGCAGAGATTGCGGTGAATGGAGATTGAGCCAGTGTACTCCAGCCTGGGTGACAAAGCAAGACCTTGTCTCTTAAAAAAAAAAAAAAGAATTTTTCATAGGTGCTTCATATCACGTCACATCAAAAGGCACACACTGTCTAGACGTCTCACTGTTAATGATGCTAAAGGGCTGATCAGGATCAGGTGGTGGCTGCTTGACACATGAGAGGTGTTTTGATTTTGCTTTTTAAGAGCAGCAGTGTGTCTATATGTTGATGGGACTAATCTTTGACAGAGGGATACTTATCAATAAAAAAAAGGGGGGAGGTTTTCTAGAACAACTTTCTTAAGTAAACAATAATGTGTAGGATCTAGTGGACAAGTGTTGGTTATTGTAAGTGTTGGACATAGCCAGTTCATCGATAGTGATGAGGCATATGGACATAAATGCATAAATGCAGATAAAGGGGGCTCTGTTAGGGGGTTTGAGGAACTTCTAATCTGGCAGCTTTTGTTTTCTCCATGAACAAGTAGCAAATTCATCACAGGACAGTGAGATTGAAAGGAGGAAGTCAGGTAGTGGGTGAGTGCCAGATGAATTGTCTGGAAAAGTAGCATGTGATTTCTGAGAAGCATTAAGGACCTCCCGGCAGTTAGTGATCATAAACTTGAAGCGAAATCAGTAGGCATTGTTGTGCAATTTTCTCTAGCCATGCTCAGTGGCATATTTGCCCGTGTGGAGCAAAACAGAGGGTTGGATTTAACCGGGATTGGGTTTTAGCCAGTCATGTGTGATCAAAGAGGGCAAGGGACTCATTATAATGATTTTGACCATGGAATTTAAGCTGTGTAGGAAGGGAAGGAAGAATATGGGGAAAGTGAGGGACAGTGACAGATGGAAGGATTAACCACAGAAGCTTGTTGGAGTTGGGGTACTAGTTGGAATAAGCTGCATAGACAGGAGTGGTAGTTGGAGATGGGATGCCTGAACTCAGGATTATGAAAGGTATTTTTGGGAAATAACAAGATCAGAGATACAACTCTGGGAGTGAGTGGCCGTGGTCACAGTCACTGGGGTAGAGGAGATCAAAGGACTGTGAGGCCAGAGGACTAGAACATCCTATAGATGGGTATTAATATCATGAGGAGTTATGATAGAAACAGTGTTGGAGCTGAAATATTCAGGCAATGAAGCACAGTATTTTGGGTTGGGGAGAAGATGGCTGCAGCCAGTAAGTGGGGTCATAGGTAGTGGTGTCTGCACAGGGTCTCTGTGAGGATGACATGTGTTGATGCACGTGATGCTCTTCACTTTGAGGCTGACGAACAGCATGTGCTCAACAAGTGTTAGAGGTTCTCCATCTGAGTCTATGTGGCTCCAGTGAGTAGAGCTTAAAACGCTGGCTTTATAGTTATTCATTTTTTATTTTATTTTTGAGATAGTCTTGCTCTGTTGCCCAGGCTGGATTGCAGTGGCACAATCTCAGCTCACTGCAACCTCCGCCTCCCGGGTTCAAGCAATCCTTCTGCCTCAGCCTCCCAAGTAGCTGGGATTACAGGCACCCACCACCACACCCAGCTAATTTTTGTATTTTTAGGGAAGATGGGGTTTCACCATGTTGGCCAGGCTCATCTTGAACTTCTAACCTCAAGTGATCTGTCCGCCTCGGCCTCCCAAAGTGCTGGGATTACAGGTGTGAGTCACCGTGCCCAGCTGCAACACGGGATTTATTTTTACAAGGAAGTTGATTTTCCTTAACTTTAAGATATTTCTAAGAGGCAGAGCTGCTCGCACAGTTGTGTGTGGTCTGGAGCGGTAGTAAATTCCCTGTCATTCAGTGTATCCAACAGGCAAAATGAACATTTGCTATGATGGTGCCGTCAAGGAGATTCTGGCAACTGAAGGTGATGGGTAGGTGGGTGGGAGGGAGTGACTTTAGCAATTGAAGGCAGTGGACAGCGGGGGGGGGGATGGTGTCAGGAGCTAGCTTCATTCTTGCATTCAAACATGACTGAGCATTTCCTAGCTGTGATCCAGGAGCTCTCAATCTGGTTAGGACAGATCCGCAAACAGATAAATGTCACATAGTTTGATGAGGGGAAGAATAGGCACCATGGAGTGAGGCTGATCATCTCTGTGAGGCCAAGGAAGGCTTGAGAGTCAAGGAGCAGTTAAGCTGGTGTTGGAAGCTGAGTGGAAACAGCCCCATGGGAACAGCATGGGAAACGACACTAAGCTGAAGAACTTCTTGTGCAGAGCTGCAAAGGCATGAAAGAGTCTCCGACATTTAGAGTGCCATTCCACTTAATTTGGGCAAATTACTTATCTTCCCTGTCTCAGTTTCCCTCTTTGTAAAAATGGGGGTAGTAATGGTATCCACAGAGGAAGGGACGGTGGCTGTTGTAATCCCTTTGAGTGGATTATCTTTGTTTTTGAGACGGAGTCTCGCTCTGTCGCCCAGGCTGCAGTGCAATGGTGCGATCTCGGCTCACTGCAACCTCCACCTCCCGGGTTCAAGTGATTCTCCTACATCAGCCTCCTGAGTAGCTAAGATTACAGGTACCCACCACCACACCTAGCTAATTTTGTATTTTTAGTAGAGACGGAGTTTCACCATGTTGGCCAGGCTGGTCACGAACTCCTGACCTCTAGTCATCCACCTGCCTCGGCCTCCCAAAGTGCTGGGATTACAGGCATGAGCCACAGTACCCGGCCAAGTGGATTAACTTACTTGATTCTGTAAGTCACACTGTGAGGTAGGACTTCTTGTTATTACTATTTCTATTTTACAGATAAAGATGTCTTAAATCTTGAGTCTTAAGGGGTTGAGTAACTTGCTCAAAGTCAGGTATCTGGTGAAAGGCAGTTTGGGCTCTTGTCTTGATAAATCTGATTCCAAAGCTTGTATTGTTCATCCCTAAGCTATAGTCAGTGCTTGGCACATAGCTAGTGCTAAATAAATGGTAGTTGTTATTGCCAGGATTGCTAAAGTTTCTCACCCAGATTGTTGAGGGTTCTGTTATCACTTCTACAGCTGGTTAAAGATCCGTAGTGCTGCTATCTCATCCGCAGCAGGGACTAATTTTGGAAAGCCCCCGTCACCTATGATAAACCTAGATAAGTTGCACCACTTTTGTTTCAATTGGTTGATTTTTGAGAATCTAAAGTGGAGAGTGATTTTTATCTTCTTAGAGGGCAAGGTGTTTTGAGCAGATGCAGTTGATGTGAGGGAGGAAGAGCTGGGGTTGATGCACTTTTCTGATGTCTGTGGGCTGTATCAAACGAAAAGTTTCATGTCCTGCCTGCCTGCTGGAGGATGGCAGCAAACCAGCATTCACAGGCAGGAGGTGTCATCCAAAAGTCTGGTGACTGCCCATGGTGTTTTCTACATGGGGCTAAGAAAGAGCCTCTTCCATAAGTGATGCTGGGAGTAAGAGCTGTCAACCCGTCACCCATTTATTCATTCAACAAATGCATACTGAGAGCTTATTACGTGCCAGACATTCATCTAGTGTCTAGAGATACTCCCTGGAAAGAATAGAGAAGAAGGTTGACAAGATTCCTGTTTCTGAAGCTTAAATTTTTAGTGGAAGGAGACAGACTAATCAAATACTAAATGAATGCCTACATAATTACAAACACTCATGCCACAAAGGAATTCATGCCATGAAAATGTCAGAGGGATAACTATCAGAGAAATTTTCTGACTCTTCCAAGGTTGCTGCCCAGAAAACCGTTCTTTGAGTTGATGAGGAGAGCCCCAAATGTTTTGACGCAGGGCAGAGTGGCACCTCTCACTTTTTCCCTGGTAGTCATACCTAGGGCTTGCCTGCCTGCCTGCCTCCTGGTCATGAAGAGCTGGGGTTCTCCCAACTTGAACTCCTAGCCTTCAACAGAGGATTTTCTCTTGGTTCATGGGGTGAAGTCAAGTATGTCCATATGGCTTCCTCTTAGTTCTGTTAATGCTAGATCTCCTAGGACAGGCCTTGAAGCCAGGTTAATATTGTGCAGCAAGTTGATACACAAGGTCAAGTGTATTTTTAGTATTGCCCCCAACAGTTTTGCCTTAATTATTCAAGTAACATAATAAAAATAATAAAGGAAGTTGGCCAGGCATGGGGGCTCATGCCTATAATCCTAGCACTTTGGGAGGCCGAGGTGGGTGGAACACCTGAGGTCAGGAGTTCAAGACCAGCCTGGCCAACATGGTGAAACCCTGTCTCTACTAAAAACAAAAATTAGCTGGGTGTGGTGGCGGGTGCCTATATTACCCAGCTACTGGGGAGGCTGAGGCAGGAGAATCGCGTGAACCTGGGGAGCGGAGCTTGCAGTGAGAGACTCCATCTCAAAAACAAAGAAGAAAAAACAAAGAAGAAAATAAAACAAAGGAAAACAAAACAAAACAAAACATCTCAAAAACAAAGAAGAAAATAACAAAGGAATAACAAAGGAAGTCAAACTGATGAGAACTATCTTTCATCAGTTTACCCGTCAATGGTATTCAAGTCTTAACCATTTACATTTTTTCTAGACAGTTGGACATACATACCTTTTAGTCACCATCTGAGTACACAGATAACATTTTCTGTTTTGCTTTTTTCATTATAAGATTTTAAATGTTTTCTTCCCTATTACTATATAAATTCATACACAATTGTATAAATTATTTCAGGTGGCTATACTGTGGTTTTCTCATTTCCTTATTGCTAGATGCTTAGTTGTTAACAGATTTGCCCCTTGATAAATAAGTTTGACATTAAAAATTTTTATTTTTGGCAGTGTTATTAGGAAAGTTTATAGTGCTTAACACTAACTTCAAAAAGTTAGAAAGATCTCAAATTAACAACCTAATATTGCACACAGAGGAACTGGAAAAAATATTTACCCCAAAGCTGGCAGAAAAAGAAAAAAATAACTAAAATCAGAGCAAAACTGAACAAAATTGAGACTCAAAAATTCATACAAAGAATCAACAAAACCAAAAGTTGGTTCTTTGAAAGGATAAACAAGTTTGGTAAACTATTAGCTAGATTAACAAAGAAGAAAAGAGAGAAGATACAAATGATCACAATCAGAAATGACAAATACGACATTACAACTAATCCCACAGAAATATGAAAGATCTTTGGAGACTATCATTAATACCTCTCTTCACACAAAGTAGAAAATCTAGAAGAAATGGACACATTCCTGGAAACTCACAATCTTTCAAGATTGAATCAAGAAGAAATTGAAACCTGAACATACCAATATCAAGTTCTGAAATTGAGTCAGTAATAAAAAACTTACCAATCAAAAAAAGCCCTGGACCAGATAAATTCATAGCCAAATTCTATCAGACGTACAAAAAAGAGCTAGTACCAGTCCTCCTGAAACTATTCCAAAAAAGTGAGGCAGACAGATCCCTTTCTTTTTTTTTTCTTTTTTTTTTTTTTTTTGAGACAGAGTCTCGCTTAGTCGCCCAGGCTGGAGTGCAGTGGCGCGATCTCGGCTCACTGCAAGCTCCACCTCCCGGGTTCACGCCATTCTCCTGCCTCAGCCTCCCGAGTAGCTGGGACTACAGGCGCCCGCCGCCTCGCCCGGCTAATTTTTTGCATTTTTAGTAGAGACGGGGTTTCACCATGTTAGCCAGGATGGTCTCGATCTCCTGACCTCGTGATCCGCCCGCCTCGGCCTCCCAAAGTGCTGGGATTACAGGCGTGAGCCACCGCGCCCGGCCAGACAGATCCCTTTCTAACTCATTCTATGAAGCCAGCATTACCCTGATACCAAAACCTGGCAAAGACACAGTAAAAAAAGAAAACCACAGGCCCATATCCCTGATGAAAATAGATGTGAAAATCCTCAACAAAATACTAGCAAACCGAATCCAGCAGGACATCAAAAAGTTATCTCACTGTGATCAAGTAGGCTTCATTCCTGGGATGGAAGGTTGGTTTTACCTAGACACATTAATAAATGTGATTCACCTCATAAACAGAATTAAAAACAAAAGCCATATGATCATCTCAATAGATGCAGAAAAAGATTTTGATAAAATTCAAAATCCCTTCATTATAAGAGCCTTCAAGAAACTAGGCATCAAAGGCACATACCTCAAAATAATAAGAATCATCTATAACACACCTACAGTCAATATCATACTGAATGGGTAAAACCTGGAAACATTCTCCCTGAGAACTGAAACGAGGGATGCCCACTCTCACCACTTCTATTCGGCATCGTATTGGAAGTGCTGTCCAGAGCAATCAAACAAGAGAAAGAAGTAAAAGACATCCAAACAGGAAAAGAACACAAACTGTCTCTCCTTGCTGACAATAGGATTCTATACCTAGAAAACTGTAAAGACACTGCCAAAAGGCTTCTGGAACTAATAAACGACTTCAGCAAAGCTTCAGGATAAAAAACCAGTGTATAAAAATTCGTGGCATTTCCATAACCAGTAATTTTCAAGCTGAGAGTCAAATCAACAACACAATCCCATTTATAATAGTTGCAACAAAATTTTAAATACCTAGGAATACATCTAATCAAAGAAGTGAAATATCCCTCCAAGGAGAACTACGAAACTCTGCTGGAAGAAGTTATAGATGACACAAACTAATGGAAAAACATTTCGTGTTCATGGAGTGAAAGAATCAATATCATTAAAACAGCCACACTGCCCTAAGCAATCTGTAGATTCAACACTGTTCCTACCAAGCTACCGATGTCATTTTTCACAGAACTAGAAAAAAACTATCCTAAAATTCATGTGGAACCGAAAAAGAGTACAAATAGCTAAAGCAATTGTAAGCAAAAAGAACAAACTCAGAAGTATTCCAGTACCTGACTTAGAACCACACTGTAAGGCTGCAGTAACCAAAACAGCATGGTACTGGTACAAAAACAGACACATAGACGAATGGAACAGAATAGTGAACCTAGAAATAAAGCCACATACCTATAATCATCTGATCTTTAACACAGTCAACAAAAATAAGCAATGGGGAAAGAACACCCTATTCAATAAATGACGCTGGAATAACTGGCTAGCTGTATGCAGAAGAATGAAACTAGATCCCTTCCTTATACCATATACAAAAATTAACTTAAGATCAATTAAAGATTTAAATGTGAGACCTCAAACTATAAGAATCCTAGAAGAAAACCTAGGAAACACCATTCTGGACATCAACCTTGGGAAAGGATTTATGACTAAGTACTTAAAAGCAACTGCAACAGAAACAAAAATTGACAAGTGGGAAGTAATTAAACTGAAGAGCTTTTGTGCAGCAAAAGAAACTATCAACAGAATAAACAGACAGCCTACAGAATGGAAGAAAATATTTGCAAGCTATGAATCCAACAAAGGTCTAATATCCAGAATCTCTATAAGAAACGTAAACAATTGAACAAGCAAAAAAACAAATAACAACATTAAAAAGTGAGCAAAAGACATGAACAGACAATTCTCAAAAGATGCATATAAGCTGCCAACAAATATGAAAAATGCTCAGTATCGGCCGGGCGCGGTGGCTCACGCCTGTAATCCCAGCACTTTGGGAGGCCGAGGCGGGCGGATCACAAGGTCAGGAGATCGAGACCACGGTGAAACCTCGTCTCTACTAAAAATACAAAAAAATTAGCCGGGCGCGGTTGTGGGCGCCTGTAGTCCCAGCTACTCGGGAGGCTGAGGCAGGAGAATGGCGGGAACCCGGGAGGCGGAACTTGCAGTGAGCTGAGATCCGGCCACTGCACTCCAGCCTGGGCGACAGAGCGAGACTCCGTCTCACAAAAAAAAAAAAAAAAAAAAAAAAAAAAAGAAAAATGCTCAGTATCACTAATTATTAGAGAAATGCAAATCAGAAGCACAGTGAGATACCATCTCACATCAGTCAGAAAGGCTATTATTAAGTCAAAAATCACCAGATGCTAGGGAAGCTGCAGGGAAAGGGGAACATCTACACACTGTTGTTGAGAATGTAAATTAGTTCAGCCACCATGAAAAGCAGTTTGGAGATTTCTCAGAAAACTTAAAAACAGAACTACCATTTAACTCAGCAATCACATTGCTGGGTATATATCCAAAAGGAAATAAATGTTTCTACCAAAAAGAGACATGCACTTGTGTGTTTATTGCAGCACTATTCAGAATAGCAAAGAATGAAATCACCCTAGGTGCCCAACAGTGGTGGATTGGATAAAGAAAATGTGGTACATATACACCATGGAATACTACACAGCCATGAAAAAGAACAGAGCCATGCCCTTTGCAGCAACATGGATGCAACTGGAAGCCATTATCCTAAGCAAATTAATAATGCAGGAACAGAAAACCAAATACCATATGTTCTCATTTATAAGTGGGAGCTAAACAATGAATACTGATAGACATAAAGATGGCAATAATAAACACTGGGCACTACAAGACGGGGGAGACAGGGGAAAGAGTTTAAAAACTAATTATTCAGTAATTGCATGGCAGGATCAGTCATACCCCAAGCCTCAGCATTGTGCAGTATACCCAGGTAACAAGCCTGCGTATGTACCCCCTGAATCTAACATAAAAGTTAAAATTATTAAAAAAAAAAACCTTTTCTTCTTTGTATGCCTATTGCTTTATAGAACTCATTCTTTATCTCATTAATCCTCTTTCAACTGTCATCACAACTATGTAATGTAGAGAATCATTTTACATGTGGGGAAACTGAAGTGTATAATCTTTTTTACTTTTGAATTATTTATTTATTCACTCTTGCTTCTTAGAAGTACAGTACGTGGTCCATAGCCAGGAGCTGTTAATTCTATGGCCTGAATACATTCTAGAAAGGTTAAATTAATTTATATGATCCTTTGAATGTATATCAGTTTAATTATAATCTGTCCAGCAACGAGTATTATGTAGAAAACTGCTGACTAATGTAAATTCTATAAACTAGTTTTTTAGTATTCTAGTTGCCCCTCTTGGGTTTCTCTCAAGATTAACCGTAACTTTATATGCTTGTTAACTGTGCTTTTTGTTTTGTGATATGTCTGTTCACATTGATTACCTCTTTATTTTGGGAAACTTTTACTACATTAATCCTTTTTATATTTTGACTTTTCCTTTTTATTGTAGTTACAGTATTTTTCATTGTATAGATGTTGAAATTTTCTTGCAACTGAATATATTAAACTTTTCCTTTGCTGTTTTCCTACATTGCATCAAAAGAAGAAAGAGCTGACAAGTATATAATTATATTTTTAGCTGTTTTTTGTTGGTTTGTTTAGAGACAGGGTCTCACTCTGTCACCTAGGCTGGAGTGCAGTGGCACTCATAGCTCACTGCAGCCTCTAACTTCTGGGCTCAAATGATCCTCCCTCCTCAGCCTCCTGAATACCTGGGACTACAGGCACGCATGCCTGGCTTATTTTTAGCTTTCTAAAGTTATATTTTTATACTTTTGTACATTTTTTCAAAGTCAAAGAATAATGAATGTACATTTTAGAAATTTTGGAATATATGTCAAATGATAAAAAATGAAAACATCTATTATTCTTACCATTCTGGGTGTACTTTTTTCTAGTACTTTTTCACATTTTTTTAAATGTGTTTTTTTTTTTTTTTTTTTTTTCTGAATTTGGATAGTATTTACAGTTTTATAGCCTATTTTTTCAGGTACAATTATACTGACTGAACTTTCATATATTATTAAATATTCTTTGAAAATAAATAATTTTTTGAAAATCTGTCTGAAGTTTATTTCAGGATGGACCTAATTGCTCCCTATTTATCTCCAAACCAGCGATTAAACAATCTGTTCTTCCCAGGTTGGTCCATGGTGGCTGCTTTAGCTTTCTAGCCCATTCTTATCTGGTGTCAAGTCTGTTTCTTTCATTTTTTTTTTCTTTCTTTTGAGACAGAGTCTCTCTCTGTCACTCAGGCTGGAGTGCAGTGGCATGATCTCGGCTCACTGCAACCTCCACCTCCCGGGTTCAAGCAATTCTCCTGCTTCAGCCTCCCTTGTAGCTGGGACTACAGGGACTACAGGTAGGCGCCATCATGCCTGGCCAGTTTTTTTTTGTATTTTAATAGAGATGGGGTTTCACCGTGTTAGCCAAGATGGTCTCGATCTCCTGTCCTCATGATCCTGATCCGCCCGCTTCAGCCTCCCAAAGTGCTGGGATTACAGGCGTGAGCCACCGCACCCAGCCGGTGTCAAGTCTATTTCTAGGCTATCTGTGCTGTGCACAGATCTAGAGCATTGCACCTTCAATATGCTTTTCTCTCTTTTTTTTTCCTGAGCCCTGGAGGTTTCCGGGGCTGAGACCTAGCCTAGCTCTGCAGAGGCACCTTTCCATCTTGTTAATGTTTAACCCCGCCTCTGCTGGAAAACAGCGCTCACCTTCTCTCTTTCTCTCTCTTGTTTTTTGCCTTTGCAGATGAGTTTTGATCATCCTGAGAAAAATGGGCCTTGGCCTCCAGACCCAATAAATCTTCCCTCCCATGGAGAATAGTGCTAATTCCTGAGGACCTGAAGGGCCTGCAGCCCCTGGGGGATTAACCAGAAGCAGGTAAGGAACACACAGAGGAATGGGCTAGCAAAGGGGTCCATTCCTGAGTAAAAGCTGGTGTGGCAGATGTGCTGACAGGGAATCTCAGGATCTCAGTATCTGGCTACAGCTTTGCTGTTTTCTTTTTGTATACATTTTTTAGTCCTCTTTAACTGCTGATTCAATTTGGGTTTGGTTGTGGGGTATAGAGAAATGGCTTGTGCATTTCTATTAACTATAAGATTTAAGTTATTCTGTATTTCAGTCAACCGTTCTGAGTTCCTACTACGTGCCACAAATGCAACTGGTGTTGAGTATGTCGTGATGGGTGGGTCGGGACAGGATTTCCTTGCTTTGAGCATTGATTTCTGCTGGTTCAGTGTTGGCCGGTTCTTTGAAGGTGGTAATGCAAGTTGCTGTCTTCTTCCTCTAGGAGCCTCATGATGATTGTAAAGACTCTCTTATAAAATTGCATCAGTTCAGGAATCTTTCTTTGAGTATCCGCTCTGGCGCAGGCACTGTGCTGGGTACTAGGGTTTCAGAAAGGATGCCGGGAGGAGTTTTCCTTTAGCAGCAAAGTCAGGCATGTAAAGCAAGCATTACAGAGCACTGGCTGGCAGCAAAGGGGAACAAGGCTAGTGTGGAGGGGGAGGTGACCTCCACTGACCTTCAGAAACAGAAAGGTGATGCTGTCAGAGCTGGGAAGCACATGGACAAGGAGAAGGGTGCAGTCAGTGCAGACACCTGGATGCTTAAGAACACAGTCTGGTGTGATTGGAAAATTCAAAGCTTGGTCTGTTTTTCCAAAACATTTATAGAGAAAAGTTTGCTACTCTTTTCCCTCAGTTGCACCATTTAGTGAAAGCTTCTTCAGACTCTGCCTTCTTCAAACAACTTGAGAGATGAGAGAGGGTCTTGCAGTTATAAGTGCCTGTGACCAGAAACTCTAGCTACCTGGTGGACTTGGAGCCTCAACCAAGGGTGGTGTCAAGGGACCACAAGAGCCCTGATGTGGGATTTCAGATGAGTGCCCTGAGGCCATGACAGGGCACAGGCTGTGAAGGCTGAGGCCATCTGATGGTTGCAAGACTGTCGTTGGACCCAGCTATTTGGAGGAACTCTTCTTTCCTGGGAAACCACACCTTGGAGAGTAGGTACTGGGCAGCCGCTCCCTGAGCCTCCAGTCCTGTGACAGTGAATCAGGCCCTTCCTGCCATGTTGTTTCATTCAGACATGTCAAAGTCAAGTTCCAAGTCCACTATTTCCAAATCACTCATGCAACTTTGAAAGTTACTTGTGTTTCCAAACCTCACAATACTCAGCTATAAATGGAGCTCATAAAATCTGCTGCCTATAGTAAGTCTGTAAAACCTTACTAATATGGAAACCTTAATACGGAAAGTCCCCCTGAGTGATAACACAGTGCACAGCAGGGATGGCAGGCTTGTCTGCCACTGTCTGACAGATCAAGTTGCCTCTCTAGTGACCTTGAGTCCGACTTGATCACACTGACTTTCACTGCCCCTTATCACAGATGCATGTCCTTGGGTGGAAAGATGATGAACTTTTAGAGTCAGATAGACCTGGGCTGGAATTCTGGTTCTAGAACTGATTTGCTGTTGACGTTGGAGAGACCCTAGAACCTTGCTAAGCCTCAGTTTTTTCATTTCCTAAAATAGGGTTGTCAATAACTCTATCATAGTATTGTGGTAAAGGTTCAATGAGATATTGCAAGGAAAGTGACTACCATGTAGTAGGCCCTCCTTAAATGCTACTTGCCTTCTTTTCTCTGGTTTTTCTTCAGCTGTCATATGGTCATGTGATTACCTGTGTTGGGTATCTGTGGAAATTGAATTCCTTAGTTTCTGGTAATACAAGCTTCCACCCTCCACTTCATGATCTTATATCTGAATTCTTCTTCCGCTGTGCGCATTTAATCATTTCCACAACTTCAGCAGTCCAAGATAGGAACCCATCATTCCCAGAGCCACTGGTTCCTGAGGTCTGGGATGGTGGAAGCACTGCTTTGGTTGGTACTGCCAGTGGATTCCAGGAATGAGCTGGATGTCAGTTCATGAAGGAATTCCCAGGGAAGAGCCTGGAGCTTGGGGCTGCTGAGTTATGGCTGCGGCTTCACACCACCGTCTTCACTATCCCCCATCACCTCCACATGGTCCCCAGGCTGAGCTGCTGCTGTCTCTGTTCAGAATACCTCCTGTGCTTTTTTGCTTACCTTGTTCAAATCCAATGAATACCATCCTCTTGTTTTGTGCTCCCGACACTTTGCAAATCACATAGGGCAGAGAGAATTATTCTAAAAAACTCAGGAGCAGAAATATTAAGTGACCGTCCAAGGTCACCAAGAATGGGGATAAGAACCCAGGTTTTGTGAACACCCAGTCCAGTACTACTACTACCTTTTCCTGATATCCACAGAAGCAGGATCCATGGGAAGAGACCTCAGATCCCTAGTGGGTTAGCAAAACCCCGGAGGTGATTGCTTTGATTCACTATTGTAAATAAACCCAGTGAATGGGGAAAGAATGTAATGTTTTCCAAAAGATACAGACATTATTTGAGTTCAAAGTACTTCCAGTTTCCATTCAGTTACACAATAAATTCTGAGAAAACAAAGTAGGTGTTTCCCTAGAAATAAAGAGGACAATTCAGGCTCTATTTGCTCAATGAAATCTATTTTCCAGAGCTTTTTGCAGTTCTGTGCATGTTGTAGTGGAAAGGTCATGGGTTATGGAATCAAGTCCATTTGGATTTGAACCTCAGTGCAACCATTTCCTCAGCTCTGTGAGCTTGGACACTTCCCTTGACTTTTCAGAGCCTCAGGTTGCTAATCCATAAAATGGAGATGATAACACCTTTAGGTTAGGAGATGCCCTTCATATTAGATTATGCTATGCTTGGTGCCCCCAGAGTTGTGTCTCATGGTGGCCCTGGTTATGGCGAAGTTAAGTGAAGTAACATCTAGCATGCTTAATGAATTTTTGTTTCCATTTCCTTAGTTGGCTGCATGTCTGCTATCTTACCTAGATTTCCTAGCCTCTATCATGAGGTGAGTCAGCTTCCTGTCTCCGTAGTGCTCTTCTTGCAGGGTACTGCACGAAACTATGTGGTGCAGATAACCCCTGATCTTCTCATGCAGGAGTCCAACATCGCAGCCCTTAGAGAGATGCATCATAAGTCTATGGCATCATCTATAACGAGAAGTCTTTTTCTGGCTATTTTGAAGGTGTGTTGGCCACTTACTATTTTAGAAAGTTTAGGTTTGGTGATGTAAAACAGTCAGCCTGCTCTTTTGTATTCTGTTTTTTTGTTTTTGTTTTTCCAAGCTGCATGGCTTCATTTAACACATGTTGAAAGGCCCTAGGAACCGAATGATTTGCAAGATGTGGTTTCTGACTTCAAGAAACTCAGAGTGCAGTCAGGGAGGTAGACAAAGGCAATCAGAAACTAAGGTTCAGCATAGAAAAAGTAATGATAGGAGGACATATAATAAAGTGTTCATGGCTCAAGAGGAAGAGGGGAGTGTCCGAGGGACTACTGTCCACATTCAAAGTCCAAATTGAGGCTGACTTTTGTCAAGAATTACTTAACAGGCTGCAGAGGTGGCTAGGAGGTAGACCAGGGCTGGAATTCAAGTCACCTCACTTGAAATCTATTGATCAGTCCATCGCTCCACCTCATGCCACATTGGGTTTTTCTTCACATCATTTGTGTTTTCTTTGTCTCACTTTTTTTAGGCTTGTTTTCCTGCTCAGAACAAAGTGGCTTCCCTGAACACATCTTCATTATGATTCACACCAACTTGAAGAAGAAGTTCAGCTGCTGTGTCCTGATCTTTCTTCTGTTTGCAGTCATCTGTGTGTGGAAGGAAAAGAAGAAAGGGAGTTACTATGATTCCTTTAAATTGCAAACCAAGGAATTCCAGGTGTTGAAGAGTCTGGGGAAATTGGCCATGGGGTCTGATTCCCAGTCTGTATCCTCAAGCAGCACCCAGGACCCCCACAGGGGCCGCCAGGCCCTCGGCAGTCTCAGAGACATACCCAAGGCCAAGCCAGAGGCCTTCTTCCAGGTGTGGAACAAGGACAGCTCTTCCAAAAACCTTATCCCTAGGTTGCAAAAGATCTGGAAGAATTACCTAAGCATGAACAAGTACAAAGTGTCCTACAAGGGGCCAGGACCAGGCATCAAGTTCAGTGCAGAGGCCCTGCGCTGCCACCTCCGGGACCACGTGAATGTATCCATGGTAGAGGCCACAGATTTTCCCTTCAATACCTCTGAATGGGAGGGTTATCTGCCCAAGGACAATATTAGGACCAAGGCTGGGCCTTGGGGCAGGTGTGCTGTTGTGTCGTCAGCGGGATCTCTGAAGTCCTCCCAGCTAGGCAGAGAAATCGGTATGTTCTGGGCTTGTTCTGTGAATGGCAGTGCTTATTGGGACTGGCTGGGCATATTGATGGTATGGGAGACAAGTGGCCCAAGTGTGGCTCAGTGGACCGGTGGAGTGGGCCCAGGGCAGTGTTTTTTTCAGAGTCACAAGTGACACAGAGGGAGTTGAATAGATGGCACTCTAGGCCCCCAGCATCTTTATCAATTTGAAGAGTTTCATTATTATTTCCTAATATTTTTAGTTGATATATAATCATTATATATATTTATGGGGATATTTTGATACATGTACTCAATGTGTAATGATCCAATCAAGGTAATTAGAATATCTACCACCTTGAACATTTATTGCTTCTTTGTGTTGGGAACAGAATAGTTTTATTTTGTTCTGTTTTAAATATTGGAATTGTGCAGAAGATTTCATCTGAAAAGAGAGTTCCGCTGCTACCAATAATCAAAAGCCTACAATTGACCTTTGAAAAGACTTGAAGCATAGATCTCTACATCATTTCCAAGTTCTGAAATTCTGTTGTTTTACCTGATTAATGGAGGACTCTATTGGCCTCAACAACCTGGGTGATTTTCAGCTTTTCTCTTTGAAAAGATTTAATTGGGTCAGCAAGTCTTAACTGGGGGCTATGGACCAACTTCAGAGGGTCATAAATCCCTGCGATTGCACGTAAAAATATCTGTGGATTAGGTGTGTATAATGTGTGTGTGTGTGTGAGTGTGTGTATGTATATGTATATGTACATGTGTATGTATATATATGTATATGTGTATGTACATGTACATGTATGTGCATGTATATGTATGTATATGTACACGTGTATGTATGTATATGTATGTATATGTGTATCTATATGTACGTGTATGTATAGGTATATGTATGTATATGTGTATGTACATGTATGTGTATGTATGTATATGCGTATGTATATGTACATGTGTAGGTATGTGTATGTATATGTGTATGTGTGTCTGTGCATTTTTCCAGGAAGGGAGCTTGTAGATTGCAGTTTATTCTCTAAGGGATCTGTGACCCAAAAAGGTTTCAGAGTCACTGGTCACAATATATTAATTTGCTTTTCTTGAAACCCTTTGTAGTGAATCAAGATAGAAAGTCTCTCTATATTTGTAAACCTGTGTAACAGAGAGCCTTATTTCTCTTATGCTGAATGTGTTTTCCATTATTTGAAATGAATCAGCTAAAGAAAGCAAAGCACAGGAAGCTGTGCTCCCCTGTCAGCCTGGAGGTACTGGAGCAGGTGAGGTCATACGTCTCCTTTTTTATTTCCTTCATTGGATTGCCAGGAAAAATGGTCTGAAACCCAGAACAGGCTCTCAAAGAAGAAAAGTAGGCCCAAATTGGATTCTCCAAAGTAGAAATAAATGGTGAGATCACAGTTTCTACCTCCCCAAATAGGCAGCTGCCCTGCTGGCCAGCCCCACCTCAACTTTTGCTTCTGTACTTTTGTTTTTTCTTGGACTTCGTTTTCAAGAAACTAAATGTGATTGGTTTTTGTTCATCCATAATGGAGCGAAGTTTCTTTCTTTCTTCTCCATTTTTGCTGCTTATGTTTGGGATATCCTAGGTATTAGCTGATCCTTGTTCTTCATGTCAAAGTTAACATTGCGTGCCTGGCTGAAATTATACTGAAGTTTGAGACAGGGCCTGATACCTCTGTGAACTGGAACTACAGCTTTAATTTTATGCACTCCTTAAAGGTTTAGAGTGGTTTAAATAAACATTAATAATAAAAATAATATTTTTCTATAGACTGCAGTTTCAACTTCAAAATAAGGATTTCCACAGAAGGACTTTGATTCTGAGATGTAATAAAAATTACATGTTAGACTTCGAATGTTCTGCTGTTATAGGGTATATATCTTCTTGGCATTTTGTCTAACAAATATTTTAAGACATTCATTCATGTATTCTTTTACTTATTCATGGATTCATCAACAATACAAAGGGGAAGGGGAGGGGGAAAGGAAAGGCCCTTTGTTGAAGCCTGAGTTGCAGGCAGCGTGCCAGGCCCATACACTTCCTCCTGCATCTGGAATTTGTTGAGTCTCTTCCCAACTATTGAATGGATCAGATTATTTCAAATGGTTTTCTTTTACAAATAACATTGCTGACAAGCAGGGTTTTTGTGCAGATAACTTAGGTGACCACTGTTGACATTCAACAGGGAAATATCCTCAGAAGTGAGGCTAGAAGACACGAGTAAGAGACATTTTATGATTTTTTTCTTTTTTTTTTTGTCCGTAGCAAGATTTTTTATCAGAGAGAGTGTAATAACATACTCTGCCTCCAGCAGTCTCACAAACCAGCCAATGGTGGGCTCAGTCATTTTCAGTTATTTTTGATAGTTTACTCATACATGTTAAGTATCTTAGATTTGCTGGAATTTTCATGTTAAGCAGTAGCATAATTTTAAAACACTATCATTAATATAACTGATGCTTATTGTGCATCTGCTGTGCATAACATGCCTTGCTCTTTTCATCCTCCCAGAAGTCCTGTGAGGTTGATAAGATAATTGGTCTCATTTTGCTGCAGAGCTAAATGCAGAGGCTCAAGTGGTTACACCACTGGCTAATAGCAGACTGGGGTTTGAAAGCAGAGTGCTTGCTTCAAAGACTCCACTCTTAGCGCCTCTGCTGTTGTGCCTCGTAATAATTGTAGCTTCGTAATAAAATTTGGTGTGATTATTCTTTTGTTATGTTAAAAAATTTCTTATATTCCTGTCTATTAGCTGTCCTAGAGAAGAAGAGAAGGATATTCTGAGTTAAGGCAAAGGTTGCATGGGGAAAAGTGCCCCGTGTGTTTGGGCATCACAAATAATCCTGTTTGGATGGCATGTGGGGCCTTGTGGGTGAAGACGGGTGAGGAACGAGGCCAGAAAGGTAGCTAGGCATTAGCTCTTGGAGAATGTTGACAGTCACAATAAGGACTTTAGGTTTCCTTCTTTAAGCCATGGAGAGCCCTAGAAGGTTTTTGAACAAGGGAGATTTCTCACTTATACTCTATGAGTCCCTGTTTTGTACTGTATAATATCTCCATTATCAGGCACTATTGCCACATCCAGGTCAGAAGTGCCAGGCCTGCCCGGGCTGTGGTAGCCGTGATGGAGAGAAAGGACCTTACTTGAGAGGCTTTATGTAGTAAGAGGCAGAACTTACTATCTAGCTGGAAATGATCTTGAGTGAGAGGCAGGAGCCAGGATGTCTCGCCTGGGAGCAGGCTGTATCTTACCAGGGGGAGCAGGCTTCCAGAGGAACGCACATTCCGCGTTGGATGTTCTGACACTGAAGTGTGTGTGGATTGCGCTGGGTAAATATCTATGCTGTCGAGTATTTAATTCTAGAGAAGGGTCAGATGTCGAGACAGATTTAGAAGTCATTTGTATCAAGGTGAGATAATGGTTATAATCCAGGGAAGACGACCAATTAGAAAACCTAGGAAAAGGTTTACATTTAAAGGACAAATAAAAGAACAGGGATAAGCAGGAAAAGTCAGAAGGGTCAGAGACCGGCTAGAGGAGAACTAGGTGTGTACCATACAATGGAAGGCAAAGGGGGATATAGTTTGAGGGATGTTGGCTGTTGGTATCAAAGTCTGCAGAGGTGGGATATATTCTTGGGCAGAATAAGGACTGAGAAGACACCTGTGAACTGAGTAGTTTGGAGAACATGATCAGTTATATCAGGGGTCAGCAAACCCTGGTCTTGAACTCCTGACCTCAGGTGATCCACCCGCCTCGGCCTCCCAAAGTGCTGGGATTACAGGTGTGAGCCACCGCGCCCGGCCTGATTGGCTTTTTTCTTAGAATCACGTCCAAACTTCATACCTGGGCCCCCATGTCCCCGTACCATCTGGTTCCTGCCAACCTCTGTAACTGCATCTTTGATTTTTTTTCCCCCTAACTCCTTGTCTACAATCAAGTTCCTCCCCTCGCTGTGGTCCTGACACTTGCTGCATCCTCTGGCTAGTGGACTTCTCTGAACCCTTCCCAAGTCTGGCCATCCTTTGGGTCTCAGCTCCAAGGCATTCCCTGAGTCATCACTCTATGAAGGAAATTCCCTCAGTGTCTCTGGCACACAGCTCAGCTTGTTGGTGTCACAGTATTTGTCACAATCTGCAATTATCTTATATGTAGGTTGTTGTGTGTCTTTATTGTCTATCTCCGTGCAGTAGAATGTCATATCTCTGATGGCATGGACCTTGTCTTTGTTGCTCACAGCCGTCGTCTCCCGTGTCTAAAACTGTGCCTGGCATAGAGTAGGTGCTCAATCAGTATTTGTTGAGTGAGCAAAACAATTCTCCTTTCTTATGGTCAACATCAAGCATCCGCTCTAACCTAAGCCTTCTGTGTGGGATGTTCTCCAGTTGCACCTCCAAATCCCACTCTCACCCTTTTCCATCTGGCTCTGTCCCTGAGAATTTTTTTTTTTTTTTTTTTTTTTTGAGAATAGTCTCATTCTGTTGTCCAGGCTGGAGTGCAGTGGCACAATCTCGGCTCACTGCAAGCTCCACCTCCTGGGTTCAAGCGATTCTCCTGCCTTAGCCTCCTGAGAATCTGGGATTACAGGCGCACGCCACCACGCCCAGCTAATTTTTGTATTTTTAGTAGAGACGGGGTTTCACCATGTTGGTCAGGCTGGTCTTGAACTCTTGACTTCAGGTGATCCACCTGCCTCGGCCTCCCAAAGTGCTGGGATTACAGGCGTGAGCTACTGCACCCAGCACAGAAATTAAAATTTTGAACTGTGTTAACTGGCATTATTCACTCTCTGGGTTTTCTTTGGGACTGGCCAGGAGAAGCACTGGCATTAAGCTGAGAAGAAGACTAAGGTCAGGGCACCTATTTGGCCATGTTTCGCCTTGCAGAGTACACTCAAGCTGAGTCTTTTTCTTGACTGAAGGTGTCAGATCCTGCCAGGAGGCCCTCCCGTCTTGGTCCTGCTCTCTCCCTTTTCCCTTCAGGTCTGTGAGATCCAAGGGAAGGAGCAGAGCCAGGTTGGGATATTGACTCCCCCAGACCCCTTCTTGCTGGTTGGAGGTTGGCAATAGCTGTGTTCCTCTCCTAAAGGCAACAGCTCCCGATAGGTGTCCCTCCTCAGCTCAGGGTCTGTGCTCATCAGGCCACAGTAGACCTGGGGTAGTAATGACTCCATGCAGTCATCAACCCTGGGGCTTTAGCCTATTCCATGTTGATTTCTTTAAACTCTACCCCAACTTGGTAAGTAGTCCTTTTATGAATCTCTCAGTTACTCTGTTGGAACTTCTCATCTCTTTTCTACTGGGATTCTCACCAATAATTTATTCATCTGTGAAATGGGAAAGTTGACTAAAGTTTCTGATGGATCTGTGTTTCTCATGCAATTGCTACTAATTTCTTTCGAAGCAGTGACTGATTATGACAAAATGGGTTATAATTCTGAGTTGTGTAAAGATATACTTCCTGCCCTATGTGCACTTCAGTGTACCTGCCCTGTAAGATGATAACAGTTGGGACTGTGCCCTTCTCAGGTAATTTTCAAACCATTTCAATGAAATTTTGCCCTAGGATTGAGGATAGGGTTGTGTTTTCATGACTGAGGTTTCTGTGTTCCTAGGGTTTAGTACATACATTGGAACTGAGAGAGAGAGGCTTTCATTCTTAATTCTGTGGATATCCTCTTTCTAAATCATCTTGTATTCAGTCAAATGCCCTCACTTCCCCAGATCCTGTGTGGATGGATGACCCAAAACAAACCTGAATAGAACAATAGAGGATGCAGCTGACCTCCAGCTGCAGTGCAGATTTCACTGGTGAGCCCCAAACTTGCTTGACTAAGTAAGATTGGAAGAAGCTCTCATAGGATCACAGGGTTGGGATGGCTCCTTAAAGTCTTCCCTCCTCCACCAGATTGGTCAACGTTGGGTAGAAAAACTTTTCCAAGTCTTCCAAACACTGCTTAAACAGTTGCAAAGACAAGGAGCTAGCCCAGGAAGCTTAGGTTTTTCAAGATGGTCTGTTTGATTTTGACTGGATTTAGTACATTGTTTCTGACAATGGCAAAGAAAGAGAGAAAGAGAGGAAAGAAAGAAAGAAAAAAGAAAGGAAGAATGAATGAAAGAAGGAAAGAAAGAAAGGAAGAAAAAAGAAAGGAAGAGGAGAGAAAAAGAAAGGAAGAAAGGAAGGGAAGAAAAGAAGAAAGGAAGAAAGGGAGAAAAGGGAGGAAGGAAGGAAAGAAGGAAGGAAGGTAGTTAGTTGAGACCTGTGACCTCCTCTTCCATTTCTGCCACACCAGGTCTGTGACTCTTCCCTGGGCCTCAGGTTCCCAAATAGAACACCTGGGGGTTGTCTTGGGTGCCATAGTTAAATCCCATCCATTTGCTGAGCACTGCATGGTTTTCAGAGTGCAATGGGGTCCTTTGCACTTGTGGGATACACTGAACCTATGGTAGTGTTTTCATTTTTCTGACAGATGTAGAAATATAATCTACTGGTGTTACCAAGAGAATATTTGGTTTGTTGCTTTGATAACTGGAGTAGCTATTCCACTGTAAGTAGCACACTGGCTTTGTTCACTTTTCTGCTGTGCCCAGGCACAAGTGACTGTCTTTGAATGGGCTTCAGGAATGCCATAGTATGGACCCCTTCAGCCCTTACAGTGGCTGGCAGACAGGTGGTCATCTCTGCCTAGGAGCTTTACCTGAGCACCACACAAATACTGCCATTTCGCCCTGTGGATTAGGATGCGGAAGCATTATTCCCTTGCCCCCTCCCCTTACCTTTCTCTTTTTCTGCATATTGCCAGTGCTCATCACCTCTTTTCTGTTTCTTTGTGGTTTACAGATGATCATGACGCAGTCCTGAGGTTTAATGGGGCACCCACAGCCAACTTCCAGCAAGATGTGGGCACAAAAACTACCATTCGCCTGATGAACTCTCAGGTAAAGTTTCTTCTGTGCAGCTGTGGAGGAAGGGAAGGACCACACTGTGGTCTGTAATGTGGAATGTATCTACTGGGAGCACATCCAGGCTGCCAGTGAAGTCTCGTGATCTTCCTGAGTTCCTGATTCCTCACTGGAGAAGAAGACAGTGATTGCATGACCCAACCTGGTGATGTGTTTATTTAAAGAAAAACCCTTTGGTATCAGGTCTGCTAATGGAGGTGTCGGGTGCCCAGGAAAGTAGAGTTGAGCTGTCCTTGATGCTGCAGGGTCGTATCTGGAGGCTTGCATGAGGGACAGCGGAGCCTAGAACATCTAGGGGAGAGTGGGGAGTGTTGTGAAAAGTGAATGAAACAATACACATGAGAGCGCTTTATGAACTGTAAAATGCTCTGCCACTACTATAAGATAGTGTCACCATGTAATTACGTGTAATATGGCATAGAATTCATGTACTATATCATAAATTCCCCTGGATAATTAGGTTCCGGGAGTATTTTCAGGTAGTACGTGCTGATTTCTCAATACTAAGGGAAACTTGAGAAATACTCTTGCCACAGGGTTCTGTTAATAGATTTTATTAGTGGGAAAAACTGTATTACACATATATCAAAATATCAAAAATTGCACAATAGGGCCGCAACCTGCCCATCTCACAACCACCACCATTTGCCTTTTTCTGAATAAACATATGTGCTCTGGGTGTTTTTACGTCAATGTTTAGTCTGCACACTTCCCTAGGAGTCCTGGGCATGAGGTGGATCCTGGAATGGATCAGAAATGCCTTTTCAGCAGTGTCCAGTGGAATGTGTGTTTCTTTCCTTCTCTACCAGGGCTCCACTTCCCTGTATCTGTCTCTTCACTTCCTTACTTTCAGGAACTCACCAGATAGGCAGAAGCTGCTTCCTGCACAGCCCACTTTCCTTTTGAAGCCCACAACCTTAAGAATTTTTTTTTTTAAGTATACTTTTAAGTTCTAGGGTACATGTGCACAACATGCAGATTTGTTACATAGGTATACATGTGCCATGTTGGTGTGCTGCACCCATTAACTTGTCATTTGCATTAGGTATTTCTCCTAATGCTATCCCTCCCCCTGCCCCCTACCCCACAACAGGCCCTGGGGTATGATGTTCCCTGCCCTGTGTCCAAGTGTTCTCATTGTTCAGTTCCCAACTGTGAGTGAGAACATGCAGTGTTTGGTTTTCTGTCCTTGTGATAGTTTGCTCAGAATGATGGTTTCCAGCCTCATCCATGTCTCTGCAAAGGACATGAACTCATCCTTTTTTATGGCTGCATAGTATTCCATGGTGTATATGTGCCACATTTTCTTAATCTAGTCTATCATTGATGGACATTTGGGTTGGTTCCAAGTCTCTGCTATTGTGAATAGTGCCGCAATAAACATACGTGTGCGTGTGTCTTTCTAGCAGCATGATTTATAATCCTTTGGGTATATACCCAGTAATGGGATGACTGGGTCAAATGGTATTTCTAGTTCTAGATCCTTGAGGAATCGCCACACTGTCTTCCACAATGGTTGAACTAGTTTACACTCCCATCCACAGTGTAAAAGCGTTCCTATTTCTCCACATCCTCTCCAGCACCTGTTGTTTCCTGACTTTTTAATGATCGCCATTCTAACTGGTGTGAGATGGTATCTCATTGTGATTTTGATTTGCATTTCTCTGATGACCAGTGATGATGAGCATTTTTTCATGTGTCTGTTGGCTGCATGAATGTCTTCTTTTCAGAAGTTTCTGTTCATATCTTTTGCCCACTTTTTGATGGGGTTGTTTGTTTGTTTGTTTTGTAAATTTGTTTATGTTCTTTGTGGATTCTGGATATCAGCCCTTTGTCAGATGAGTAGATTACAAAAATTTTCTCCCATTCTGTAGGTTGCCTGTTCACTCTGATGGTCATTTCTTTTGCTGTGCAGAACCTCTTTAGTTTAATTAGATCCCATTTGCCTATTTTGGCTTTTGTTGCCATTGCTTTTTGTGTTTTAGTCGTGAAGTCCTTGCCCATGCCTATGTCCTGAATGGTATTGCTTAGGTTTTCTTCTAGGGTTTTTATGGTTTTAGGTCTAACATTTAAGTCTTTAATCCATCTTGAATTAATTTTTGTATAAAGTGTAAGGAAGGGATCCAGTTTCAGCTTTCTACATATGGCTAGTCAGTTTTCCCAGGACCATTTATTAAATAGGGAATCCTTTTCCCATTTCTTGTTTTTGTCAGGTTTGTTAAAGATCAGATGGTTGTAGATGTGTGGTGTTACTTCTGAGGCCTCTGTTCTGTTCCATTGATATATATATCAGTTTTGGTACCAGTACCATGCTGTTTTGGTTACTGTAGCCTTGTAGTATAGTTTGAAGTCAAGTAGCATGATGCCTCCAGCTTTGTTCTTTTGGCTTAGGATTGTCTTGGCAATGTAGGCTCTTTTTTGGTTCCATATGAACTTTAAAGTAGTTTTTTTCCAATTCTGTGAAGAATGTCACTGGTAGCTTGATGGGGATGGCATTGAATCTATAAATTACCTTGGGCAGTATGGCCATTTTCACAATATTGATTCTTCTTAACCATGAGCATGGAATGTTCTTCCATTTGTTTGTGTCCTCTTTTATTTTGTTGAGCAGTGGTTTGTAGTTCTCATTGAAGAGGACCTTCATATCCCTTGTAAGTTGGATTCCTAAGTATTTTATTCTCTTTGTAGCACTTGTGAATGGGAGTTCACTCATGATTTGGCTCTCTGTTTGTCTGTTATTGGTGTATAGGAATGCTTGTGATGTTTGCAATTGATTTTGTATCCTGAGACTTTGCTGGAGTTGCTTATCAGCTTAAGGAGATTTTGGGCTGAGATGATGGGGTTTTCTAAATATATAATCATGTCATCTGCAAAGAGGGACAGTTTGACTTCCTCTTTTCCTAATTGAATACCCTTTATTTCTTTCTCTTGCCTGATTGCCCTGGCCAGAACTTCCAACACTATGTTGAATAGGAGTGGTAAGAGAGGGCATCCTTGTCTTGTGCCAGTTTTCAAAGGGAATGCTTCAATTTTTGCCCATTCAGTATGATATTGGCTTTGGGTTTGTCATAAATGGCTCTTATTATTTTGAGATACATTCCATCAATACCTAGTTCATTGAGAGTTTTTAGCATGAAGGGCTGTTGTATTTTGTTGAAGGCCTTTTCTGCATCTATTGAGATAATCATGTAGTTTTTGTCATTGTTCTGTTTATGTGATGGATTACGTCTATTGCTTTGCGTATATTGAACCAGCCTTGCATCCCAGGGATGAAGCTGACTTAATTGTGGTAGAAAACCTAAGCAATACCATTTGATGCACCATTGGATTCAGTTTGCCAGTATTTTATTGAGGATTTTCGCATTGATGTTCATCAGGGATATTGGTCTAAAATTATCTTCTTTTGTTGTGTCTCTGCCAGGCTTTGGTATCAGGATGATACTGGCCTCATAAAATGAATTAGGGAGGATTCTCTCTTTTTGTATTGATTGGAATAGTTTCAGAAGGATTGGTACCAGCTTCTCTTTGTACCTCTGCTAGAATTCGGCTGTGAATGTGTCTGGTCCTGGACTTTTTTTGGTTGGTAGGCTATTAATTATTGCCTCAATTTCAGAGCCTGTTATTGGTCTACTCAGAGATTCAGCTTCTTCCTGGTTTAGTCTTGGGAGGGTGTATGTGTCCAGGACTTTATCCATTTCTTCTAGATTTTCTAGTTTATTTTCATAGATGTGTTTATAGTATTCTCTGATGGTAGTTTGTATTTCTGTGGGATTGGTGGTGATATCCCCATTTATCATTTTTTATTGCATCTATTTGATTCTTCTCTCTTTTCTTCTTTATTAGTTTTGCTAGTGGTTTATCAATTTTGTTGATCTTTAAACAAAAAACCCAGCTCCTAGATTCATTGAATTTTTGAAGAGTTTTTTGTGTCCCTGTCTCCTTCAGTTCTGCTCTAATCTTAGTTATTTCTTGTCTTCTGCTAGCTTTTGAATTTGTTTGCTCTTGCTTCTCTAGTTTTCTTAATTGTGATGTTAGGGTGTTGATTTTAGATCTTTCTGCTTTCTCTTGTGGGCATTAGTGCTATAAATTTCCCTCTACACATGGCTTTAAATGTGGCCCAGAGATTCTGGTACATTGTGTCTTTGTTCTCATTGCTTTCAAAGAATATCTTTATTTCTGCCTTTGTTTTATTTACCTGGTAGTCATTCAGGAGCAGGTTGTTCAATTTCCACGTAGTTGTGCAGTTTCGAGTGAGTTTCTTTTTTTTGTGTGTGTAATTATTATTTTTAATGTCCAGAATGTGTAATACAAGGGCCAGAGCTTCCTCCTGGACTCAATTTTATAAATTCTCGATTGGTTGGTGAGGCCAATAGGGATACTTTTCCTTGTCTAATTTGGTTTCTGGGAAAGCTTCGTTCAAGTCCTCAATGGTCATCTGATCAAATGGAATTAAGTTCTTCATCTTCTCCAGCTGTTTCTCATATTCTACAATCCTGGCCTTTGAGAGAGACACCCACTCAGCACAAGATTTCACATCTTCTTTTTCTTCGGCATCCACCTGGGCAGTATATTTATCCTCTGGCACAGGAATCTTCAGGGCATTAAACTTTTTCTCAAAGTCATCCACCAAGCCGGCCTTGGCCACATTGGCCTTGTAGTAAGCCCAGTCGATAGCTGGTGGAGTCTCAGGTAAAGCAGCCAACCTGGAGGTGAGGGTCTCATGCCAGGACTTCAGGGAACTAGCAATGGCCTTTTGGTTCTGGGGTATGATCTCCGCAAAAGCTACCCAGTCAATGGTTTTTAGAGCAAGTTTTCGCCCAGCCATCTTGGGATCCTTCACCGACCCTCTCGAGTGAGTTTCTTAATCCTGAGTTCTAATTTGATTGCATTGTGGTCTGAGAGGCAATTTGTTATGATTTCTGTTCTTTTACATTTGCTGAGGAGTACTTTACTTCCAACTATGTAGTCAATTTTAGAATAAGTGTGATGTGGTGCTGAGAAGAATGTATATTCTGTTGATTTGGGGTGAAGAGTTCTGTAGATGTCTATTAGGTCTACTTGGTGCAGAGCTGAGTTCAATTCCTGGATATCCTTGTTAACCTTCTGTCTTGTTGATCTGTGTAATATTGACAGTGGGGTGTTGAAGTCTCCTATTATTGTGTGGGAGTCGAAGTCTCTTTGTAGGTTTCTAAGGACTTGCTTTATGAATCTGGGTGCTCCTGTATTGGGTGCATATATATTTAGGATAGTTAGCTCTTCTTGTTGAATTGATCCCTTTACCATTATGTAATGGCCTTCTTTGTCTCTTTTGATCTTTGATGGTTTAAAGTCTGTTTTATCAGAGATTAGGATTGCAACCCTGCTTTTTTTTGTTTTCCATTTGCTTGGTAGATCTTCCTCCATACCTTTATTTTGAGCCTATGTGTGTCTCTGCACATGAGATGGGTCTCCTGAATACAGCACACTGATAGGTCTTGACTCTTTATCCAATTTGCCAGTCTGTGTCTTTTAATTGGGATATTTAGCCCATTTACATTTAAGGTTAATATTGTTATGTTTGCATTTAATACTGTCATTATGATGTTAACTGGTTATTTTGCCTGTTAGTCAATGCAGATTATTCCTAGCATCGATGGTTTTTACAATGTGGCATGTTTTTGCAGTGGCTGGTACCAGTTGTTCCTTTCCATGTTTGGTGCTTCCTTCAGGAGGTTTTGTAAGGCGGGCCTGGTGGTGGCAAAATCAATCTCTCAGCATTTGCTTGTCTGTAAAGGATTTTATTTTTCCTTCACACATGAAGGTTAGTTTGACCGGATATGAAATTCTGGGTTGAAAATTCTTTTCTTTAAGAATGTTGAATCTTGGCCCCCACTCTCTTCTGGCTTGTAGTTTCTGCCAAGAGATCCACTGTTAATCTGATGGGCTTCCCTTTGTGGGTAACCCTACCTTTCTCTCTGGCTGCCCTTAATATTTTTTTCCTTCATTTCAACCTTGGTGAATCTGACAATTATGTGTCTTGGGGTTGCTCTTCTTGAGGAGTATCTTTGTGGTATTCTCTGTATTTCCTGAATTTGAATGTCAGCCTGCCTTGCTAGGTTAGGGAAGTTCTCCTGGATAATATCCTGAAGAGTGTTTTCCAACTTGGTTCCATTCTGCCCATCACTTTCAGGTACACCAGTGAAATGTAGATTTGGTCTTTTCACATAGTCCCATATTTCTTGGAGGCTTTGTTTCTTTTTACTCTTTTTTTCTCTAAACTTCTCTTTCCATTTTATTTCATTGATCTGATCTTCAATCACTGATACCCTTTCTTCCACTTGATCGCATTGGCTATGGAAGCTTGTGCATGCATTGCGTAGTTCTTATGCCATGGTTTTCAGCTCCATCAGGTCGTTTAAGGTCTTCTCTACACTGTTTATTCTAGTTAGCCAGTTGTCTAATCTTTTTTCAAGGTATTCAGCTTCCTTGCAATGGGTTTGAACATCCTCGTTTAACTCGGAGAAGTTTGTTATTACCGACCTTCTGAAGCCTACTTCTGTCAGCTTGTCAAAGTCATTCTCCGTCCAGCTTTGTTCTGTTGCTGGCGAGGAGCTGCGAACCTTTGGAGGAGAAGAGGCACTCTGGTTTTTAGAATTTTCAGCTTTTCTGCTCTGGTTTCTCCCCATCTTTGTGGTTTTATCTACCTTTAGTCTTTGATGTTAGTAACCTACAGATGGGGTTTTGGTGTGGATGTCCTTTCTGTTGATGTTGATGCTATTCCTTTCTGTTTGTTAGTTTTCCTTCTAACAGTCAGGTCCCTTAGCTGCAGGTCTGTTAGAGTTTGCTGGAGGTCCACTCCAGACCTCTTTGCCTGGGTATCACCAGCAGAGGCTGTAGAACAGCAAATATTGCTGCCTGATTCTTCCTCTGGAAGCTTCATCCCAGAGGGGCAACCGCCTGTATGAGTTGTCAGTTGGCCCCTACTGGGAGGTGCCTCCCAGTTAGGCTACACGGGGGTCAGGGAACCACTTGAAAAGGCAGTCTGTTCATTCTCCGAGCTCAAACACTGTGCTGGGAGAACCACTGCTCTCCTCAGAGTGGTCAGCCAGGGATTTTTTTTTTTTTTTTTTTTTTTTTTTTTGAGACGGAGTCTTGCTTTGTTGCCCAGGCTGCAGTGCAGTGGCTGGATCTCAGCTCACTGCAAGCTCTGCCTCCCCAGGTTCACGCCATTCTCCTGCCTCAGCCTCCTGAGTAGCTGGGACTACAGGCACCCGCCACCTTGCCCGGCTAGTTTTTTGTATTTTTTAGTAGAGACGGGGTTTCACCGGGTTAGCCAGGATGGTCTCGATCTCCTGACCTCATGATCCACCTGTCTCGGCCTCCCAAAGTGCTGGGATTTCAGCCAGGGATTTTTAAGTCTGCAGAAGTTTCTGCTGCTTTTTATTCAGCTACACCCTGCCCCCAGAGGTGGAGTCTGCAGAAGCAATAGGCCTGGCTGAGCTGCCTTGAGTTCCGCCCAGTTTGAGCTTCTCTGGCTGCTTTGTTTACCTCTTCAAGCCTCAGCAATGGCGGATGCCCCTCCCCCTGCTAGGCTACTGCCTCGCAGGTCCATCTTAGACTGCTGCGCCAGCAGTGAGCAAGGCTCCATGGCCATGGGACTTGCCAAGCCAGACACAGGATATAATCTCCTGTGTGCCATTTTTTAAGACAGTTGGAAAAGCGCAGTATTTGGGCCGGAGTGTCCCATTTTTTTCAGGTTCCATCTGTCACGGCTTCCCTTGGCTAGAAAAAGGAAATCCCCTGACCCCTTGCACTTCCTGGGTGAGGCGATGCCCCACCCTGCTTTGGCTCACCCTCCACGGGTTGCACCCACTGTCCAACCAGTCCCAGTGATATGAACCAGGTACCTCAGTTGGAAAAGCAGAAATCACCTGTCTTCTTTGTCGATCACGCTGGGAGCTGCAGACTGGAGCTGTTTCTGTTTGGCCATCATAAGAATATTTTTATAATGGGATAGAAATTGAGGAACTTAACTTCTTTGTAAGTGGTCACCATCTTGTTTTTTTGTTCTTCCTCTAATACCTTTTTTTTTTTTTTTAAAGAGATTCACTTTCTATCACCGTCACATCTTCCAGTCGCTTCTAGGTGCTTCCAATGCCTGTTTGTTGTTCAAATATATATTTTGGCTTTTGGTATTACTTTTATTACTATTATTGTTATTATTATTATTTTTTTTTGAGATGGAGTTTCGCTCTGTCACCCAAGCTGGAGTGCAGTGGTGTGATCTTGGTTTACTGTAACCTCCGTTTCCTCGGTTCAAGTAATCCTCTTGCCTCAGCCTCCTGAGTAGCTGGGATTACAGGCATGCGCCACCATACCCGGCTAATTTTTTAATCTTTAGTCGAGATGGGGTTTCACCATGTTGGTCCAACTGGTCTTGAACTCCTGACCTCAGGTAACCACCCACCTTGGCCTCCCGAAGTACTAGTATTACAGGCATGAGCCATCGTGCCTGGCCTACTTTTATTAGTACTAGAAGAGATAGGATTGAAAGGAATGGATTGGCTAGCAATAAACACTCTGGGGCAAATGACAGCTGAACTAGACTTTGAAAGATGGGAAAGACTTGGGGAAATAGCAATAGACAGGCACTCCAGAAAGTGGAATTGGCAAGACAGAGGAGAACAGGAAATGAGGGAGACGTTACACCACTCCAAGAGTAGCATAATGGTCACTCCCCTATTAGTGATCAGGCTGGAGTGCAGTGGCATGATCATAGGAAATGAGGGAGACATTCAGATACCCCTGGCTAAGTTGGAGGTGGAGGTGTGAAAGAATTGGCTGGCATTGCCCTGTAGAGAGAGATGAGGCTGGACCTTCATGGCTGCTTGTGCTCTGGCAAGTCTGGAAATTCAGACAGAGGGTTAGGACCAGCTTTGCCCCTTTCCCTTCTCATGCTTAGTCAGAAACCCTGGAGCTGGAGAGCACTTTAGGGAGCACTAAAACCTCATCTCTACTTCTATATAAGATGCTACCTAAATATCCAGGAGAGATGTTCATTTACTCTTAATTAATTCATTCATTCAACAAATATGTTCAGTATTGAGTAGAGTGTGGCAGTCAGTACATAAACTCTATAGTTAGCCTGCCTGGGGTTGAAATCCAGCTCTGTCTCTTACTAGCTGAAGGATCATCAAGTTACTTCTCTCTAAAAAAGGGAGAACAATTCCCTTACAGGGTTGTTGTGAGGTACAAATAAGAAAAATCTGTGCAAAGCACTTAGAACAATACCTGGCACATGTATCAATAAACGTTAACTGCACTTACTATTGATATTTGCAGACACTGGTAGTGGAGGATACAATTGTGAGCAAAACAGACTCAGCCTCTGTTCTTATGATGCAATCAAATAGTTTTACAAATAAATAAAGTTGCAAAAGAGAACTAGAGAAGAGAGTGGTCAAGGTACTAGGAGAGCCCTGAAAGGGGAGATACGAGCTATTCAAAGTGATCAGAATCCCCAGGTGGATGGTACTTGACTGTGTAGAAGGAATGTGTGGATGTTGAAAAGGGTGGGATAACAGCTTTTCAGGAAGAGGCAACAGCATGGGTACAGTTTTGTGTGGCAGGAAATGGGGGACTAGAAGGACTCAGGAAGAGGTGAGTATATGTGGGGCTATGTGGTGAGAGACAAAGCTAAAAGCAAGAAGGAGTGAAGCCGTGGTGCTGCACTGAGGCATCTTCTTTTTTCAGTTGAGGGTGGGGGGGCTGGCCTGTCGCCCAGGCTGGAGTGCAGTGGCACGATCTCGGCTCACTGCAACCTCCACCTCCTGGGTTCAAGCGATTCTCCTGCCTCAGCCTCCTCAGTAGCTGGGATTACAGGTGCCCACAACCATGCCCGACTAATTTTTTTATTTTTAGTAGAGACAAGGTTTCACCATGTTGGCCAGGCTGGTCTCAAACTCCTGACCTCAGGTGATCCATCCGCGTCAGCCTCCCAGAGTGCTGGGATTACAGGTGTGAGTTACCACACCCGGCAGGGTGAGGCATCTTCTTTATGGCGTGATTGGATTTGCATTTTGTAACCATCACTTGCTTCCATCTGATCAGAGGGGCTGCAGTAGGTGAAGATACATAGTTAGGAAGGTCTTGCAGTGGTCTGGCTTAGATATGCTGATAGCTTGCACAAGAGTAGGGGTGAAGGTGAATGTGAGAAAAGAATGTATTTAAGGGCTACTTGGGATTTGCAGTCAACAGGTTTTAATGTCGTGTTTGATGTGAGAAGTAAAGGGAGAGGGGCCAAAGGTGCAGCTCGGTTTCTTTCTTGTGTAACTTGGCAGCTAGAAGTCACTGAAATTAGAAGCCAGCCCCTTATCCATGGTTTCACTCTCTGCAGTTTCATTTATTTGTGGTCAGCTGCAGTCTGAAAATATTAAATGAAAAATTCAAGAAATAAGCAATTCAGAAGTTTTAAATGACACATTGTTCTGAGTAGTGGGATGAAATCTTACACGTCTTACTTTGTCCCTTCATCACAGCAAGAAGGATGAGTACAGTACAATAAAATACTGAATAAATAAACCAATTCAATAGAGTAGCAGGATCCAAAATTAACACATAAAAATATTCATTTTTTCTATTATATGCAATAACAATGAATGATCTAAAAAGGAAATTTAAAAACAATTCCATTTACAATAGAATGGCATAAAAAAGCATAAAATATTTAACCAAGGAGGTGAAAGACTTGTACAATGAAAACTACAAAATATTTCTGAAAGAAATTAAAGAAGACACAAAAACCTGGAAGACATCCCATGTTCACAGATTGAAAAAAGTATTGTTAAGATGTCAATGATACCGAACATGATCTGCAGATTTAAGGCAATCACTATGAAAATCCAAAAGATATTTCTTTTTTTGCAGAAACAGAAAAAGCCATTCTAAAATTTATATGAAACCTCAAGGGACCCCAATTAACCAAACAATCCTGAAAAATAAGAATAAAGCTGGAGTTCTCTCACTTCTTGATTTCAAAAAATACATATGTTACAATAATCGAAGCAGTGAGGTACAAAGACAAACATATAAACCATTGGAATAGAATAGAAAGTCCAGAAATAAACTCTTGTATATACACGTAAATGATTTTTGACGAATGTGTCAGGATCGTTCAATGAGGAAAAGACAGTCTCTTTAAGAAACGCTACTGGGAAAACTGGCTATCCACATGCAAAAGAATAAAGTTGGACCCTTACCTGACACTAAAAATAAAAATTAACTCAAAACAGATCTGTGACCTAAAACCTAAATGTAGACCAAAAACTATAAAACTCTTAGATGACAACATAGGGCAAAAACTTTATGACATCAGATTTGGCAATGATTTCGTCATTATGACACCAAAGGCATACATACGTAACAAAGGAAAAAATATACAAGTTGGACTTTATGAAAATTAAAAATAATTATAAGTCAAAATGTCCTCTCAACAGAGTAAAAAGACAGCACACATAATAGGAGAAAATATTGTCAAGTCGTCTATCTGATGAGGGATTAATGTACAGAATATATAGAACACTCATCAAACAACGATAAAAAAAAAATCAAAGTACCCAATTTAAAAATGGGCAAACGACTTGAATGGACATTTCTCCAAGATATGCAAATGGTTAGTAAGCACATGAAAAGAGACTCAACTCTTTTTTGTTAGGGAAATGCAACCCAAGAATACGACACAGTACCACCTCACACCCATGAGGATGGCTTCTGTGATCAGAAATTGGAATCTGTGAGCACTGTTGATGGGAATGGAAAATGATTAGCCACTGTGGAAAACAGTATGGCAGTGCCTCAAAAACTTCAACGTGGAATTACTATGTACTCTAATAATTCTATTTATTGGCATATACTTACAGAAATTGAAAGAAGGGTCTTGAAGCGATATTCGTACCCCCATATTCATACTACTGTTATTCACAATAGCTGAAATGCAGAAGCAGCCCAAGTGTCTATTGATGCCGAATGCATACGCAAAAGCTGGTTTATACACATAATAAAATATTATTCTTAAAAAGGAAGGAAATACTGATATTGGCTACAACATGGATGAACCTTGAAGACATTATGCCAAGTGAAATAAGCCAGTCTCTCTCTCTCACACACACACACACACACACACAAAATACTACATGAATGGTGGTTGCCAGGGAATGTGAGGTGGGAGGGGGAATGGGGAGTTACTGTTTAATGAGTATAGAGTTTCAGTTTTGCAAGATTGAAAAAGTTTTCGAGATGGTTTTGGTGATAGTTGCACAACAATATAAATGTACTTAATATCACTGAACTGTACACTTAAAAATGGTTCAGATAGTCAATGTTATATGTATTTTAATACAATGTTTTAAATTGGAAAAAATGTCAGTAAGGGAGACAGTCACAGAAGGACAAACACTGTATGATTCCACTTTATATGAAACACCTGGAGTAGAGACAGAAAGTAGAATGATGTTTGCCAAGGGCTAGGAGGAGAAAGGAATGCGGAATTGTTGTTTAATGAATACTATGATTCATTTTGGGAAGCTGAAAAAGTTCTGAAGATGGTGGTGATAGTTACACAACAATATGAATGTACTAAGCTGAATATTTAAAATTGCTAAAATGGTCAATTTTATGTTATGTATATTTTATAAGCTGTTTTTAAATCAACAGGGAGAAGCCAGTTGATAGAGGGAGAAAGTGAATATACTAAAAAGAGGAGAAAATGATTAGTTACCCAGAACATGGTGGTGGTGGAGCCAAAGCGTAGTGGAGGATGACCCCCGGCAGGAGGGAGTCAGAGGGAAGAAGGTGGGAGTGGTGTAGCTGGAGGCAGTCGGTATTACAAGGATGAGAGGGCGTCTATTTTCTCTGCAAAGTGGGATGCAAGGCCAAGTCAGAAGGAGGCTGAGGGGGGAAGAGGTTTTAGTAGAGAAGGTTTGAGCAAAGAGATTGATAATTGTCATTGGGGTGAGTGGGACAGTTAGTAAACCTGATGGAGTGGGATTTCCAGGTTATGCTGGGCTACTTCGAGCTTGAAGAGAATGAATTTAGAGAGAAACCAATCTCTGTTTGATGCATGGATGGCAGGATCTGGAGGTGAGCGGGCAGCAGCAAAGAAGAGAGGGGAGAGTGGAAGAGCCCTCCCTGAGCGTTCTCTTGGACGGTGGAGGCCGCCTACTCTCTGAACACCTCTTCGTGATGTTTCAGTCTTCCTCACTGTGAAGAAGGAAACCCCAGTCCTGCAAAGATTCTGAAACTGTATTTAAGGCCAAAGTAAGGTTGCCTGGGAATTAAGAGTACTGGAGTCAGACAGACTGTGATCAGATCCCTCCCCCAGCACTTCCTATGTGAGTGACTTGAGCAAGTTGCTTTACTTTACCTTTCTGAGCCTCAGTTCCCTTACTCGTAAGATAGAAATATGAATAGTTACTATCCAGGGTTTTTTTTTTTTAGGATCAAAGGAGTTACTATGTGTGGAGCATGTCACCCGGAGGCTGGTCTGCAGCAAGTGCTTTGTAAATAGTAGCGATGGGCATGACTGAAACTTCAAGGTCTGCCTCTGCCTGTTTGCGAATGACTCCACCTTCCCAAATCCCAACAGGGAAGGTGAGTCAATTTGAGACCACTTGAGAGGCATCTAGCAGAAGGGAGGCAAGACTTCTGTTGAAGGATAATTTTTAGGGAAAAAAGGGTAAGATGATGACTCTCATACAGATATAAAAATGAATTCATCATGAAGATTCTATTTTACTCGTATGATGGAACCAGGTAGATATTACAACTGGTTCAGAGGAAAAGTCAAAGCAACACAAATTTGGAGTAAAGGAGTGAAACTAGTTTTTCTGTGAGCTAAGGCAGGGGGAGGGGAGGAGTCAGTTGAAGCTCTCCTGGGCAGCATCCTGCCCAGGAGGCGCATGGATTAGTTGCCTGCGGTTCACAAAGGGTTGCGAAATAGCTCCCGTGGAATCAGAATCTGATAGGGAGGAAGAGTGTGCTCAGAAAATGCATGGCTTTCTACCGAAGCAGATTTGTTTTTCCCCTTATACTTATAGCTCTCTGTGCACCATTGTGCCAGGGCTGAGAGGAAGGTAGCCCACTTCCTGGGATACACTATCCACCCTCAAGGGAGCCTTTCCTGCTTCTTCTTAGGCAAATCAGCTCTCTTTTCTCACCTCCTGTAAGCAACACTAAGTATCTGGCTGTTCCTTTCGTACTCACATCCTGGCCGCTCCATGACGGCACTTGTTGTGGTACTGAACTGTGATGGACACTTTCTATCATTGCCCTTTCTTACCTTCATATCCTAAAAAGCCGGTGGTCTGTCTTCTCTGTCTTTTGTCCTGGTCAGTTATCCTAACTATTTCGTGTCTGTTTCTGTGGATTAGCAAACGGGGTCCCCACCCCCACTGCACAAGGAGAACATCTGGCACCCAGAAGTCACTGAGAGAATAGCTGTTGCTTTGGTAAAATTCTGCCTCTGAGTGGCTTGTTCTCTTCCCAGACGGAGAGGTCCTCCTGACAGCAGCTCTCTTCTCTTTTTCTGACAGTTTTGCTCTTGCGCTCAGGCTCGAGTGCAGTAGCACAATCTCAGCTCTCTGCTCTGCCTCCTGGGTTCAAGTGATTCTCCTGCCTCGGTCTCCCAACTAACTGGGATTAGAGGCACACACCCCCATGCACAGCTGATTTTTGTATTTTTAGTAGAGACAGAGTTTCGCCATATTGGCCAGGCTGGTCTCGAACTCGTGACCTCAGGTGATCCACCTGCCTCAGCCTCCCAAAGTGCTGGGATTACAGACGTGAGCCACCTACACCCGGCTTCAGCAGCTCTCTTCTAAAGCCACCTGGACCCACATTTGTTCAGCTCCCATCCCTTTGGCCGTGATGAGGGCACGCAAAACAAAAAAGGCACTTTTCTTATTGAGAAGGTGGCTTTTTATAGAGAATGGTGTCATACTGTTAGGTTTCAGGCCAGCAGACCTAGTCAGGCATGTGATGCTTCTGTGCCAGGTGTGGCTATGAGAGTCAACAGGAAAAATGATATATGTAAATGGGTGGGTCTTTAAATAAATGCAGTTTTGACTGTAAGTGTAAGAAGGTTTCTGTGAGACTCGACTCAGTACCTCCTGTACCCAGTGAGCTCGACAGAGAAGACAATGTGACAAGAACACCCAATGGCTTCCTTGGAAGCTTTTGTGCAGCTGGAGAGAGACCTACTTCCTATATGCCTAGCGACAGTCCATGCTGACTGGGCTGCAACCAGGACATTTCCAGATTACTCAGCGGGGCTTATCTTGAAATAATAGTTGATGCCATTTGTTAGATATATTATATATACCATCTAAGGGTCTTATATGCCTTATCTCATTTGATCTTCGTAGCAAACCCTGTGAGATATGACCCAACCACCAGTTTCCCTCAGAACTCAGACTCCGAGTTTGAGTGAGTTGCTCAGAGGAGCCCAGAAAGTCAGTGACAGAGGTGGGAGGTGGGATTTGGATCTAGGTGTTTGCCACCAGCACTTTTTAAAATCACCAAACCTTTCTGGAAGCTCCAACTTTTCTCCCCAAGATACTGAAAGACAGGTATCTGGATGGGTTGGCGGGGTGGGTAGGAGGCGGCTGGGATTTCCATCAACAACAGGTCTAAAACCAGTGACGGTGAGCTGAGCGATTCTGATGGAACCCCTGCCATACAGTCTATTAATATAATAATTGGAACTAAAATTTAAACATGATGGCAATTATGAGTTCTGGGACCTCTTGATTTGGGCCAGCACTCTCAAACGCTATTTCTCCGAATCAGAGAAAGGAGGCCTTCAGGCTGTGCCTTCACATGGCTTTTCCTCTGTGCGTGGTGGAAAGAGAGAGCTCTGCGGGTCTCTACTTGTTGTAAGGACACTGGCCCCATGGGATTAGGGCCCCACCCCATGACACATTTAATCCTAATTACCTCCCTCACAGTCCTATTTCCAAACAGGGTACTAGTAACATTGGGGATTAGGGCTTCAACATATGAATTCTGGGGGCACACAATTCAGTCCATAACAGAAGGAAAACAGATCTGAGAAGAAAAAAGTTCAAAATATGCACAGTGGTAATATCTGAAGATGTGTGTGCGTGTTTGTTTCTATTCTTGGGTTTTCTAACTGTCCCCAGTGAGCGTTTGTTACTTTCTAACTGAGAGGGTTACTTTAAACAGTGTCTTTAGCAGCAGCACTCCATGCCCTGGTGTAGCCTTTTCCTGGTAGATGTTCCCCAGGGCTCTGCCTGTTCTGCCAATGACTTATTCTCAGCATGAACTCCCCCCCTGCCCCCTAAGAGGATCTCCAAACCCAGGTCACACTCCCCCTGCAGGTAATTACAGGCATTTGAGAACAGCTTTATTCTTCCAGGAATAGCTGGTCCCCTCAGCAGGGCCTTACAAAGGGGTTATGTCTAAATAAGGCACCTGAGGCCAGGAGATGTGAAATGGTCTGTCTAATACCATGGAGTGAGTTAGACACAGAGCAGGACTGGAACCCATGTTTCCAATTCCCCATCCAGTTTTGAGGCAATCTCTTTTCTTTTCTTCTTTTCTTTTTTTTTTTTTTTTTTTTTGAGACAGAGTCTGACTCTGTCACCCAGGCTGGAGTGCACCTTAGACAACTATCCTTGTCCACCTTTCCTCCTACCCTGTGACCTCCTGGAGGGCAGGGTCTGTGTCTTTCCTTTGGCTCCTTAGCACCCAGTATAGCTGCACAACCTCCCACCAAGGTGGACCCACCACCAGTATTTCTTGTCCCAAAGATATATTGAGGAAATGAGAGTATATTCTTCAGGCTTCCGGGAACTTCCTTACATCTGTAGGATGGTATGGGGATGGGGATAGCTCAGTGATGGTAGAGGCTTGCGGCAGATTGCTATTCTGTGGGTTGCACACAGGCCATCTCCCTTGCCATAGTTTTTTCCAGATACTGCAGTGACATTAATTAGGTCTCAGCCTTGGTGATGTAGACCAAGATGGAGAGGGATTATTGTCGTGATTCTTGCTTTCATTTCAGTTAATTCTTGATTTGATTTCTGCCATTTATTCCTCTCAATTTTTACCTGGGTAACATCATCTCCCACCTGCTTTTCAAGGTGAATGTTGACAGCTGATTTCATATATTAGTTCTGGCTTTCTTAAGAGGGACACGGCTCCCTTTATTCTTAAGCCTTTGGGGCTAATTTTCTTTCTCATTCACTCATGGTCTCCATTTGATCCACAACACAGCTCCCGTTTGAGAGAGCAGAGCAAACGTGTTATTCCCATTTCACAGATAAGAAAATAAGGGCCTAGTACTATTACTCTGTTTGCTCAAGATCATAGGAAAGTTAGTGGCACAGCCAAGAGTTGTTTCTGGATCTTTTTGTATCCGAGACCAGTATCTTTTGCCATACTTTTCTTTATTTTGATAAGTAATTAACATTTACATGTATAATTTCCCCCCAGAATTTGGATTCTTTCTTAGGATAGATTCCCAAACATGGAATTATTGAGTCAAAGAGTATAAATATGCTTTTTTTAAAAAAAAAACAAAAACAAAAACAAAAACACTCTTAGTACATTTTGCACAATTATTCAAGCTAGGTTGTCACACTCATGTTTAAGCCAGGCAGGTGTGACTACCCATATGCAGGCCAGCCCAGGAGCCAGTGTAGTGGGGAAGGGCCATAGCCAGCCATCGCTGGTTGCCTCAGCCAGCAGAGGCACACATGAGCTTCTCACCGGCCTGGTGAGAGTCTTCTGTTGGGAGGTGCGCATTTTTGCACGCACTCTGGCCTCTCTACACAAACTGAATATTTCATCTGGTGCTCAGCCACAAGCACAGCCATCTGTTCCAGTGCTGCAGCAACTATTGGCTGTGTTGGACTTTGTGAGAGATCCTGTGTCAGTCTCCACCACGATGTGTATGTAGTGTGCTGGACTTTCTAGGTGACTGAAAGGATTCCAGAGATAATTTTGATTATATGAGTCCCTGACTTCAGACTCTACTCTTGTGGCTCCCACACAAGGTGTGACTCCAGGAGGCTGGGATGCCATGCTGTTTCCACTGTACCCTTGTCCCCGTAATCTCAAAGCCTGAGTGGATGGAACCCTTTCTATTCTATGGCTAGTGGCTTGTGATAAATGTCCTTTCAGGTCAACGCCGTGCAGGCTGGCATCTTTACCTTTCTTTCACTGAAGTTAAGTGCCACACCAGAACTTAGAAGCCTCACAGGTGACTCTGGGGTCTCAGGCTGTACCTTGTGCTGTGTCAGCTATTACTTCATGTCAAACAGTTGCATATGAATGTTCAAGTGACAGCTTATCTCTTTCCTCCTGCAGTTGGTTACCACAGAGAAGCGCTTCCTCGAAGACAGTTTGTACAATGAAGGAATCCTAATCGTATGGGACCCATCTGTATACCATTCAGATATCCCAAAGGTAAGTGGGTGTCCATGGGAAATAGGGGTTGAGCTTCCTGTCTGTCTACAGATTTCCTGATTTCCTAGGTTTTTAAAGTCATGGCTGACATTGGCTATGCCTAAAGGCTGGGTATTTGAGTTTTAGGATACCCCATTTCATCTGGACTAGCAGATTCAGAAGTATTCCTGTCCTATGCCAGCTAGTCTCCTTGCCCTGCCAGGCACTGCCAGGTATTGTCTCCCAGTTATAGTATTTACTGGGATAGTGGCTGGAGCTCCCAACATCTGGGGTAGGTTGTTCATTAATGCAGTTACTCCTAATGAGCATCAGCAGAACTCGAGAGTAGTTGCCATTACTCCTGTAAATAATATTAGCATGCTTATTTCACACTTCCAGTATCCAGAATTCTTCTCATTTCACTCTCATAACAATTTAAGGAGATCGATGGAAGTGTGGTTGTTCCCATTTTACAGACGGGGAATTGGAGTGTGGAGAATGAAAGTCCCCGTCCCAGGGCTTGATTTACTAAGCAGAAGGCGCAGATCTGCAGCAGCAGCTCTTTCCAGGGAAGGAGACCTGAGTGGAGGCCTGCTGGATTCTAACCTCTCTGGAGTAGTTCTCTCACTGTTCATGCATGTCAGTTGACCTCTCTCTGATACAGGCTGCTGTGGCCTCAGGACCATGACTCCTGAGAAGGGCAGAGAGCACTCATCTTGGGACACTTAAGTTGGCTCTACCAATGCCTGACAGGCTCTGGCGACCCCTGGCACCCTCACTATCTGACTTTCAACAGTTTTGCACTGATCTCACTTAGAACTCAAATTTGCCTAGGTCGGGACAAGGACTCTGAACCCATAGATGTGGCAACTTATGCTCTAGTTTTCTCCCCTTTAAAAATGAGAGATGGGGCTCTTTTCAGCTCTGATAGTGTTCCTGGACTCTGATCCTGAAGCCTGAGGCTGATCCTGGGTCACCAAGCTCAACTCTCCCCAAAAGCACAGGCTACAGGCCAGGCCCCACCCTGCTATCCAGTGAAACCTGTGACCGGAAGAGAAGCCTGTAGTCCACTGCAAGAAAAGGGCTGTGCCTCAGGAGCAACCTTGTTGGTCCTTTCCCCTCCCCATGGCCACTGATGAGGATGACTCCTGGGGGGAGCAGCTCACTGGCCCATTTCTCCCTTGAAAGGACCACTTCTTTCTTTTTCAGTGGTACCAGAATCCGGATTATAATTTCTTTAATAACTACAAGAGTTATCGTAAGCTGCACCCCGATCAGCCCTTTTACATCCTCAAGCCCCAGATGCCTTGGGAGCTGTGGGACATTCTTCAGGAAATCTCCCCAGAAGAGATTCAGCCAAACCCCCCATCCTCTGGGATGCTTGGTGAGTTCATGTCGGGGAAAAGACCTTGCGTGTTTGTTTCTAGAAGAGATGAGCTTTTTGTCTGAGGTCTCATTCATTCATTCATTCATTCGTTTGTCCACTAAACAATTGCTAGAATTTTGCTCTGCTTGTACACCATGCCAAGTTCTATCTAAAATACAGAGGTGAATAAGATAGAATTCTTTTTCCTGAGGTATCTGCTGGGGAGGTCAATCAGATGTCTGAGGCAATATTCAATTTGTGCCAGAAGGGAGAGACAACCTGGGGTCATAGGAGAGAGGACACCTTCTAGCTGGACAGTCACATATAGCCTCATGGAGGAAGTAGCGTTTGGTAGGCTTTGGAGAGGGGAGAATTTGGCAGAGGAAGATGGAGGGAAGGGAAGCCACGAACAGGGGAGGGAGGCGGGAAAATGAGGAGCAAGGCTGTATCTCAGATGAGGGGAGCAAGGCACTTTTCTCAGGTGTACAATTTAAGGGGGTACCCCTTAAAAACTCACTCATCAAGATAAATAATATTGTAATACAGTATCTTCAGAAAACACAATGTAAAAATTCTGATAATGAAACAGCAAATATTTAAATAAAGATAGGATCAGTGGCAGTGCTGTGCAGAGTTTATTGGAACAATGCTGGCCAGGGGCCCTCTCCTTGGATTTTCTCCACACCTCATCATACAGACTGTGGAGTGCTCCTGTTCCAGCTGTCCCTTTGCCCAGCTAAGGGAAGAAAAGTCTTCCCTCCCCGACACTGTTTCATGTAAGTGCTGTAAGGAAAAATCTGCTCCCAAATTGCACCATCCAAGAGGTTCTGCAGGATGTCACAGTGCTAGAAAGTGCTAGCTAAGGCCGGGCGCGGTGGCTCAAGCCTGTAATCCCAGCACTTCGGGAGGCCGAGACGGGCGGATCACGAGGTCAGGAGATCGAGACCATCCTGGCTAACACGGTGAAACCCCGTCTCTACTAAAAATACAAAAAACTAGCCGGGCGAGGTGGCGGGCGCCTGTAGTCCCAGCTACTCGGGAGGCTGAGGCAGGAGAATGGCGTAAACCCAGGAGGCGGAGCTTGCAGTGAGCTGAGATCCGGCCACTGCACTCCAGCCTGGGCGACAGAGCGAGACTCCGCCTCAAAAAAAAAAAAAAAAAAAAGAAAGTGCTAGCTACACATGATGGCACTGTCTCCTCAATCAGCTCAGTAATCTTGTCCTGTTTCTTCAAATAAATTACTCCATGGATACATTCATTGGCTGATTGATGGAGTCATTTAATCTACTAGCATTTAGGGAGCATCTGTTATTCACCAGGCCCTGGCCTAGGTGCTGGGGATTCAAAGGTGTATCACGCTCATATAGCCTTGCATCCTAAGGAACACTGCTGGGCTTAGCTTGCTGAAACTTGGATTGGGAATCACAGTCATAAATAGAAACTCCAGAGGGAAAGCTCTCCAAATTTGGGGTCAGGAGCTGCTGGACCCACTGGGCAGAGCTCTGGGGTGCTGGGTTGGGTTGTCAGGCATGACTCACCTCTGCTCCCCTCTCCAGGTATCATCATCATGATGACCCTGTGTGACCAGGTGGATATTTATGAGTTCCTCCCATCCAAGCGCAAGACCGACGTGTGCTACTACTACCAGAAGTTCTTCGATAGTGCCTGCACGATGGGTGCCTACCACCCACTGCTCTATGAGAAGAATTTGGTGAAGCATCTCAACCAGGGCACAGATGAGGACATCTACCTGCTTGGAAAAGCCACACTGCCTGGCTTCCGGACCATTCACTGCTAAGCACAGGCTCTTCACTCTTCTCCATCAGGCATTAAATGGATGGTCTCTTGGCCACCCCAGCCTGGGAAGAACATTTTCCTGAGCAATTCCAGCCTGTTCCTTTTCCTCTAGGGGCCTCTGTCAGCAAGAGCACTGGGGCTTCAGGAGCCTGTGGTCAAGAAATCAGGTCCAGCCTTCTCTGTAGCCAGGCAGTTTATGAGCCCAGAGCTTCCCGCCACACACATGCACACATGTCTAGCATTCTTTCCAGACAGCAACCTCCCCACCTTCCACCGTGGTAGATGCAAGATCTGCCTCCCCCATCAGGGCTGCCAAAGCTGGGCTTTGTTTTTCCCAGCAGAATGATGCCATTCTCACAAACCAAAGCTCTATATTGCTTGAAGTCTGCATCTAAATATTGATTTCCTGTTTTAAAGAAATTCTCCCAAATTACAATTGTGCCCAATGGAGGGTGGCTCTGGGGGGCAAGTAGGTGGTACAGGGGATTGGAAACATGCTCCACGCATCCAGAAAAAAGTTGCTTCTGAGGTCCATGCCCCTGGAACATGTTCCTATCACTCTGGCTGGTTAGGCTGGCCCTTAGACTGGGTGCTTGTGAGCAAAGGGCCTTGGTTAGCCCACTTTCCCTCTCCATGTGGAGACGGAAGGTAGAGAAGGGTACAGTGTCTGTCCTCGAGTTGCTACAGTTCAGTGAGAGAGGCAGACATGTGAACAGGCAGATAGGATTCAGTGTGCTCAGTGCACTGGGGATCTGTAGAGAGATGGGCTTGCTCTCTGTGCACCCAGGAGGGCCACGCACTTAAACTGTGTGTGTGGATCAGAGAAGGCTTTAGAGCACAGCGGGCACTCAGATGAGTCTTAGAGGAAGAGAAGAAACATGGCAAGCAGATTACATCTGAGCCATTTGAGTTGCATTTTTCTTTCTTCCCATATTTACTTTCTAAGATCTACCTGAACTTAGAGACCCAAGATATTTTTTTAGGAAACCTCCTACCCATGTCTGAGGTAGCAAGTGCAGCCTCATGACACATATGAGGCATTGCAGATCCCCGAAACCTGATTTCTCTAGGCTCTGCCTGGCCTGACCCTGTCCTGTCAGCTGGGTTTGCATACCACAGTCCATTCTTCCTTTTCAATACCTACCCCCAAATCTCCTCCTAACCACCATCTGTTTTTTGGGTTTTTTTTTTTCCTTTTCAAGTCATCTTCCCCTCCTGAATTACTTTTAAGCCTTTTTTGCTTTAAAAGCATCCTGACCCCAATTTCTTTGAGCGCACGGGCATTTTGCTGAAGGTCTCTCAAGGAGTAGTGGTGTGGCTCTCTGGACTCACGTCACTCTCAGAGGTCAGAACCTTGGAGAGCAGAACTGATTCTCACCAGGTGTGATTGTTGTGCTAGCAGATTGCAATGCCCTGTGCCTCTTCCTTGCAAGTGAGCAACATCAGGCTCTCTGAGCAGAGGCTGGCCCACTGTGGTTCGCAAACACGCTCTCCAGATGGTTTTACCAAGTCCCCTCTCCCTGATAGGGAATCCTGCTGGACCAGTGCAGCCCTGGTGTGGAGAGGTTAAAAGACTTGCACAAGATCAGCAAGTCATGCTGTAGAGCCAGGGTTCCCAGACTCAGGGCTCTGCACTCTCAAGGCTGGCCTCCTGTGCTCCAGGGGATCTAACGTTTGGGCTCCAAACCAACGATCTCGGAGCTGGGATCCTCATTTACTGCCAAACCCTCAGCTTATGTAGCTAGAAAGGGCCCTGGAGTGAGAAGGCCTAGATTTTCAAACTGATGCTCCCCTATGACTAGCTGTGCCACTGTGGGCAAATGCTCTTCGTTGAGCCTCTGTTTCCACACCTGTAAAGTGGCGATGATGACCCTGTCTCACAGTGCTGTTGTGAGGATTACAGGAAAGCCCCTGTCCTGGCTCTGTACCTGGCACATAGTAGGTGCTCAGTTCATGCTGGTTTCCTTCCTGCCTTCAGTAGGGACCTGCTCTGTGCTCACACCTCGGCTGCATGCACCCTGCTGTGACGGAGGCTAGTGGGGAAGAGGTCCTGTTCTCAGGGAATTAACTGGCTTATTGGGAGACAACAATTGCCCTCCTTGGAATACCCAAGAAACCTTGCAAAATGGTGGACAACACAGAACACGCCCTCCTCCTCGCTGCCTGCAGCTCCAGTCTGATTCTGCTTGGGAATGAGCAGAGCACATGGGCTGCTTAACTGCTGTATAGGACAAGCCCTTTACCCCAATCTGGGCCCATGAATTCCTGGCTTGGTTTATGTTCTGATTTGACATACTCATTTTAATCTTCGAATCATGACCACTGAGCGCAGAAGAGGTGGCATTCTGACAGCAGGACATACATGTTGGTGTGGAGACTGGGATGACACTGGGTAGAATCTAGTTTTTAATTATTATTAATATAAAGGATCAAATTAATTTAAATGTGATTCTGAAGTCTACAGAACTTTTAGTTCTGTGCTGTCTATATGTGGACACTTTGGTAAAATGCAAATTATGATATGGATGTTATCGTTGGTCTGGTGAGATGTTTCATATTTATGACAGTTAATTTAGAAATTATGACTTAATGCTGCCTCTGTCTATGGGGTTCTGTCTTCTTTGATAGCCATCTATTCATCTGGATCACGGGGCCCTCTAATCCTTCCACCAATCAAATAAGCTATTGCTATTGGTTTGGAGTTGAGACATCAGTCTCAGAAACTTCTGAAAAATGCCTAAGCTAATTCTGAATTACCCTAGGATTATGTCAAATTTTAAAATAAATGTGTGTGTGTGTTTTTAAGCGGCTTCTCTCTTCTTATTTGCTAAAGGGACAACTGCTGATTGCCAACTTTTACCTCCAAAGAGGACACAGTCCTTACCCACTAGCTCCTTACCCACTAGCTCCTCTAGCCTTAGACTTACTCTTCAGTACTCCAGGAAAAAAAAAAATGTGTATTTATTGGAAAGATCACCTCTTTGAAATATTGACTGGTTTACTGATTTTTTTATTTTTATTTTTGCTCTTGCCTGGATTCACACAACTAACTTGTTGCATCAAAGAGATGGAGTTGGGCAGAAAGCAGAACATAAGGAAGATCCTTCCCTTGGTTTCCAAAACTCTAAAATCCTTAAATGAGTGATGTCTTAAAAGGACTTACAATGTTTGGACACAAATCCTGAGGAGCATGAGTCAGGGGAGAGAGGATGATTCCTTTCTCCTGTGAACTGCCCACCCCCTTGTTACAGGTTGAATTGTGTCCCCCAAAATTCAGATGTCTGAAGTCCTAACCCCCCAGTACCTCAGAATATGACCTTATTTGGAAATAGGGTCATTGCAGATGTAATTAGTTAAGGTGAGGTCCTCTTGGAATAGGCTGGGCCCCTACTCCAGTATGACTGGTGTCCTTTTGAAATGTGGAAATTTGGAGATAGGCTTGCACACAGGGAGAACACCATGAAGGCTGAGCTCACAGAGACAGCAAGCACCTGCAACCTCCACTCCCAGCCCACTAGTAGGGTTCTCCTCACCGACAAAGCCCGATTCTCAGTGTCTTAGATGCTGCTCTTAGAGAGTGCTTCATGGCCTAGCAGTGTGCTGAAGCCTGTAGAGCCATGAGCAAGATGGGAGAAAGGACACACAGGACTCAGGGACTGCCACCTCCTTCCTAGTCCCAGGTCCTTGTCCTCTGGATGGCCTTGGTTTCCACTTCCCTCATGGCCCCCAGCGCAGCTCCTGGGATGTGTTGTAATGTGATAGAAAGTGGCTGTAACGCCGCTTTCCACTCTCACTTAGGCCAGGAACGCTTGCTCAGGAAACTCATGCGATGGATGGGATAATGGCATCAGCTCAGGAGAGAGGAAAAGGCCTTCTCAGTACCCCTGAAATCCCACCACCCATAGCACTGATGTCCCCATCCAGGTGTTCTCAGGATTAATCAGAAAACAAGTTTATAATGGGAAGAGGAATTCTCTTCGATCCAGTGAATACACATTAAACAGCCGTCATGTGCCTGGCACTGGGAACAGGATGAAAACCCACAGCACCTGCCCCCCAAAGAAATGGAGGGCTACAGGAATGGGCCTGCCCTGCCTGTGGATAGGTATTATCATGCTAATGTGAGATGAGTGATGTTACTATCTGGAAAGCTAAACCTGGATAACACTGCTATTGTTAGGCACACATTCATAACTGCTTAGAAGAAAAATAGTATGCAAATGCCAAATATGAAGATGTGATAATATGAGGTAAAGTAAAATAATGGCATTATAGGGGAAACATTCATTTTAACAGGGAGATTTGGGGAGTCTTGAGGATGGGCAAGATGCTTTTTTCTTCAAGTAAAATGCACCTTCTGATTATGAAAGTAATACATATTCAGTGTCAAAAGAACAGAAAGTTTTAAAAAGAGAAAAAGAATCACCTTCCACATCCTACGATCCAAAGGTAACCTCTACCAGCAGTTTCCAATCCTACTTTAAAATACAATTTTTTTTTTTTTTTTTTTTTTTTTGAGACGGAGTCTTGCTGGAGTGCAGTGGCCGGATCTCAGCTCACTGCAAGCTCCTCCTCCCGGGTTCACTCCATTCTCCTGCCTCAGCCTCCTGAGTAGCTGGGACTACAGGCGCCCGCCACCTCGCCCGGCTAGTTTGTTTTTTGTTTTGTTTTTTTTTTTTTTGTATTTTTTAGTAGAGACGGGGTTTCACCGTGTTAGCCAGGATGGTTTCCATCTCCTGACCTCGTGATCCACCCGTCTCGGCCTCCCAAAGTGCTGGGATTACAGGCTTGAGCCACCGCGCCCGGCCAAAAATACAATATTTTTATACAAATAAAAACATCTTTTTATTTAAAAAATACATTATTAAAATGCCTCTGGATCATTAAGGACCTTTTTGAAAACAGGCTTTGTAATCGTTGAATGATATTCTATCATAAGGATGGGTTACAATTTACACACAACTTGTTCCTAGAGTTGGGCATGCAGCTCATTTACGTTTGTCTTCTCCAAAATACCAAATATATAAGCACATGTTCTCATCTCTGATTGTATCCTGAGGTGGGAAGTGGGTTCAAGGGGTGGACTGGGTACTATTTTCCCCTCAGGAATTGTGGCTGGGAGACTCAGAATCATGTTAGGGGAACTTCTGGAACAGTCTTACAGAATTAGAAAAAGACAGACCAGGGAATAAACTGAAGGCAGCATTACAGGATTGCTGGGAACTCTGTTACTTTCTCTGGTCGATTATTTTGTTATTTTTTGGTGTTTGTTTCTCCATACAAATTAGTCATAACAACCTCCAAAATGAAGAGTCTGTATTTGTTATATATGGCTAACAAATGACTTCAAAATTTAGCAGCTTAAAACAAAAGTATATTAGTTTGCTAAAGCTGCCATAACAAAATGCCACAGTGGCTTAAGCAACAGAGATTTCTTTTCTCACAGATCTGGAGGCTGGAAGTCCAAAGTCAAATTGTCAGCAGGGTTGGTTTCTCCCAAGGCCTCTCCTGTTGGTTTGCAGATGGCCACCTGCTTGCTGTGTCCTCACACAGCCTCTCCTCTGTACACATGATCCCTGATTGTCTCTGTGTCCAAACCTCCTCTTACAAGGAGACGAGTCAAATTGGGTTAGGGCCCACCCTAACGACCTCATTTTAAATTAATCACCTCTTTAAAGGCCGTCCCTCCAAATACAGTCACATGCTGAGGACTGAGGATAAGGACTTCAGCATATGAATTCTGAGGGGACACAATTGAGCTCATAACAAGCAATAAACATTATTTTCTCACACGGTTACTATGAGTCTGAAATTTACGAGTCATTTAGCTAGATACTTCTGGCTTGGGGGTCTCAAAGATTGCAGCCAAGGTGGCAGCTAGGGCTTTCATTTTCATCAGAGCTTAGTACAGTATATACCCTATATTTCATTCTTTTCTTTTCTTTTTTTTTGAGACCGAGTCTTGCTCTGTCTCCAGACTGGAGTGCTGCATCACGATCTGTGCTCACTGCAATCTCCGACTCCCTGGTTCAAGTGATTCTCCTGCCTCAGCCTCCTGAGTAGCTGGGATTACAGGCGCCCACCACCACGCCCAGCTAATTTTTGTATTTTTAGTAGAGACGGAGTTTTACCATGTCGGCCAGGATGGTCTCAATCTCCTAACCTCATGATCTGCCTGCCTTGGCCTCCCAGAGTGCTGGGATTCCATGCGTGAGCCACTGCACCCAGCCTATACCCTATATTTCATTCTGCCTTTCAAACTACCAAGTTTTCTGTTGCCTTATGTTTTACAATATAATTTAACCTACATTTCCTCTCTTATCAGAGTCAGGAATGAAACAGTATCTTGTATTTTTATAAGATAAGAAGTTTGACACACTTTGATTTTTTATCACCCATCCTTAGTTTTTATTAACATTAGAATTTTGGATTCAGAATATCATTGTTCTTTGGAAAATAATTTTTGGTAATATCATTCGGCTTTATAATCAAAATTACAATGTATTTTTAAGGCACATTTCTATTTTAAATCGGTTAATTACTCAGGATCTACCCTTTTATACATGACAGCTCCATTCTTTTTGAGACAGAGTCTTGCTCTGTCGCCCAAGCTGGAGCGCAGTGGTGCGATCTTTGCTCACTGCAACCTTCAGCTCCAGATTCAAGTGAGCCTCCCAAGTAGCTGGGATTACTGGGATTACCGGGCTCCATTCTTTTTCTTTTTTTCTTTTTGAGACAAGAGTATCACTCTGTCGCCCAGGCTGGAATGCATGGCGTGACATCAGTTCACTGCAGCTTTCGCCTCCTGGGGTCAAGCGATTCTCCTGCCTCAGCCTCATGAGTAGCTGGGACTACAGGTGCATGCCACCATACCCGGCTAATTTTTTGTATTTTTAGTAGAGACAGGGTTTCACCATGTAGGCCAGGCTGGTCTTGAACTCCTGACCTCATCTTTCCACCTCGGCCTCCTAAAGTACTGGGATTACAGGCATAAGCCACTGCACCTGGCCGACAGCTCCATTCGTAATGCTCTTTATTTGCTCCATTTATCGCTCTTTTGTAGTACATCTTCAAATATGTTTTTCAAGGATACATGAATCCTTATACATCTGAGAATGTCTCTGTTTTAATACATGAAAGTTGAATTGCCTGGGTGTAAAATTCTAGAGGTAACAATTTTTTTTTTCTTTTAAAACACTGTACAGTGGAATCATATTCTGATTCAGTTGCAAGGTTAAAAAATTAGCATAGAAGGGAAAAATCATGCATAGAAGTTAAAATCACTCCTGAATTTAATTCCTTAAAACGTCCATCATGCCAGGGCTGGGCCCTGGAAACTCAAAAGCCTAGGATGATGTTCTATTTTTGCCTTTGACTGAAGTTCCCCTTTCTCTGAGGCAGAGAAGGCCAAACATCTGCCAGCAAAGCGAAAGTTTGAAATTGGATTCTTGTTAGGCAAAGCATAAATTATTCCATGTAGTTATGTAGATTGTTCCCAAAGGCCCAGACCTAGGAAGAAGTCTGTCTGCTTGGAAGGACCAGCAAGCAAAGTTAACTAAGATTGAGCACCATCTGTTCTGAGAAGCCTTCCCTGATTCTGCAGCCCCTCCCCGCTAAGAAAGCTTTGGTAGGTGCCTGTGCTTCCCTCTTCCGTTCTGTGGTTGTCTCCGCATACATTGCATTATAGTAAAGTAATGTGTTGAGCCTCCTTGGGACAGGGCTTGGGTATGATTTGTCTTTAGTGTCTATAGAAGATGAAGATGGGCTGGGTGCGGTGACTCACGCCTGTAATGCCAGCACTTTGGCAGACCAAGGAGGGAGAATGACTTGAGGCCGGGAGTTCAAGACTAGCCTGGGCAACATTGGGAAACCCTATCTCTACAAAAAAATAAAAAATTTGTTGGGTGTGGTGATGCCCTCCTGTGGTCCCGGCTACTTAGGAGGCTGAGGTGGGAGGATCACTTGAGCCTGGGAGGTCGAGGCTGCAGTGAGCTGTGATGGCACCACTCACAGGCTGCAGTGATATAGCAAGACTCTGTCTAAAAAAATAATAATAAATTAAAAAATACTGTTGATGATTGGCTGAAAATCTGTTAAATTGAACAGGAAGATGCAGTATTCCGGAAACACAATACTAACCAATTTCCTTGGGTTCTGTTATTGTCAGATAAACTTCTTAATTGTGCTAATGTTGTGACTTCAGAAACTGCACATTTCACATTGAAAAGAAAAAAATCAACAGAGAACATTTCATCCCTAGGTGTTTCATGTCCTATGCTAAGTGGGCTGGCGAGAAGTCCAAGGTAGTATGCATCAATAAACCCACTTTGTTTCTAAAGCAAAGGCCCTTGTTTTCTCAGAACAGTGTTTCGTCACCTCAGCCTTCCAGAGGAATAAAAGAACGGGAAGTTTAATAAAATAATTAAACAACCCAATCCGTATGGATGGGGTCTCAGTGGTCAGAGAGCATTTCATTTCTGTTATCAGATCATAGCTTCACAGACCCTTTGTAGATTCTTGTGTCACAGACAATAGTCAGTTATTGTAGCAACCTTATCCTGTGAAATTCTATTTTCTCTTATTTCTTTTCTTTTCTTTTTGTCTTTGTTTTTTTTTGAGACAGGGTTTCACTTTCACCCAGGCTGCAATGCAGTGGCGCAATCTCGGTTCACTGCAATCTCCACCCTGGGCTCAAGCCATCCTCCCACCTCAGCCTCCCAGACGTGCACCACCATGCCCGGCTAATTTTTTGTATTTTTGATAGAGAAAATACATTTTTGCTATGTTTCCCAGGCTGGTCTTGAATTCTTGAGCTCAGATGATCCACCCGCCTCAGCTTCCTAAAGGGCTGGGATTACAGGCTTGAGCCACCACACCCAGCATATTTCTTTAAACACATAAAAAGGGACTTTCAGTGAAAGAAAAATACATCCGGAGGGTGTATTTAAAATAAAAGGAAAATATTTTCCTTTTATTTTAACTACAAAATTACTTCATGTTCACTGTGGGAAAACATAGTAGTATAGATAAAAGGAAAACGAAAACACACGTTGTTACATTTCTTTCTAGATCAAAATGTGCTATGTCTCTCTGAGGAGTGAATTAAAAGAGCTTCCTGTTATTGATTGATTTTTTACAACTTTCTCTGCACAGTGGAGGTGGCATGGCAAAGCCCGAAAGATTCCTGGAATTTCATTTCCAGGTAGCTTAAACTAGGAAATTCGTGTCAGGGATATGCCAATTCTTTTCTGCACTGAAAAAAAAATTAACAATGAGGTATGATTGGCATCAAATAAACCGCACAATTTGATAAATTTCGGCTTATGTATACAACTGTGAAACCATCACTACAATCAAAATGTGAACACATCACCCACTAAGGTTGTTTCTTCATTCCCTTGATAACCCCTTCCTTCCATTCCTCCCTCTCCTCCCTATTCCCAGGAACTTTCTGTTTTCTGCACTACAGATTAGTTTGCGTTTTTTATAATTGTATATAAATGCAACCATACGGTATGGACCCTGTATCTATATCAGTCAGGGTTCAACAAAACAGAGCGGGGTGGGGGTAAAATATATGTGTGAATCTGTTACAGGAAATTGGCTTTACGCAATGGTGGCAGCTGGTCAAGGAGCCTCTTTAAGGCTGTTTCCATGTCTGATGCTAGAGCTAGAAGTCTACTGGGCAAAAAGTCAAGACAATCACAAGCGGGCTGGCATGGGGAAGCATGAGCTGGAGCCTCACAAGGACAGGCTGAAACTCTTGTCCATTCTTGTTGCCTCTGATGTTCGTGACGAGGATATCCTGCAGAAGCCAGGGCCCTTTGTCACAGAACTAAACACATACATGGTCCCAAAGTCAGAAAAACTGGTGAATCCAAGCGTAGGTAGTAAAGCAACTGTAGGCCCAGATGCTGCTTCAACATAGCTGCTGCCCTTTTCCCACCCGCTTAAGTCCCTTGTTGCTAACTCTGATAGGAAACATACAGGAAGTAGAATTCTTGGACAGTTTAGACTGGCCAAGTACAACATTACAAAACCATCACTTAAACCACATACTCTTTTTTTTTCAGACAGGGTCTGGCTCTGTTGCTCAGGCTGGAGTGCAGTGGTGCAATTTCAGTTCGTCGCAACCTCCGCCTCCTGGGCTCAAGCAATCTTCCCACTTCAGCCTCCTGAGTAGCTGGGATGACAGGTGTACACCACTATGCCTGGATACTTTCTGTATTTTTTGTAGAGGCAAGGGTCTCATTATGTTGCCCAGGCTGGTCCTGAACTCCTGAGCTGAAGCAATCCACCTGCCTCGGCCTCTCAAAGTGCTAGGATCACAGGCATGAGCCATTGTGCTGGCCCACATACTCTTTTATTTTTGTCTGGCTTCTTTTACTTAGCATAATGTTTTGAGATTCATCCATACTGCAGTGTGTATCAATAGCTTATTCCTCTTATTGCTGAGTAGTATTCCACTTTGTGAATATACCGTATTTGTATAACAGTTATCTTTATTGTTGAACATTTGGATTTTTTTCTAGTTTGGGGATATTATAAATAAAGTTGCTATGAACATTTGTATACAAGTCTTTTATTTCTCCTAGGTGACTTGTAGGAGTGAAATGGTTGAGTCATATTATAGGCATTTAGTTAATTTTTAAAGAAACTGCCATATTGTTTCCTAAAGTGGTTATACTATTTTAAATTTCTACCGGCAGTGCATAAAAATTCGCATTATGCCACATTATTGCTAAACTTAGCATAATAAGTCTTTTTAATTTTAGACATTATAATAGGTGTGTTACTTTATTTTGGTTTTAATTTGCATTTCTCTAAAGGAATATAATGTTCATCACCTTTTCATGTGCTTATTTCCTATCCATTTTCTTTGATGAAGAATCTTTTCAAATAATTTGTCCATCTCTTAATGGACAATGATTGTTTATTGTTATATTACTGAGTTTTTAAGAATTTATATATTTATGTATAAATTTATTAAATTATTTATATATTATATTTATATATTCTAGATACAAATCTTTTATCAGGACTTGTGATTTGTAAACATTTTCTCTCAATCTGTAGTCTGTTTTTTTCATTCTCTTAAAAATGCCTCTAAAAACAAATTTTTAATTTTGATGAAGTCCAATTTATCTTTTATTGTTCATGTTTTTGGTGTTATAACTAAGATGTTTTGACCTAACCCCAAGGTTATAAAGATTTCTTTTAAAAGTGTTATGGTCTTTTAAAAGTTACATTTAGGTCTATGATCCTAATTTTTTTGTATTGGTGCAATGTATGGAACAAAGTTCGAGTTTTTGCATGTGGATATTCAATTGTTCCAGTACAACACGTTGAAAATAATATGCTGTCTCCACTGAATAGCTTTTGCACTTCTGTAAAAAAAAAAAAAATAATTGACCATATATGTGTGGATTTACTTCTGGACTTTACTCTGTTCCATTGGTGTATTTGCCCCTCTGGATGCTAGTTATATACTGTTATGATTATTGTAGCTTTAAATTCCTTTACAATTTTTTTCTTGGGTGGGGGGTATAGCCGGGCATGGTAGTACATGTCTGTAGTTCCAGGTACTTGGGAGGCTGAGGCAGGAGGATCACTTAAGCCCAGAAAGTTCAAGGACATCTCGAGCAACATAGCAAAACCCTGTCTCAAAGAACAACAACAACAACAAAAATTGGGAGGGAGAGGGTAACTTTGGTCCTTTTACATTTCCATTAAGTTTTAGAAATAGCTTGTCAGTATCTACAAAAGAAAGCCTGGTAGATTTTGACTGAGATTGCATTGAATCTATAGATCAATTCGGGAAAAACGGACATCTTAAGCCTTCTAGTCTTCTAATTCGTGAGCGCAGAATATTTCTGCACTTATTTAGGTTTTCTTTAATTTCTCTCAGAAATGCTTTGTAGTTTCTAGTTTATGAGTGTTGCACATCTTTTGTCAGATTTATCCCCCTACGTATTTCATGTTTTTGATGCTATTGTAAATGTTTGTTTTTAATTTCAATGTCTGAATCTTTGTAGCTAGTATATAGACATACAGTTGACTTTTCTATATTGATTTTGTATTCGGTGATCTTGCTAAATTTAGTTCTAGGGGCTTTTTTTTGTAAATTCTTTTTTTTTTTTTTTAATAGGTAGTCATTTCATCTGCAAAAAAAGACAGTTTCTTCTTGCATTGTTTCTGGTGAAAAATCTGCTGCCATCCTTTTCTTTGTTCCTCTGTATGTAATGTGGTTTTTTTGTTTGTTTGTCTGTTTGTTTGTTTGTGACGGAGTCTTACTCTTTGGCCGGGCTGGAGTGCAGTGGCGCCATCTCGCTTCACTGCAACCTCCGCCTCCTGGGTTTGGGTGATTCTCCCGCCTCAGCCTCCCAAGTAGCTGGGAATACAGGCGCCCGCCACCACGCCCGGCTAGTGTAATGCGTCTTTTTAAAAATTTACTTTTACTTATATTATTTTTAATTGACAAACCATAATTGTATTACATGTATGGAGTACAATGTAATGTATACACATACATGTGGAGTGATTAAGTCAAGCTAATTAACATATTCCCCACCTCAATGACTTTTTTGTGGTAATACATTTGAAATTTACTTTCTTAGTTATTTTGAAATATATGACATATTATTATTGACTATAGCCACCCTGGTGTCCAATAGATCTCAAATCTTGTTCCTGCCGCCTAGCTGAAACATCCTACCCTTTGACCAGTAGTAACTCCCCTTTCTCTCACTCCCCTGACTCCAGTATCTGGTAACCATCTTTCTATTTTCTACTTTTATGAATTCAACATTCTTAAGATTTCACAGATAAGTGAGATCATGTGGTATTTATCTTTCTGTGCTTGGCTTATTTCACTTAGCATAATGTTCTTTAGATGCATCCACGTTGTCCCAAATGACAAAATTCCATTCTTTTTAAAGGCTGAATCGCATTATTCTGTTGTGCATATGTGCATTTTCTTTATCCATTCATCTATGGATGGACACTTAGATTGATTTCCTACCTTGGGTATTGTAAATAATTCTGTAACAAACAAGAGAATGCAGATATCCCTTTGACATATTGATTTCAATTCCTTTGGACATATTCCCAGGAGTGGGATTGCTGGATTATATGGCAGTTTTATTTTTAGTTTTTTGAGGAACTTTCATACTTTTTTCCATAATGGCTGTACCAACTTACATTTACATCAGCAGTGTACAAATGTTCTCTTTTCTCTACATTTTCACCAGTGCTTGTTTCATCTTTTTGGTAAAAGCCATTCTAACAGGTGTGTGGTGATATCTCCTTGTGGTTTTAATTTGCATTTTCCTAATGAGTGGTAATGCTGAGTATTTTCTTGTAAACCTGTTGGCCATTTGTGTGTCTTTTTTTGAGAGGTATCTGCACAAGTCTTTTGCCCATGGATTATTTGTTTTCCTGCATTGAGTTGTTTGAGTTCATTATATATTTTGAATATTAATCCCTTATCAAATGTACGGTTTCCATATACTTTTTCTCACTCTGTGTGGGCTGTCTCAAAACTCTGCAGATTGTTTCTTTGGCTGTGCAGAAGCTTTTTAGTTTGATGCAATCTCATTTGTCTATTTTTGGTTTTGTTGCCTGAGCTTTCAGGGTCATGTAAAAAAAATCTTTGCCCAGACCAATGTTATGGAGTTTTTCCCCGTGTTTTTTTCTAGTAGTTTTATAGTTTCAGGTCTTACATTTGAGTCTTCAGTGCATTTTGAGTTGATTTTTGTGCTTGGTGTAAGGTAAAGGTTTAATTTCATTCTTCTGCATGTGGATAACCAGATTTCCCAATGCCATTTACTGAATAGACTTTCCTTTTCTCCTTGTGTGCCTGGCACCTTTTCCAAAAATCAATTGACCATAAGTCGGTGGGTTTATTTCTGGGCTTTCTACCTATTTCATTGGTTGATGAGTCTGTTTTCATGCCAGTACCATGCTGTTTTGACCACAATTGCTTTATAATATATTTTGAAGTCTGGTACTATGATGCCTCTAGCTTCATTCTTTTTACTCAGGATTGTTTCAGCTTTTCCTGGTCTTTTGTAGTTCCATACACATTTAAGAATTATTTTTTCTATTTTTGTGAAAAATGACATTAGAATTTTAATGGGGATTTTATTGAAGTTATAGATTTCTTTGAGTGGTGTGGACACTTTAACAACATTAATTCTTCTAATCTGTGAACATCTTTCCACTTATTGGTGTTTGCCTCAATTTCTTTCATCGCTGTTTTATAGTTTTTAGTATACAAGTCTTTTAACTCTTTAGTTAAATTTATACCCGGGTATTGCTGTGGCTCTTCTCATTAATTCCTTTCCAGGTAATGCATTATTGGTGTATAAAAAATTACTGATTTTTGTGTGTTGGATTTGTATACTGCAACTTTGCTGAATTTGTTGATCAGTTCTAGCCGTTTTTTTGTGGATTTCTTTTTGGGGGGGATTTTCTTTTTTTTTTTTTTTTCTTTTTGAGACGGAGTCTTACTCTGTCACCCAGGCTGGAGTGCAGTGGCCGGATCTCAGCTCACTGCAAGCTCCTCCTCTCGGGTTCACGCCATTCTCCTGCCTCAGCCTCCTGAGTAGCTGGGACTACAGGCACCCGCCACTTCGCCCGGCTAGTTTTTTTTTGTATTTTTTAGTAGAGACGGGGTTTCACCGTGTTAGCCAGGATGATCTCGATCTCCTGACCTCGTGATCCGCCCGTCTCGGCCTCCCAAAGTGCTGGGATTACAGGCTTGAGCCACCGCGCCCGGCCTGGGGGGGATTTTCTATGTATAAGATTGTGTCATCAATGAGGAGAGACAATTTCACTTCTTCCTTCCCTATTAGGATGTCTCTTTTTTATTATTTATTATTTATTTTTTTTGAGACAGAGTCTGGCTCAGTCACCCAGGCTGGAGGGCAGTGGCGCGATCTCGGCTCACTGCAAGCTCCGCCTCCCGGGTTCATGCCATTCTCCTGCCTCAGCCTCCCGAGTAGCTGGGACTACAGGCACCAGCCACCATGCCGGGCTAATTTTTTGTATTTTTAGTAGAGACGGGGTTTCACCGTGTTAGTCAGGATGCTTTCGATCTCCTGACCTCGTGATCCACCCACCTCGGCCTCCCAGAGTTCTGGGATTACAGGTGTGAGCCACCGCACCCGGCCATATTTCTTTCTCTTGCCTAGTTGCTCTAGCTGGGACTTCCAATTCTATGTTGAATAGAAGTTGTGGGAATGAGAATACTTGTTTTCCAGTTCCTGGAGGAAACGCTTTCAGCTTTTTCTGCTGAGTATATTAGCTACGGGTCTGTGATACATTGTTTTTATTATGTTGAGATACATTCCCTCTATAGCTAGTCTATTGAGAGTTTTTATTACAAAAGGGCGTTGAATTTCGTGAAATTCTTTTTCGGCCTCTGTTGACATGACCATATGGTTTTTATTCTTTATTTTGTTAGTGTAATGAGTCACACTGATTGATTTGCATATTTTAACCACCTTGCATCTCAGGGATAAATCCCAGTTAATCATGGTGAATGATTCTTTCAATGCATTGTTGAATTTCTTTTCCTAGTATTTTGCTAAAGATTCTTGTATATATGTTCATTAGGGATATTGGCCTGTAAATTTTTTTTTTTTTTTTTTTGTAGTGTTCTTGTCTGATTTGGGTATCAAGGTAATGCTTGTCTCATAAAATCAGTTTGGAAATATTCCCTCTTCCTCAATTTTTTGGAAGAGTTTGAGAAAATTTTCTATTAGTTGTTCTTTAGTTATTGGTAGGATTCAGCTGTGAAGCTATTAGGTTCTGAGCCTTCCTTTGATTTCTCACTTATTTGATCTCCTTATTTTTTATTGGTCTCTTCAGATTTTCTATTTCTTCATGATTCAGTTTTAGTAGGTAGAATGTGTCTAGGAATTTTTCTGTTTATCTAGATCGTCCAATTTTTTTGTCATATAATTATTCATAGTAGTTTCTGAGAATCTTTTGTTTTTCTGTGTTATCAGTTGTCTCCACTTTCATTTCTAATTTTATTTGAGTCACTCTATTTTTAAACTTAATCTAAGTAAGGGTTTATCATTTTTATTTATCTCTTCAAAAAACAAATACTTAGTTTTATCTACTTTTTCTATCATTTTGCTAGTCTCTATTTCATTTATTTTTTCTCTTTCTGCTCCTGTTCTTTCTTTCTTTCTGCTACCATTGTTCTTTTTCTAGTTCCTTGAGGTGTAATATTAGGTTGTTTATTTGAGATCTTTCTTTTTTGATATAGGTATTTATTGCTATAAAATTTCCTCTTAGGACTGCTTCTGCTGCATGCCATAAGTTTTGATATGGTATATTTTCATTTTTGTCTCAAGGTACTATTTTCATTTACTTTTTATTTCTTTTGTGACTCTGGTCTGGCAATCAGGCAAGGGAGAGAAATAAAAGGCATCCAAATAGGAAAGGAAGAAGTGAAATTGCTCTCTTCACTGATGACATAATCTTATAAACACATAAAAGTCCTAAAAATCCCACAAAATTTCCACACAATAATTTCCACATTTGTGAATTTTCCAATATTTCCTGAGATTTCTCTTGTTATTGATTTCCAGTTTCATGGCATTGTGACTGGAAAAGATACTTGCTATGATTTGAATGGCCTTAAATTTGATAAGATTTGTTTTGTGGCCTAACATGTGGTCCTGGAGAATGTTCCATTGAGAAGAAAGTGTATTCTGTCTCTGCTGGATGGAATGTTCTGCATATGTCTGTTAGGTACATTTGTTCTAAAGTGTAATTGAAGTCCAGTGTTTCCTTGTTGATTTTCTAACTAGATGAACTGTCCATTATTAAAAATGAATACCCATGCTATTATTGCAGTGCAGTCTACCTCTTCTTTGAAATCACTTAATAATTGCTTTATGTATTTGAGTGCTTTGATGTTAGATGAATATATTTACAATTGTTATGTCCTCTTGATGAATTGACCCTTTTATCATCATATAATGGCCTTTTTGATCTCTTTTTATAGGTTTTGAATTACAGTCTATTTTTCCTTATATAAGTATAGCTAACCCTGCTCTCTTTCGGTTTCCATATGCATGAAATATATTTTTCAGTCCCTTCATGTAGAGTCTATATGTGTCCTTACTAGTGAGGAGAGTCTCCTGTAGACAGCATATGATTGAATATTGGTATTTTGTTTGTTTGTTTGATTTGAGACAGGGTTTTGCTCCGTTGCCCAGGCTGGAGTACAGTAATACAATCTCAGCTCACTGCCGCCTTGACCTGCTAGGCTCAAGCAATCCTCCCACCTCAGCCTCCCAAGTAGCTGGGACTAAAGGCATTCACCACCATGTCTGGCTCATTTTGTTTATTTTTTGTAGAAATGAGATCTCACCATGTTGCCCAGGCTGGTCTTGGACTCCTGGGCTCAAGTGATCCTCCTGCCTTGGCCTCCCAAAGTGTTGGGATTACAGACATGAGCCACCATGCCTGGCCTGAATATTCTTTTTATGCATTCAGTCGCTCAATGTCTTTTGATTGTAAAATTAAATTTATTTACATTAACAGTAATTAGTGACAGGTAAAGGACTTGCTACTGCCATTTTGTAATTTGTTTTCTGGTTGTTTTATAAATTCTTTGTTTCTTTCTTCCTCTCTTGCTGTCTCCCTTTGTGGTTTGATGGTTTTCAGTGGTGGTCTGTTTTTAATTCTTTATTTTTATATTTTATGCATCTATTATAGTTTTTTGCTTTGTGGTTACCAAAAAACTTATATAAAACATCCTAAACTTAAAACAGGCTATTATAAACTGGTAACAATTATAATTGCAAGCAAAAACTCTACACTTTACTCCTTCTCCCTACCTTTTATGCTTTTGATGTCAAAAATTTCCTTTTCTTATAATTTGTATCCCTTAACAATCTATTGTAGCTACAATTTTTAGTAGTTTTATTTTAGCCCTCATAGTAGAGATAAAATTGCTTTATACACCACCTTTATTTACATTTTTAGTATATTCTGAATATGACTACACATTTCTTCTACCATTAAGTTTTTTATTTTATATATTGTATATTATTAGTTAGTAGTCTTGTTTCAACTTAAAGAACTCCCTTTAGAGGCAGAGGTTGCAGTGAGCTGAGATTGCGCCATTGCACTCCAGCCTGGGTGATGGAGCAAAACTGTCTCAAAAAAAACAAAAAAATAAAAACCAAAAAAACCCAAAACTCCCTTTAGCAATCCTTGTAGAGTGGGCCTAGTGGTGATGGTAAACTCCCTTAGCTTTCATTTGGAAAATTTTATTTCTCCCTTATTCTGAAGGACAGCTTTGCTGGGTAAAGTATTCTTTATTGGCAGTTGTCTATTACCCTTTAGCACTTTGAATGTATCATCCCACTGTCTCCTAGACTACAAGGTTTCTGCTTAGAAATTCACTGATAGCTGTATTGAGACTCTGTTCAGTACGACATGCCTCTTATTTCTTTGTCTTTAATTTTTGATAATTTGAATGTGATGCATCTTAGCGAACTTGTCTTTGAGTTAAATTTGGTAAGCGATTTCTAAGCTTCCTGTACCTGGATATTGTCATCTTTCCCTAGATTTGGGAAATTTTCAGCCATTATTATCTTAAATAAATTTTCTAGTTCTTTTACTCTTTCTTCTCCTTAGGGAACTCCTATTATGCATAGATCTGTTTTCTTGATAGTGTTCCATAATTCCAGTAGGCTTTTTCCATTCTTTTTCTTTTTTTTTTTTCTTTTCATTCCTCTGACTAATTTAAATGTTCTGTATTCAAGTTCACTGATTCTTCCTTCTGCTGGTCAAGACCTGCTATTGACACTTTCTATTAATTTCAGAAATGCACTTATTATATTCTTTAGCTTTATAATTTCTATTTGGGTTTTCTATTGTTTATATTTCTTTGTCAAACTTTGCATTTAGTACGTGAATTGTTTCCCACATTTCATTTAATTTTTCATCTATATTTTCTTGTGGTTCTCTGAACTTCTGAATTCTTTATCAGTCATGACATAAATCTCCACTTCTTCAGAGTCCACTATTAGAACAATTATTAGTTGCATTTCCCTCGTGTTATTTTTTTATTTTAATTTTATTAGATGGAGTCCCACTGAATCGCCCAGGCTGGAGTACAATGGCATGATCTCAGCTCACTGCAACCTCCACCTCCCAGGTTCAAGCAATTCTCCTGCCTCAGTGTCTCAAGTAACTGAGATTACAGGCACGCACCACCACGCCTGGCTAAATTTTGTATTTTTAGTAGAGATGGAGTTTCACCATGTTGGCCAGGCTGGTCTTGAATTCCTGACCTCAGGTAATCCACCTGCCTTGGTCTCCCAAAGTGCTAGTATTACAGGCTTGAGCCACTATGCCCAGCCTTCCCTCATTTTTTATAACCCTTGTGTCTTTGCATTGGTACCTACACATTTGAAGAAACACCTTCTAGTCTTTGCTGGTATTCTTTGGCAGTGCAGATCTTCACTATTTAGTACAGCCTAGGATTCTAGTTGGGCCAGTAGGTGGTGACAGGTAGGCCTTGCTTTCATGTTATCTAGTTGGGCTGGGCTGTTAACTGTGTTCTGGTGTGAAGCAAAACTTCTGGCTGTAATAGCAATCACTATAGTCTGACTCTCAGGAGGTCTTCCTCTTAGGAAAAGGGGGAGAGTACCACATCACGGGAACACCCTGTGGTACAAAATAATCTGGGTGACAGGCCTTGAGTCCCACATCATTCCTACGGGAAAGTTTCTTTCAACAGAGACGCAATTGCAGTACTGGACTCAGCAGAGGAAGTCTGTGTCTCTACCCCAACAGTCAGACGGGCTTGGTGCTCATGAAGGGACTTAGAGAAGAGGTCATCTTTCCCCACTTGTCCACCACTGCAGACACAGCTGGGGCTTCTCTCATGGGAACTCTGTGTGGATTCACCTACAGACAGCCTTTCTGAAACACTTCAGGGTGACTGCATCTCCACAGGAGGGGCATTCCCCAGGTTTGGGCTTGCATAAGAAGCAGACTCACAATTTCTCTCTACTTGAAACATCAATACTCCTACAGACAAAAATAAGTGCCTGTATGATCTGAATAGCTGGAACACTGGGACGGGTGTGAGGCTGGGAGGTGGATAGCTTTTCTGCTGGCCTGGCAGGGGAGCTGAGGTAGCTCCTAACCTTCATCCTGAAAAGACCTCAGTGCATCTATTTGGGAGCTCCCCAAGCAACCTTAATCAAGGCTGGGATCTCTGCCCACCATTGGGTATTGCATCTTCCCACTTGCTTTATCTACAAACCGGTTCCTTCCCAGGGATACCATACCACCCCTACTGTCCTGAAGCTTGAGCCATTAACTCAGTAAATAAAATAGTGGGGGAAAAATAAATAAATAAATAAGTGCACAACACATGGAAATGAGATAAGCTTCAAAAGACCCCTGCCATTTCAATCCCATAGGAGACAATGAACTTGCCTATACTAAGTACATGCATACTACAAGTAGCACCTGAGACAGCCATCACACAAAGACCCTCTATAAGCGAGGAACTCATACAGAATCTTCACTCATAAAAGCACCAAGAACCAAATTCATCTGTAATAAACTATAAACATTAAAGTCACATCCTTAAGAGAAAACAAAGAAATTAAAAAAAACAAAACCAAAAATAAATTCAAGAACAATTACAAGAAATAGTCTACCCAAATGAGAAGGAACCAGAAAAGTAATTCCGGTAATATGACAAAATGGGGTTCTAGAATGCCCTGAAAAGATCACACTAGCTCCCCATCTCTGGATCCAAAGCAAGATAAATCTTTGAAATACCAGATAAAGAATTCAGAAAGTTGATTATGAAGCTACTCAAGGAGGTACTGGAGAAAGGTGAAAACCAACATAAAGAAATTTAAAAATCAATACAGGATGTGGATGAGAAATTTTCCAGAGAGGTAGATATAAGGAAAAACTAATAAGAATATCTGGAAATGAAAGACACACTTAGGGAAATAAAAATACAGTGGAAAGTTTCAACAATGAACTAGAACAGTAGACGAAAGAATTTCAGAGCTTGAAGACAAGGCTTTTGAATTAGCCCAATCAGACAAAGATAAAGAAAAGAACAAAGTCTCCAAGAAATATGGGACTATGTAAAATGGCCAAACCTAAGAACAGCTGTTGTTCCTGAGGGAACAGAGAAGGATAAAAGTTTGGAAAACATATTTGAAGGAATAATTGAGAAAAGGTTTCCTGGCCTCGCCAGAGATTTAGATTTCCAAGTACAGGAAGCTCATCGAACATCTGAGAAATTCATTGCAAAAAGACCATCACCAAGGCACAAAGTCATCAGGCTATCTAAAGTCAATATGAAGGAAAGAATTCTAAGAGCTGTGAGACAAAAGCATCAGGTAACCTATAAAGGAAAACGTATCAGACTAAACAGACTTCTCAGGAGAAACCTTACAAGCTAGAAGAGATTGGGTGTCCTATCTTTAGACTCCTTAAACACAATAATTGTCAGTCGAGAGTTTTGTATCCAGCAAAACTAAGCTTCATAAATTAGAGAGAAATAAAGTCCTTTTCAGACAAACAAATGCTGAGGTTATTTGCCACCACCAAACCAGCACTAAAACCAAATACCACATGTTCTCACTCATAGGTGGGAACTGATCACTGAGATCACTTGGACTCGGGAAGGGGAACATCACACACCGGGGCCTAGCATGGGGAGGGGGGAAGGGGGAGGGATTGCATTGGGAGTTATACCTGATGTAAATGATGAGTTGATGGGTGCAGCACACCAACATGGCACAAGTATACATATGTAACAAACCTGCACGTTATGCACATGTACCCTAGAACTTAAAGTATAATTAAAAAACAAAAAAAACAAAAAAAAAAAAACAGAAATGCTCAAAAGTGTTTTAAATCTTGAAAGAAAAGCTTGATATGTACCAAAACAGAACCTCCTGAAAGCATAAAACTCATCAGGCCTATAAAATGTAATGAATATATGAATGTAAATGGCCTAAATGCTCCACTTAAAAAGTACAGAATGGCAGAATGGATTAAAAAAAAAAACATAAACTAGATATCTTCTGTTTACAAGAGACTCACCTAACACGTAACAATTCATGTACTCAGGGTAAAGGAGTGGAAAAAGATATTCCATACAAATGGAAACCAAAAGTGAGCAGAAGTAGCTATTGCTAAATCACACAAAACAGATTTTAAAGCAACAACAGCCAAACACAAGCAAACAAAAAACAAAGAGGAACATTATATAATGATAAAAGGATCAGTCCAACAAGGAAATATTACAACCATAAATTTATATGCACCTAACACCAGAGTTCCAAGATTTATAAAACAGTCACTACTAGATCAAATAAATGAGATAGACAGCAACACAGTAATAGTGGGAAATTTCCATACTCCACTGACAGCACTAGAAAGATCACTGAGATAGAAAGTTAACAAAGAAGCAGTGGATTTCAACTATACACCAGAACAAATGGACTTAACAGATATTTACAGAACATTCTACTCAACTACTGGAGAATACACATTCTTCTCATCAGAACATGGAACATTCTCCAAGATAGACTGTATCATAAGCCACACAAAACATGTCTCAATAAATATATGAAAATTGAAATCATGTCAAGTATCTTCTCAGACCACAGTAGAATGAAACTGGAAATCAATTCCAAAAGGAACCCTCAAAACTATAAAAATACATGGAAATTAAATAATCCTCTCTTGAATGCTTTTGGTGTTAATAATGAAATCAAGATGAAAATTTAAAAATTATTTGAAATGAATGATGATAATTGACACAAGTTATCAAAACCTCTGGGATACAGCAAAAGCAGTGCTAAGAGGAAAGTTCATAGCATTAACTGCCTACATCAAAGTCTGAAAGAACACAAATTGACAACCAAATTTTACACTTCAAGGAACAAGAGAAACAGGATCAAACTAAACCCAAAGCCAGGTGAAGAAAAGAAATAAAGATCAAAGTGAAACTAAACAAAATTGAAACATCAACGACAATTAAAAAAATACAAAAGACAAATGAAACAAAAGCTGGTTCTTTGAAAAGATAAACAAAGTTGGTGGACTGTTAGTGAGATTAACCAATAAAAGAAGAGAGAAGATCCAAATAAGCTCAGTTAGAAATGAAACTGGAGACATTACACAGAATACCACAGAAATACAAAAGATCATTCAAGACAACTATGGACACCTTTATGTGCACAAACTAGAAAATCTAGAGGAAATGGATAAATTCCTGGAAACATATAACCTTCCTAGATTAAATCAGGAGGAAATAGAAATCCTGAACAGACCAATAACAAGCAGTGGACTGAATCAGTAATAAAAAAATTTCCAACAAAAAAAAAACCATCCAGGACCACATAGTTTCACAGCTGAATTCTACCAGACATTCAAAGAATTGGTACCAATCCTACTGAAACTATTCCAAAAGATAGGGAAAGAGGGAATCCTCCCCAAGTCATTCTATCAAGCCAGTATCACCCTAATACCCAAACTAGAAAAGGACATAACAAATAAAGAAAACTACAGACCAATGTCCCTGATGAACAAAGATGCATAAATCCTCAACAAAATACTAGCCAACTGAATCCAACAGCACATCAAACAGATAATACATTATGATCAAGTGGGTTTCATCCCAAGGATGCAGGGATGGTTTAACATACACAAGTCAATAAATGTGATAAATCACGTAAACAGAATTAAAAGCAGAAGCTATATGATCATCTCAATAGATGCAGAAAAAGTATTTGATAAAATCCAGCATCATTTTATGATAAAAAACCCTCTACACACTAGGCATAGAAGGGACTCACCTCAAAATAATAAAAACCATCTATGACGAAGCCACAGCCAACATCATACTGAATGGGAGAAAGTTGAAAGCATTCCCCGAGTACTGGAACAAGACAAGGATGCCCACTTTAACCGCTTCTGTTCAACATAGTACTGGAAGTCCTAGCCAGAGCAATCAGGCAAGAGAAAGAAATAAAGGCATCCAATTTGGAAAAGAGGAAGTTTACACTGCTGGTGGGAATGTAAATTAGTATAATGTCTATGGCGATCCCTTAAAAAAACTGAAAGCAGATTCACCATTCAATCTAGCAATCCCACTACTGGGTGTCTATGCAAAGGAAAAGAAGCCATTATATGAAACAGACACATGCACACACATATTTGTAGGAGCACGATTCACAGTTGTGAAGATATGGAACCAGTCTAAATGCCCATCAACCAATGAGTGAATAAAGAAAATGTGGTATACGGAATACTACCAGTCATAAAAAGGAATGAAATAATGTATTTTGAAGCAACTTGGATGGGGCCGGAGGCCATTATTCTAAGTGAAGTTACTCAGGAATGGAAAATCAAATACCATGTGTTCTCACTTACAAGTGGTAGCTAAGCTATGAGGATACAAAGATATACAGAGTGATATAATGGACTTTGGGGACATGGGGCAGGGAAGGTTGGGGGCAGTGAGGGATAACAGACTACACATTTGTAGCTCGGGTGACGGGTGCACTAAAATCTCAGACTTCACCGCTGTGGAATTCATCCACGTAACCAAAAACCACTTGTACCCCCAAAAGCTGCTGAAATAAAATAATAATTTTAAGAAATTAGAAATTAAATTTACCATATATATAAAAGAAATGGCTGTAATATTAAGGGCATCAAGTACAGAGAAAGACAACATTACACGAATTCAAAGAATTTGTTGAAAATAGCTAGTATTAATAAAATGTTCTCCTTTAAAAAAAAACAAAAAACAAAAAAACACAAAACCCGAACTGCTGGCTGTGCTCTGCAGTCTGATGAGACCAGTGGCTGGACTCTGCAGTAAGGCTGAGCTGTTTGATTGCTCCTGGGCAGGCCGTGTTGTAGGCTGTCTTCTCTGGTTGGCCAGTACTGCAGTTTTAATCTGTAGTTGGGCAGGACTGCATGCTGGGCTCTGAGGCTGAGCAAGGCTTCTCGGATCACTACCTAACTACTCCGAGTGGACGGGGCCAGAAGTGATGCTTCACAGATATGTGTGAACTTGAGCTTGCTTCTCATTCCAGGGTAACTTTAAGCAGAGCACTGAGGCTTGGTGTTTTAGCTCTTTGGCTGATGGAGCTTGGTGGGGCCAGATACTCCCTTTACAGATAATCACTGACCTGCCCTTATCTCCCAGCCTGGGTAAATTTCAAGGAGAGTAACAGGACTGGCTGTGGAAGCTGGCCAGGTACCTGAACTTGAGAGACCAGTTGACTGTGCTTCGTGCAGAGTAGCACTGTGGGCTAGCCTCTCTGGTGGTGCACCTCCACTGGCCTGAATGCAGGACAGCTGCCAAGATTCCTGCACCAGTTGATGTGAGCACCACATCTGTTCTTTATCTCCAAGTGATCTCAGATGTTTAGCTCTGCTGATACTCCCAGTGCTTCCTGTGTGATGAGACAAGAGAATGCTTCCTGTGAAGTGTCCCAGAATGGTGGCAATGCTGAATGTTCACCTCCAACTCTCTCCTCCCTGTGTAACAACCGTGGGTCCCAGAGAATCCTCTGTGAGTGGCACGTTGCTGGATTGGGGGAGGAGCAATGTGGCCAAAGTGAAACTACTCCTCTTATTCTTGGCATGTGGCTGTTCTCAGTTCTGTGGTGCAAGGGGTTGTCTTAGCTTCACTCTCAAGTTCTGAAATATTCACAAGGGTGTTTTTGTCTGGGAGTAGTTGCCAGTGGATTTGTGTATGTATGTGTGGTGGGGGAGGAGACATGGAGCTGGAAAATTCCTATTCTGTCATCTTGCTGATGTCATTCTCAATGTCTTTTTTCTTTTACCGCTTTTAAGATTTTTAAATCTTTATCAATAGTTTTAAGTAATGTGAGTATGATACGCTTTCATGTAGTTTTCTTAGTGTGTATGTGTTTTTCTGCTTAGGGTTATTTGAGCTATTTGGATCTGTGTTTATAGTTTTAATCAGATTTGGAAAATCTTTTTTTTTTTTTTTTCTGAGACAGAGTCTTGTCCTGTTGCCCAGGCTGGAGTGCAGTGGTGTGATCAGAGCTCACTGCAGCCTCAGTCTGCTGGGCTCAAGCGATCCTCTGACCTCAGCCTCCTGAGTAGCTAGGACCACAGGTGCGTGCTACCATGCCTGGTTCCCTCCACACAGAAAGGCCCTGTCTCTTCAAAGAAAATTTTTATTTTATTGCTCAGGCTGGTCTCAAACCTCTGGGCTCAAGTGATCCCCCTGCCTCAGCCTCCCAATTTGCTGGGATTATAGGTGTGGGCTCCCATGCCCACCCTCCTTTGGAGAACCAAATAACATGAATATTAGGTTGCTTAAGGCTGTTCCATAGCTCATTAATCCTTTTCAAATTGTTTAAACTATTCTTTCTTCTATTTTATTTTGGGTAGTGTCTAGTGCTATGTCTTCAAGTTCACTTACATTTTCTTCCGCAATATCAAGTCTGCCGTCAATCCCATCCAGAGTGTTTTTATCTGAGATATTATAGTTTTGATCTTTCCTTTGGCTGCTTGAACATGTAAAATACAGTTTTAACAACTATTTTTATATCCTTGTCTAGTAATGATATCAAGTATGTCATCTATGGGTCAGTTTTAGCTGATTTTACTCCTAACTATGGGTAACGTTTTCCTGCTTCTTTGCATGACTGGTAATCTTTTATTGGATGCCAGACATTGCAAATATTTTCTTTTGGGGTGCTGGATATTTTTGTATTTTGATCAATATCTTGAGCTTTGTTCTGGGATGCAGTTAAGTTTCCTGGCAACAATTTGTTCCCTTTGGATACCACTTCTAAGCTTGTTTGTTTCCTGTTCCTCAGGAATCCACTGTTCATTGTACCAGATTTCTAATGTCTTAAATATTGGTTTTTTTCATGTTCTTCGTTTCATGTAAGAGGGTAAATCCAGTCTCTTTTGCTCCCTCTTGGCCAGAAATTGAAATATCTCTTCATTAAAACTTGAAATAAGTATGTTATAGGAGTTTTACTTCAGCAGAATCTGGGTTCATTCAAGCATGTGGCTCTCTCTCAGAGACTGGAAATAGGGACCCTACGGGCCTCCCCGTGCCCCAGCCATCACCCGAGCAGTGTACACTGTACCAAATACGTAGTCTTGTATCCCTCACTGCCCCCAGCCTTCAGTACCCCAGGCCCCACTGGTAAGGAGCTCCCTAATCATCCACAGGGGAGGCGGCAGAGCTTAGGTGAACCTGAGGCCTAAGTTCAAGAGGCCACAATAGAAGGGAATAAGAACACTGACTGTTCTTTGACCCTGTCTTGTGGGCTAGGACGAGAGGACTACAGTGAAAATATGAGAAGACCCCATGAGTTCAGATTATCTGCAATACCTATGAAATATTGAAATCTCAGTGTGGCATGAGAAGTCTGCAGCTTCCGTAGCAGCATCGTGGTAGTAGGAAGAGGCCACAAGAATGGTTGGTGTCTGGCATTAGTGCTCATAGAAGAAAGACAGAAAAGGAGGAAAGTGATGGCTGTTGTAATGACAGGTTCACTTCAGGTCAGTGCCTCTCTGTCCTTTTCGGGTAGGCATTTCAGGGGGTGAGATCCCCAACTAAAGGATCTAGGTCAAAGCAATGCCTCGGGAAGCAAAAATGGCCTGTGACGGGGAAGTCCTTGAGCACACACATACACAGGCCAGTCAGGATGATAGTGGGAGCCGCAGTGTAGTGCGCTTGCTTGAATAAGTGAATTTTTAAAGTCATTAGTGAAAAGAGTGATTTTTTTTCCCCCGGACATGAGATCTGGCCTGTCTTTCTGCGGTGATGAGGTCTTAAGTTTGTCACCACATCTCTGCTCTGTGGAAGCCTACTGGTGAGCCTGCCCAGCTGAATAAACAGGGGCCAGGACTGAAGGCTCAGGGCTGGGCATGATCCAAGCACTCACTGGTGCTTCCTCAGATGTTTGTGTTACCATTTTGCCAAAGAGAGACTGAAGGAGCCTTAAAACAGGTGGGGAGAAGTTTCATACATTTCTTCATCAGGAAGCTCGGAAAACCGCTTGGCAAAGGCACGTCTGGGGACCCGGTTACATGAATGGAAAAGAATCGGTCTGTAGGCACAGGCACACTCCTCTGAAAATGATGAAAGCCTGTTCAACTCTGCGGCTCAGGTTGAGACAAATGCTGTGGCAGCTTCATAAATCACGGTAGAAGGAAATCAAAAGAGAAATGTCTGTGAGGACTTTATATGAGCATTTCTTTTCCAAATGTGGAACATCCCATTCTTGGAACATATTGCACAGGGAAAGTGTGTGGCCCTGGGTAGTACTGAGTTATAAAGCAGTATTCCACTGAGAGTTCTAGGAGCAAGCCAAAATATAGAGAAACCCTGAGTAGCTGCTTTTCCAATCAAATAATACAACAGTGGTAGATTATAATGTCCCAGGCAGTATTCACCAAGCCAAAAGGGTCAGTGGTTTGGCCTGTCTTCACTGTCTGCTGTGCTTGGCCAGTGGTTAGTAATCTCCACCTCTTTTTCCATCAGTTTCACTTGTGTGAGTTATTTCTCACCAGACCACAGTAAATTCCACTAGGAGCCTCATAGCAGTGCTTCACATTTACCAGCGGGAAGGACACCAACACCAACCCCACTATTCAAGAGTGGACAGAATTGAACCTGCGTTTTGAGGAAACAGGTCCCAAACGCACTTTTCGTAGAATCTAAGTAGTGACATTTCCGAGTCTATTGAGCCCTTGTATTAACACATGAATATCCAGCCCTAAAAACCAGAAACAAGCTATCTGTGAAAATGCTTTGCTATGTGCTATTTTATACAACACAGTGGAAACTGTGTTTTGATTCAGCAAGTTTGAAACACACCTTTTTGTGGAATTTATGAAGTGTAACACTTTCCAAATTTGTCCTTACATTGAATTTTTTTTTAACTATGGCCTAATTCGGCAACTTTCAGTTATAACAGATTCTCTAGTCTGGACCTAAAGTACATTTTAAAGTATTTGAATATAGTGCCCCAATCTTACAGCTATCTCTTTGCACCCTCCTCTTTTAGAGCTTTTTTAAAAATTACTCTTTTAGAGTAATTTAAAAATTACTACATTTGTTCTGTCATCCATCCATCCACCCATTCACTTGTTCATTCAACCGAGAGATATTAGCGTAAATACATTGTGCCTCGTCTTGGTGCCATGTGAGGGGGTTACAAAGATAACAATGCCAACATTAGTGACAAACTCTTATATATCATTTGCCACTTGCCAGGAACACTTCTATGCACTTAACATATTAACTGTTAATTCTTGTAACAACTATTAAGAAGTTGTTAGCTGTTGAACTATGAGAGGATACTATTATTACCATATGCAGATGAGGAAACTAAGATTAATGAGACATGGTCTTTGCTTTCAAAGGATTTTACAGAGTAGTAAGAAGTTAAATTGTATATGCATAAAAGAGTGAAGTTAACATTGGTGGTTCTAAGTATCAACACAAGCTTGCAAAATTAATGGCATAGGATAGTTTCATACTGTACAAGGGAGTGTGTCTTACATCAGGTTCTCCCAAAAGCAGACACTGAGTTAAGGATTTGGGTGGTCATGATTGATTAGGAAATTGCTCTCTAGAGGAATCAGTAAGGAATGGATACAAGATAGGAAAGAGGAAAAAGCCAGCACAAGGGTACTTTCAGGTGAAGGTCTAGCTTCAGCCCAATTCCATGGAGAACATTGGAGTATAAATGATACCTTGGAAGTTGTGATGGTTAATACTGAGTGTCAACTTGATTGGATTGAAGGATGCAATATATTGTTCCTGGGTGTGTCTGTGAGGGTGTTGCCAAAGGAGATTAGCATTTGAATCAGTGGGCTGCGAAAGGCAGACCCACCCTCAATCTGGGTGGGCACCATTTAATCAGCTGCCAGCTTGGCCAGAATAAAACCAGACAGAAGAACATGAAGAGATTAGACTTGCTTAGCCTCCCAGCCGATGATTCCTGCCTTCGAACATTGGACTTCAAGTTCTTCAGCTCTGGGACTCGGACAGGCTTCCTTGCTCCTCGGCTTGCAGACGGCCTATTGTGGGACCTTATGATTGTGTGAGTTAATACTCTGTAATAAATTCCCCTTATATATACATCTATCCTATTAGTCCTGTCCCCCCTAGAGAACCCTGACTAATACGGATTTCCTGCGTAGAAGCCAGGGAACTGAGCATTTGAATGCTCCCCCAGTCAATAATTGGCTCATAAGTCTGCCTGTGCTTGGGAAAAATGTAAAAATTCCATGCATACTAGGTATGTCAGTCAAGTGGTGGAAAAGGCGGACCAGGGTAGGCAGCTCCAATGCCCAAGATCAGTCCTTTTATTATCTTGGGTTTAAGCCATTTGCACCAAAGCATGCAGAAGCTGGGATACACAGAATTGATAGTAGAGGTCTGAGAGGATCTGGAGGGTGAGTATCAACGTATCTGCTATAGTTCACCTCTTGTACTTCACAGATGATCTTGCTTCTCTCACTCCATCCTTAAGTTCACTCCATCTCATTACAGCTTCTTCAAAATTCTGGTTGGTTAAAGATCCTGGGGAAACTTCTAAGAAATAGTTAATGGAATAAGCTCACTATTGCAGTTTGTCCTGAGATTGTACCATCTATTTGTCCTTTTCTTCCTCTACCACCCTTTCTCAATTTCCCTTGCCCTTGGCTACCACTTCTGCTAGTTTAGGTGGCTTTCTTGGTGACACGACCCAGATCTTCAACCCTTAAAGGCCTGAGCCCCTGGCTACCATGCTTTTATCAGGCCATGGTTGCTGTAACTACCCATTCTCAATGCTGGTTATGGGAGTATCAAGAAATGTCCCAGTGAACCACCTGAATTCTGAACATATTCCTCCACACCTTCATTAGGTAGCACAATTCTACCTCCTCATGATGTCAGGGCCAACTCTCCTGCTAGTATGGTGACTTTCATTTCTGGTATAGTGGCAGCAACCAGTTAGCAGTCATAGCTTTTTAAATGAAATACTTAATGTGTCCCCTGGTGGAAGTACACCGCCTCTGTGAAACAGGACTTGAGACCCACAGCAGCTGAGTGTAGGGAGACAAGAAGTCCAGATTCCCCCAGTGGGAATGATGGTAAGTAGGTTCACTTTCTACTCTCACCACTTGAATTCTGGAATCAATTATTCTATCTATTGACAATGTAGGACCCTACCTTCAGAGGATTATCATCTCCAAGCTGGCACCTCAACTCTGCCTAACACCGTTAGGCCAGCAGCCTCTGGATGATATAGTACGTGATAGGACGAGTGGATTCCACAGTCTTGGGCCCATGGCCAGACATCCAAGGCATTGCCACACAGTATGCCCTGCTGGTTAATCAGATGCTCTTTAACCTTTCATCATCAGATAGTGATGTTGTTTGAGGCCTGTGAGCAGGAAAGGCAAGCCCATTCCTGGAATACGTGACAATACCAATGGGAAGAAAATGTTTGACTTTCCAGAGTGGATGGAGTCCAAAGTAATCAACTTCCTGCCAAGTGACTTGTTGTTTTACTTGAGGGTTAGTACCATATTTGGGGCCCAGTGTTGGCTTCTGTTTCTGACAGCTCAGACATTCAGCAATGCCAGTAGTTAGATCTGCCTTGGTAAGAGGGAGCCCATGGGTCTGTACATAGTGTCTTTGTCTCTGCTATCCTGGCTTCTCTGTTCGTGGGCTTATCGCACAAACATTGGGATGGCCAAGAACCAAGGTGAGCTCACATCCATTGGAAGAGCTACTCTGTCCAGCTGGTTAATGTCTCTTCTGGGTAGATGCTTACTTGTGGGCCTTAAATATGTGCTATAAAGATGCTCACACTTTGCGACCACTTCCATAGATTAATCCACATGTTCATCTCTAGACTATTGATTACTGATTTTCCAATTTTTCTTCCTCTAGGCCCCTGGTTAATCAGCTAAGCCATTCACTACTGTCTGTGAGTCTATATAAAGTCATTCCTTGGTATCCACTGGGGATTGTTTCCAGGATTCCCCTTGGATACCAAAATCTGTGGATGTTCAAGTCCCTTATATAAAATGACATGGTATTTACATATAACCTACGCACACAATCCTGTATACATTAAATCATCTCTAGATTACTTATAATACTCAACACAATGTAAATACGATGTAAATAGTTCTTACATTGCTTTTAAAATTTGTTTTATTTATTGTTGCATTTTTTTCTCAAATATTTCTGATATCTGCAGTTGGTTGAATCTTCAGATGTAGAACCAGTGGATATAGAGGACCTCCTGTATGCATATCATTACCATATAGCACTTCTCACTCTACATAAGGTAGGGGACCAGATGTAATGTCCGAACTTTGTCTACTTAGAGAACGTCTCTCACCATTGTCTTTTAGGGCCACCCAGGAGTGGGGATACAGTTCAGCAATAGTCAATTTTTGGTTCATACCAAGATATTCAATAATGTATCCATGAATCAGACCGGTAATTTTCCTCCTCTAACAGCTGGTCAAAGGAAACTCCCACATGAGGCCAAAGGGTTAGTGAAGAAGAAGTATCATTGTATTGGTGATGAGTGATGCGGCTTCGGGCCACCTGTTCATGCAGATTATCATGCTCTCTGGATCTGCCGCAGCTGCATCTAAAACTTACCACTTCTATCACATGATAGATTGCTGCTGAGCCCGCCCAACATCTGAAAGTTCTCAGCTCAAGATAAGTAGCTCAGATCCTAGAGTCACTTGATGAGATGCTCTGTCTCTATGAGAGCTTAATACCTACCTTGCCAGGAGCTGCTCTTCATTTGGTATATAATTTTATGCTTTGAATGGCATGGTCTCCTTCTGTCTTCGAGGACACTCAGCAACAGCCATCAAATTGTTCTGCAGTAGCTATAAATGATTTCCCTTGTATCTCTCAATAGCTGAAGATATTGAACAAGTCAGAGCATTCTTTTCTGTTTCCTGTCTCAGTTAACCACAGTTGAAAGTTCTAGGAATGGCATTGCTACAGCCTGCCAGGCCTATTAACACAAGACATGAAGTCATTTTCATCTGGTCAGAATTTCATCCATAAAGTGTGCATCCTAGGACCACTTTTGGTGCCAAATGTCTTAAAATAGGCTCTCCTGGAATCAGATCCTAAGTCAAGGACTCAGGTGCTAGTGATTTATTAAGGGAAAAACCAGTAGTGGGAGAAGCAGCAGAGGAGAGGAAAAGAGACTAAAGAAGGCATCAACTTTGGGTGAAGTGTCAGTTTCAACCCAAATTTGTAGAGAGTAATGATTGACTCCTCATTTAGTTTCACAGCAAAGGAGCTGGGGAGTGGGGTAGAAGTAGATAGAGAGCACCCAGGCACCTCCTGCTCTCAGCTGGGGCAGCCAGCCCTAGTGCCTGGGAGAAGGTCTCTGAAGGTCACAGGTGTTGGCTGCTTCTGCAGATCGTGTAGAAGCTGGGGGATGGAGGCACAGAACTGGGAAGAGAGATCTCAGGGGATCTGGCCAGGGCACTATTACGCCTACTGCACAGTGCTACAGGAAGAAATGTGCTGAGTTCAGGGAATTAAGCAATCCTGTGTGGGATGGAGTGGTCAAAGGATTCCTGGAGGAGGTCAGACTTGAGGTAGATTAATCTAGAGTCAGTGGACGCTTGACTCCAATTATTACCAACGGCATCACAGTTAACGTTTAGTGGGGCTGTAAATAGTGGCTAGAACATAAAAGCATGTGAGGAACAGGATTTGATCACCACAGTACTTGCTGTTGAGATTCTTTGACACTTTCTTAGCACCCTTCTTAGGCTAGAGAAAAAAAAAAGAACAAAAACACAAACATCCTAACTATCTACCTGTTCTCACTAATCTTTCCTGCATATTGGTTTCAAGTCCTCCTCTACGAAATGTCTTCTGGAGGGGTGAGTGCTGACTACCTTTACCTAATTTCCCTGCTCCCCATTCCATTCCCCACTGTTTCCTTCCCATCCCTTTCTCTCTTCTACGTATTGGGTGCTGGTCACCAGTAAGGGCTCTGAAGACACTGCGTCCTCTCTCAGGATGTGTTTGTTTTAATTGAACAAGCATTTATGATTTTCCTGCCCCCTCTGAGGGCTTAGCATTTGCTGCAAGTTCCAAATCACTCTTACCTAATACAATGAAAGAGAATATGATGAGCTGCCCAAAGAAGTGTAATAGACTATGAATATGAGTGCTCAGAGACCAGTTTTGTTCAAGCAAACAGGGAAGATTGTCAGGAGAATACGGGACCTGATTTGAGTCTTAGAACATAAGATGTAGAGATGGTGGAGGGAAACTGGCCTGCGAAGGAGTGGTAGTGTGCGTCACTGAAGACGCAGATGGTCCCCGGTTTTCTATGGTTCAACTTCACATGTTTTGACGTTAGGATGGTGCAAAAGTGATACGCATTCAGTATGCTTCTCAATTTACAATGGGGTTACATCAGGATAAACCAATTATAAGTTGAAAATATCAGTTTGTTCAGACTTAATCCCACCTTAAGTCGAGGAGTGCCTGTATTTGATATGGAAGAGTCAGGAGAATGCTACATTAATGCTTCTTCTGCATGATCCTCAGACCATCACCTCAGTATCATAACGAAAGCACCCATTCTCCATTTCTTCTCTCCCATTCACCTATACATTCCTGTTCCCAGAGGCAACCACTTTCAAATCTTCAGCCATTTATCATAGTATTTACTTTCATTTTCCTAAAGGATATGATTATACTGCCATGTTTTTGGTTTTTGACTTTAAATATTATTTACTACAATGGAAGATTGAGATTTAGCCATCTTACAATTCACCCCTCATCCACACACAATTCTTCTATACCCTACTCCTAAAGTAGTTATGATAGCATCATATTTGGTGAAGTCAATATTCAAAGATTATATGTTTTGACTATGTAAATGTTATTTATAGCTGAGCTATGTATGGGTTTCATGGCTACATTTTCTTTCCCCACCTGCCTTTTTTTTTTTTTTTTTTGAGACAGAGTTTTGCTCTTGTTGCCCAGGCGCAATGGCACCATCTCAGCTCACAGCAACCTCTGCCTCCCAGGTTCAAGTGATTCTCCTGCCTCAGCCTCCCGAGTAGCTGGGATCACGGCATGTGCCACCACGCCTGACTAATTTTGTATTTTTAATAGAGAAGGGGCTTCTTCATGTTGGTCAGGCTGGTCTCGAACTCCCAACCTCAGGTGATCTGACTGCCTTGGACTCCCAAAGTGCTGGGATTACAGGCATGAGCCATTGCACCTGGCCTCTTTCCTTTTCTTTTAACCATCCCCTACCCTGGAGTTAATGATTACATTTTTTGTTTGCTTAGTATTCTTTTGTAATATCACCAGTTTATCCCCAAACTCTGACACAGCTGTCAAACTTTTGTTGGTACAATTATCAATCAATATTAAATATTCTACAAGCTTTTTAAAAATCCTTCCTTCCTCTTTCTCTTTTATTTTATTTTCTTTTTTTCTTCCTTTCTTCCTTTCTTTTTCTTTTTTCTGTCTCTCTCTTTCTTTCAAGACAGAGTCTCACTCTGTTACACAGGCTGGAGTGCAGTGGCACAGTCTCGGCTCACTGTAACCTCCACCTCCCTACCGCAAGCGATTCTCCCGCCTCCGCCTCCTAAGTAAATGGGACTACAGGCGTGCGCCACCACACCCGGCTAATTTTTGTATTTTCAGTAGAGACGGGGTTTTGTCATGTTGGCCGGGCTGGTCTTGAACTCCTGACCTCAAGCGATCCGCTCGCTTCGGCCTTCCAAAGTGCTGGGATTACAGGTGAGTCACCATGCCCTGCTGATAAGCTTCATTTTTGAAGGGAGTCTGTGGGGGTGCTGTCCCTCCTGAACTGGTGATCTCCAACCCTGCATTAAACAAGTGTTCTCCTAGAACTTCATTTCATCATCATCTCAGGAATTTCCTTTGTTCCTCTGTGAATCTTGTTCCTTTTTCCCTCACACTGCTTCCTTCTTGGTTTACACCTCCTGGCTTTTGTGGGACATACCAAAACAGTGGTTTTTAGAGAGAGAGGGCACACGGGAGGAGGCAGCAGGGTGAAGGTGGGATTGGATGGCTCGGAGGAAACATCCCATATAGGGAAATGTGAAGTTATCACCTGATGGTAACAAAAGGATACCGTGTTGTGTGCTCTTGGAGGTTCATCCTTCAGAGAATAAATTTCAACTATACTGAATTTGAAAGGTAAAGCCTTTAAGATACAGCTTTATATTTTTTAGTGTGCGTAACAGGGTTGTGTATCTCCTAGAAGACACAATATTCTTCCCCCCAGTACCAAAACACAATCATTAAAGCTGTACTTCATCACATTGACAGAAGAGGGCACCATTAAACGAAGAATCTTGTAAATTAGCTCACATCCACAAAAAGAATTACAAAAAATGGAATAAATCTATGCAAAGCTACTTAAAGAAAGAAAGAGACTCAACACACACACCTCAAGTAGTAAAAATTTTCCACCACTCCAAGGGTGGTAAACACAAAAACGACCATGAAGCAGAGGAAAACTGCAATGCAACACTCCAGACTCAAATAACATCAAACAAGTGTACAGACATGGGCTATATTTATTTATTTAATTTTTGAACCTCCCAGGTTCAAACAATAAATTTAAAAACTATATTTATTTATTTATTTGTTCATTTTTTTAACCTCCCAGGTTCAAGAGATTCTCTTGCCTCAGCCTCCCAAGTAGCTGGGATTACAGATATGCGCCCCACACCCAGGGAATTTTTGTATTTTTAGTAGAGATGGGGTTTCACCATGTTGGCCAGGCTGGTCTCAAACTCCTGACCTCAAGCGACTCACCCGTCTCGGCCTCCCAGAGTGCTGGGATTACAGGCGTGAGCCACTGCACCTGGCCTGAAAAACTATCTTTAATCAGAAATTAAAATATAAATGGATTTAGAAAAAAATGGGAAGTAATGAACAGCGTGTTGCTTGAACTCAGAAAGAAAATAAAAGAAAAAGAAAAATAATCCTGGAATTGAAACATAAATTTTAAGAGGGTACCTATGTTGGTTTCCTAGGGCTGTCTTAACAGATTACTATAAACCGAAAGCTTGAAACAGTAGGAATTTATTCTCCCACAGTCCTGGAGGCCAGAGGTCTGAAATCAAGGGGCTGGCAGGGCTTGTTTCTTCCCGAGGCTCTGAGGGAAGGGTCTACTCTATCTCTCCTTCACAGCTTCTGGGGGCTGCCAGCAATCCTTGCTGTTCTTTGGTTTGTGGACACGTCACTCTAATCTCCGCCTTCCTTCCCACATTACCGTCTTTTCTATGTGTCTTCTGTCCTTCTCTTCTAAGGATACTTGCAATTGGAATTAGGGTTCACCCAGAAAACCTAGGATTATTTTATCTTGAGATACTTAATTACACCTGCAAAGACCCTTTTTCCAAATAAGATCATATTCCCAGGTTCTGAGTAGACATTTTTGGGGTGTGGGGGTGGGAGTGGTCATCATCACCTCGCTATAGCACCCAAAGGAGAATGTACTCAGATGGAAATTTAATACAGGCACTGAAGAAAGACAGGCAAGAAAATGAAATAAAGTAGTAAAACGGGTCGGGAAGAAAATGATTGACAGGGAAGACAGTCCAAAGCAACACTGGTATAACTGGAGTACATGAAGAAGAAATAGAAAACAATGTAACTATCATTTAAAACTATAATTGAACTGTTGAACTGGATGACAGGGTGAGACCCTGTCCCTAAAAAACAAAAACAGAACTGTAAAAGAAGAAAACTTTCCAGGAGTAAATACGGGTTTAACTTTAAAAATGCCCAAACTTTTCCCCATTTTTTATTCCCACCAGCAATGTATGAGAATTTCAGTTGCTTTGCACCCTTGACAGCACTTGGTATTGTCAACTGTATTCTTTTGCTTTTTTTTTTTATTTTTTAATGTTTATCCATTTTTATAGGTCAATGGTGGTGTTTTACTGTAGCTTTGTTTTGTATATCCTAATAATGATGTTAATTGAATATCACTATGAACATCTTTTAATGTGCTTATTTGCCAACTACAGATCATCTATGATGAAGTGTCTGTTCAAATTCTTTGCCTGTTTTATAAATTGTGTTGTTTTCTTATTATTGAGCTTTGATAGTTTTTTATAATCTGGATATAAGGCTCTTATTTGATATATGTAGCATACAGAGATACCTAGAGAGAGCAAATATTCCGTTTCTGATGTTACTTTTCATTCTCTTAATGTCTTAAAGAGAAATGATTTTAAATTTAATAAAGTCCAACTTATCAAGTTTTTAATTTTATGAATTGTGTTTTTCTTGTCATGCTTAAGACACCTCTGCCTCACCCAAACTTAGGAAGATTTCTCTTACGCTGTCTTCTAGAAGCTTTATACCATTAGATTTAGGTCTATGATCCCATTAGAGTTTATTTTTGTATATGGTACAAGATATGGATCAAGGTGTTTTTTTTTTAACATGTAGATGTGCATCATTTATTGTAAAGACTATCCTTTGTCCACTGAATTGCCTTTGCACCTTTGTCAAAAGTTAATTGATCCTCTATGTATGAATCTATTTTTAAATTTCCTGTCTTGTTTCTTCATTCTACTTGTCTGTCTTATTTCACCAAGCCTACATTAGCTCAATTACTGTAGCTTTACCATAAGTGTTAGAATGAGTTAAGGCCCAGTGTGGTGGCTCATGTCTGTGAATTCTAGCATTTTGGGAGTCCAAGGCAGAAGGATCACTTGAGCCCAGGAGTTTGATATCTGCCTGGGCAACATAGGGAGACCTCATCTCTACAAAAAATTTTAAAAATTAAAAAAATTAAAATCAGGTAGTATGAACCCTCCAAGTTTGTGGCTTTTTTCAAAATTATTTCGGGTATTCTACATCCTTTGCATTTCCTTATAAATTTTAGAATCATTTCTACAGGAAAGCCTATTATGTTTCTGATTGGAATTGTGTTAAATCTATAGGTCAATTTGAAGAAAAATGACATTTTACCACTACTGAGTTCTCCAATCTATGAATACAGTATCTTTCCAATTATTTAAGAGTTTGCTTTCTTTCAGCAGTGTTTTGCAGTTTTTCGCATACAATCCTTTCCATATTTTTGTTAGATTTATTAAGTATTTTGTTTTTTGATGTAGTGTAAATGGTACTATGGTAGTATTTTAAATTTTTTAATTTCCAATCATTTATTTTTATAATACTGAAATTCAATTGTGTTTTGAATATTGGCCATATATATAATGACTTGCTAACCTCACCTATTAGTTCTAGGATCTATTTTTATAGAAGATTTGGGATTTTGTATGTAGACAATAATTTCATTAATGCATAGAAACAAGTACTGGAAGGAAACGTGAGGCAAATTCATTTAAAAAATGGGTATAGAGAAAGGATTTCTAATTCTGACTCAAAATCTAGGTATAATAAAAACAATTTGGTAAATTTTGTTGCATAAAAAACCTTTTGTGTGGAAAAATACCACAAACAAAGTAAAAATACAACCGAGAAATTTGAAGAAAAAATTTGCAACATACATCATAAAGGGCTAATATTCCTAATATGTAAAGAACTCTTAAAAATGGAGAGAAAAAAGTTCAAAACATGAAAATGGGTTTAAAACATGAACAGACCACACATACACACAATATAAAAACGGCCCTTACACATACGAAAAGGTGTTCAACCTCACTCAAATGAATGCAAATTAAGATTCTACTGAGATGGGGAAAATTAGATAGTGTGATACCATTCTGATGAAAGGCTGTGAGAAGACAGCTGTGAGGGGTTTTCACCACTCTGCTCTCCAGTTCATCCTTCTACATAGGTTTCAGCGATGATCAAGGAAGATACATGAGGAGAGGAGAGTGCCCGTGCTGTTTGGTGCAGACTTAGAAAGGATATTGGGAACAAAGCACTGGGGTGTTCCGGAGATGTTATCTGAGTTCCAAAGAGTGGATCTAACACATTTTAAAAAATTTTTCTAATTCCACAGGTTATTGGGGAAGAGGTGATGTTTGGTTACGTAAGTTAAGCTCTTTAGTGGTAATTTGTGAGATTTTAGTGCACCCATCACCCAAGCAGTATATACTGCACCCAGTTTGTAGTCTTTTATTCCTCACCCACTTCCCGCCCTTTCCCCCTGAGTCCCAAAGTTTATTGTGTCATTCTTATGCCTTTGCATCCTCATAGCTTAGCTCTCACTTACGAGTGAGAACATACAATATTTGGTTTTCCATTTCTGAGTTACTTCACTCAGAATAATAGTCTCCAATCTCATCCAGGTTTCTGTGAATTGCATTAATTAATTCCTGTTTATGGCTTAGTATGCCATCATATATATATATAGATATATATATTGATTGATATATATATATCAATCACAGTTTCTTCATCTACTCATTGATTGATGGGCATTTGGGTTGGTTCCACATTTTTGCAATTGTGAATTGTGCTGCTATAAACATGTGTGTGCAAGTATCTTTTTCGTATAATGACTTCTTTTCCTCTGGGCAGATACCCAGCAGTGGGATTGCTGGATCAAATGTAGACCCATACTGAACATGCCCATTTACATCATCCTACAATTTCAGGTATATTTTCTCATATGATATGTGGCAAACAAAAGACATCTGTATCTTTTGATATGTGCTCTCTGTTAAGGCTGGTGCTGGTGCTTGAGAGTGACCTAAATTTTATGGGTCCCATCAAATGGAGCAAAAATCCTCTATAATTGACCTCAGATTTCATTAGGTCACAGACGGCCTATGCTCAGAACATAATCTATTAGACTCAGAAAACTACCTACTGTCTTGGATCTTTATGACAAATTATTAAAATGTTTCAATCATCAATGCTAGCATGGAGTCACAGCCCTTGGTGCAGCCTAAAGACAGATGAGCCCAGACCCCTACTTAGAAACAGACCATACCAAGGTAGAGAGGGTCAGCCAACCCAGCCAGCTCAACTCAGCTCAGAGTCAGACCTCTGACACTCTAAAGCAGCATTTTATGAAAACCTTGTTTTATTGCCTCACATTTTATGAAGCTTTTTTCAATCTCATTCAAGGCCTGTAACTCAGTGAGGAAGTCGGCTCTCTGATATATTCAGGTGAAATACAATAATTAAGGCCCAGAGAGGTCTTTACCAGTTGTCCAACATCATAAAACTGTTGGGAAGAGCCATAACTTCAAGCTACCCGAATCTTAGTCCTTTGCTTTTTGTTTCTGAACTTACTGTGGCAGAATTCTTCCCAGAAGCAGGATCACTCCCCAAGCTGAGATTCCATTATTTCAAAATTGAGTCAGAAATCTTAAGATTATGGAAGTAAAGCCTTGTTCAATTAACTAGACGCAAGATACAGAAACTAAGCTGGGTGTGGTGGCTCATGCCTGAAATTCCAACACTTTGAGAGGCCAAGGTGGAAGGACTGCTTGAGGCTAGAAGTTGGAGACCAGCCTGGGCAACATAGAGAGGTCCTGTCTCTACAAAAAGTAAAAAATTAGCTGGGCATGGTGGTGCACACCTGTTATCCTAGCTACTCAGGAGGATGAGGTGGGAGGATCATTTGAGCCCAGAAGTTCAAGGCTGTAGTGAGCTAGGATCACACCACTGCACTCCAACCTGGGCGACAGAGCAAGACTCTTATCCCAAAAAAAAGAATAGAAACCAATACTCGATTTTACATATGGGTTCCTCCTTCCTCTTCCATCATAGCTTTCCCAGTATGATGCCCTTAATTTTCTTAACCCTACTACAACCACCTCATGATGCACAGACCAGATTTTTCCTCCGCTGTTCCACCACTGGGACACATTGTCTTAGGTCTATACAACGTTGATCTAATACCTGAAGATGAAGGGCTCACTTAAAAAAAATTATCTATGTATTTAAAATGTATCTATGTCTGAGGCCTTTGTACAGTCATCCCTTGTTATCTGCCAGGGACTGGTTCTAGGACTTCCACCGATACTAAAATCACAGGTGCTCAAGTCCTTTAGATGAAATGGCCATAGTTATTTGCATATAATCTATTCACTTCTTCTGTATATTTAAAATCATTTCTAGATTACTTATAAGACCTAATAAAATGTAAATAGTATATAAATCATTGTTATACTATATTTTCATGTGTATTTATTATTGTATTATAATTTTTGGACATTTTTAATCTGTGGTAGATTGAATTTGCAGATATGGGACCATGAATATGGAGAATTGAGTGTTCTCCATTTTTTTATAAGCATAAAATTACACGCATTCCTAGACCTTCACCTCCTATACACTTCTGTGCTCAGGGCAGCTACATATTTATGAGGTAGAGCCTCCCATTCAATTTTGAGAATAGGGAATTCACTCCTGATATCAGAGGGAGAGATGAAGCTGACCTACGTGACACCTTAGCACAAAGAAAAATGCATCCTTCCCTATGGGCAGATGTAGCTTTGCACAACGGTGTGGCTTGGCAAGTGGAATTTTAGCAGAGTTGTAGTCCTGATTAACTCCCTTAGCCAGCCATCTTCATCTAACAGCCAAACTGCATGATCATACAAGGTAGCCCTGAGACTGGGATCCATGAAGATTATTTCCTTAAGATTTTTTTTAGTAACTGACAAGGCAAGTATTCACAGTCACGTCACAGTTTGTATTACATATTTGCAAGATTTAATATCTGCTCCCAGTTTAATGAGTTCCATGAAAGTAGGGACTCCCTCTTTACTCACTCCATATGCCAGTGCCCACTATAGTCCCTGGCACACAATAAGCACTCATTACTTGTTCAATTCTCTTAATAACTGTGGCTGCAATACTTTGGGAAGAGCAAAAAGATTACCTCATAACTATTAGTTCATAATTCTCAGACATGACCACTGTCCAGAAGTTTATGGCAAACACAAGAACCCACATGTAGAGAAGAGTGAAGAAGACCGGCAGAGACTGCTAGCTAGAAATGTTACAAATTCTAGACCGTGGCCTACCACTGCTTCTGGATCATGTCCTGTTAAATAGAGTAGCCATATAAATGACAAAATCTGTGACTGCCCCTTAACTGATCGCTGATATTCGCACTTTATCAATGGCCTCCTCTTCCATCCAATACCATTCTTGTCTCTTTCTCCAATCCATTTTCTGTAACACAGCCAGTGTGAAAACTAACCTGATTGAAGTATGGTTTCAGTTCAAAACCTTTCAATCGTTGCTTACTGCTTAGGAGAAAAAGGTACAATGTTCTTATGCCTTTTAAAGCCCTTTGTGATTTGGCCTTTACTTAGCTCTGCAAACTCACCTAGAGTCATTCCCTCTGCTTTCTATGCTCTAGCCATCTCCTTTCTATGCTCCTTTCACTTCCCTAAATACATAATGCTCATTGCTGCTCGAGGCCTTCGAACACTCTGTTTCCTCTGCCTAAAGTACTTGTTCTCCTCATGACAATCTTCACTTGCTTGACTCGTGCCTTCTATAGGTCTTAACTTGTATTGAGTTCTGAACACATGCTAAAGGCATAAAGTGGGTCTCCCCACTTGCCCAGGAACTCTGCCTCCTCTGTGTCTTATTTTCCTCTGTAGTCCTGATCTCATTTTGTTCCACTGTATACATCTGTATGATCTGAGTAGCATCTATCCCTCTCACCACAGGCTGAAGGTCTATTTGGCTTAGCATTTATCCTCAGCATTACCCAGGGGTTTGACATATAGCACAGATCCTGATGTTTACTGAATAAATGAAGGGACAGTTTTTAGACAGAGACATTTTTGAAACAAAAGCTTTCACATATTTATTACTGAATCCACCCTACTAGCACAGAACATATAGAAAAAGAGAAAAATACATTCCCAGTAAAACATGTACAACTATCCAGAGAGTGGTGACATTTTCAGCTTGATATCGTAAGGTGATCGTGACCTTGATAGAGCATAAATATATGTGCCATCTCAAGTGTGACTCCTTATAGACCCAGCTTGGTTCTTCTCCAGTGTCTCCTTTTGGAGTTGTACCTGACTTTATTACCAGGTTTCATCATGTGAATCCACTGGGGGATGGGACGATTTTGCTTTTGTTTCTTGGCCAGGAATCGCTTAATGGTGAAAGTCTTGTGAGAAGACATGGCGAGAAACAGAGTCAACCACACACCACTATGGTGGAGAAAGGGAGAGAGAGACGGAGACATTATTAACATAGAATAGGATAGGGTAACAAGAAGAAATAACAAGACAAGAAAGAGGATCTTTGGTGTCACAGCGAGCGCTCACTGCCACTCAGGATCCCACAGGCAGCTCAGGAACAGCTCAGGAGCCAGCAGCAGTCTGAGGAGTCTGATGGCTGTTCTGGTGGATCAGCAGCAAAGGCAGGAGTCTCTTTGTTCCCCCTGTTCCTGACTTGATGCTACTCATTTCTCAGCAGCATACTTCTGCTTCTCTTGTTAAATGTCCATCAAGAGGAATTTTTTTCAACTTTTAAAAAAGTTACAAACAGGTAATACCAGTTCATTACAGAAAAATTAAAGCAATAGAACACTAAAAAAACTATTATCCCACTTAGCTAGAAAAAGCTCCAATATTAACAACTTAATATTATAAGAGCCTTCCAGTTAAGACAGATGTATATGCAGAATATTGTCTTTCTATAAACTGAGATATTGGAGATATTATTTTGAAACTACAACTTATCTAACTAATATGTGACCCTTTTTTGGCAACTCTTTCTCAATAACCCTTTACATTTGGAGGTCTTAAATCTTTTCCGGTGTTCTAGTATGGCAAATAGTACAGAATAGGAAAATATGGTTGAAAATAGAAATCTATAAAACAAGTAATTCATCCCCACAACACTTAAAACATGTATACATTTAAAACATGCGATTCACTGTAAAACTGCCTCATGGTACTTTCATGTTATTACTATTTTAAAAGCCATTGGCTGTGCATACTAATATTTTTATCTAATTATCAAAATTGACCACATTGCCATCTACTGAATTGCATGCTACCACTCCCTTTAAAGATCTTGGGCCCTCCATAATTAAGGAATATGAACCTGGGGCACAGAGACACAAGGAGTTATTTTTAATGATTCCAGTGCAAAATAATGTCTATATCCAGATTGTGAGAGTAATTAAATGACGGCAGTAAAGTCCTACTGCAAACAGTGTTGGAGATATACAAACTGTATGAATCTGTCATGATAAAGGCAGTTTTTTCTAACCCTAAGATAATGGGGATAATGGTAGCTGCAAAAAGTATGACTTGTTTCTGACTGTCTGAGTTCACACATAGTGTCTAACTCAGTCTTTTCAGATGTGGCCCAAGTTATTATCTTTACTTCTTTCTTATGGCTCACTGTTGTGAGATGTCTATTCTATGTCTAGCATCTCCCCGAACATACAGGCAGGAAGAAGAGAAAGAAAGAAAGAAAGGCAAAAGACTACACGCTGTAAGGCTACTGGCTTTTAAGGAGCTTTACTAGGTATCTCTCTCAATACCTTTGATTACACCTTGTTGGCAAGAACCGTGTTCCACTGCCATCCTTATCAGTAATGAAGGATGGGCACTATAGCTTTTTAGCTGAGTACATGGTGCCCCCAACCCCATACAAATCAGGTTCTGCTAAAGAAAAAGGAAGAAGAATGAATAGCAGAGTAGATAACTAGCAGTCTTTCCTATAACAATTTGGGAAAAGATAACTTAGGATACTTCTGTGAATTTCAGCTCTCAAAATAATCAAAAGAAAATAGAGGGAAATTTAAAAAAGAGAAAAAGGAAGTTCTCAATAGAAATACTTATTAGTCTAGGTATTGAAAAATGAGGTGGAAAAAAAAAGCCCAAACTGATGGGCAACCCATAAATATCATGGTAAGGAAATACTAGAAGAAATAAGAGTGCTAATTGTACTGTCTGCCCTTCAACCCTAATATCCAAACTTCAGACACTTCTGAGACAACTGCCCTAGTGGGGAGGCCAATGTCCCCAGATTTGTACACCTTCCCACTGGGAATTTCCAGGAGCAGGAGACTTTATGTGCAAGGAACAGATAAGTAGGTAAGTAAGTTGGGGTACAGGGTGGGGTGTGGTTGAGATACAAATGTTTCATGAAATATAAAACACTGGAAACTAAGCCATAAGTATCCTTGTAGAGTCTACAGGTTAAGAGAATAACAAATAGGCCTGAAAATGACAAATGGGTGATAAAGATAGGGAAGGCACACTACTATTTTTGTCCAATCCTTTTATTTTCTTCCCGTACATTAGCAGCAAAGAACCTTTAGCTACCAATCACAGTTCTTCCTAAATTTACCACATGCTGACTTTAGCTAGCTATCTAGCAGACCCTGTTCTACCCTTTGTATATGAATTCCCTCTACACAATCTCTATCAGTGACTACTTGGCTCTAACCACTTCAGAAAAAAAGCTTTCAAGAATGCAGGGAAAGAACTGGACTGGGTTGCCAACAAACCCAGGGTCTAACACCCTCTCCCTTGGGAACCCTGGTTGTACTGGTTAGGGTTCTTGAAGCCAATCTTGTGTGAAAGTCTTCTCTAAGAAAAATTTACTGTAGTAAGATAAAGAACTACAGTAGGACAAAGAGTTTACTGGACTATTCCAAGTACTAGTTTCCAGTGAACAGGATGATAGGGTGCTCACCTTTGGAGACGCTTTGGGCTAGGAGCTCTGACCAGGTATTTCCTGACAGTTCAATGCCAGTGACATACAGCTCTTAGCTAGAACTAACTCTCATGGAAACTTTTAAAAAGAAACTCAAAGAGATATCTGATCTGCATTGGAGACAGTGAAAGAACTGAAAGAACTGGTTATAATACCAACTGAAATAAGCTTATAGCCAGTAAGTCAGTAGTCCTCATTCTAGTACAATAGTAATGGTTATGAAGGCAGTTTTACCTTAAAAGGAATGATTACACTTATTGCCCTACACATCTCAGGTGATTCAGAGGAGCTGCAGGAGTTAAATTTTCTCAAGAAAATACTGAATCACATACCTCTGGCTATATGCCAAGTTATATAATTAGTCTAGAGGCTACAAATACAGTGTGATATAGATCCCAAGTACTGGAGATACGCACTTCATTCTAGAAAACTGAGAGATGGGGAATCATGGTACCAAGTTAAAAACTGGGCAAATTCTAGAACCTGGATAGCCTATGCAAAGGCGAAGTTTATTAAGTGATCATAAATGGAAGGCCTGCTGCAGTTGAAAGAAAGCACATGTGGAGATGGAGGCTCATGAGATTTATCAAATCTTTATCAGATGCAATCATACTCGGCCATTTAACTGGAGCTGCCAGGAAGATGATCTATCCCTAAACCCCAAGACATACATTTCCTGACCCTTGCTGTCCTAAGCATAATCTTCAGCCATATCTAGATGATTCTGAGAGTTCACGGGAATAGGCACTAGTGCTTGTAACATCAGGGTGCTCATAAGGGTCCCATTCTTTAACATCTACATTGAATATCAAAAATTGGACTCCGGATTTTGGCAAAAAGTATAGGCCCACTCCTCATTCTTCTACTTACTGGATATAGGGGTCATGGGCACACCAATGGCTGCCTGAGGAATACAGTAGTGGCAGCTATTTGGGCATAACTAGACAACTAGGGCCATTAAATGGTTCCTCAAAATTCTTATTAGGCTCAGAAACAGAATTTGTTATGTAATTTCCAAAGTTCAGTTGACTGGGCAACCTCAGCAATCAGTGATACAGCTATTATATATGACCAGCTATGCAAAAGTAATACCAAAGAAATGGTAGCCATAATAAATGTGGTCTAAAATCACATGTCTTTAGATCATATTCTAGCTAGGAAGAGAGGAGGAGCATGTGCTACTATGTAAGGAAAATACCTATATCCCAGACAACAAAACACATGGGATGCAATAAGATATATCTATAAGGAAGTGGTTAAACTGAGTGGGCTTCATGGTGGTCCTGGCTCTTCACATCTTTTCATAAAGTAGGATTTTATAATAAGAAATGGAAATTTATATTAAGAAATTTTATACTTGTGAGAGCAATATTTTGATTTTTAAGAGATAAGTTGTGTGAAAGTAATAATGGTGGTGTCATATTGGTTTAAAGGTCAATATGTTGTTTTAAACATAAGTTATCAACTAAGGGTTGGATGGAGGTTGGCCATAACTTGCCTTGTAACTTAAGAAGTGCCATGGCTAGAAAGCCTCTGTGTGATGTGAAAAGCACCCTCTGTTATTTGTAGCTCGGAACTGGGAGTTCCTGCATCTTGTGGCTTTCTGAATCGCTGCACCCAGACCGAGACGCACCTGCTGCCTGTTGACCACTTCCTCTTCCTTACCCAGCCCTAATCACTGTCTTTGTGCACGTGGTTACAGTGAGATACTAGATCCCCCATTCGACCACCTGCTGCCTGTTGATCAACTCCTCTTCCTTGCGCTCCTGTTTTCCTTCCTCACTATATAAACCCCTAACTTTGCTTGGAGCAAGGAGATGGATTTGAGGTTTGGCTCTGTTCTCTCTGGTTGACATCAACTGTAAAATAATAAAGCCTTCCCTGGCAACACTTGCTTCTTTTCGTGCGGCAAGCAATGGGACCTAGACTGAGACCCTAGTGTTTGATATCAGTATCACGAATCGTCAAGTGGATATTGTACTAGGCACACCTCTGCATTTTGTGAGGCTTTCTGAAGTTGTGGGAAGCACTTCTGGAACCCACTGTGTAAATATCAGAGCACTCTGGAGTGGTTAAAGGTTATATCAGTATTTAAGGTCATAAGGTTAAAGGTCATAAAATATTTTTAAATATGGAACTCTGGGAATCTTTTAACAAAAAAGGGTTTTTGTATCCAAACCATCTTGTGTGTCCCATGTCTGATTAAAGTTGTAGACTAACAAAAAGAACTTTTTGTTCCCAAAAATATAAACATCTATTGCTTTTTTTTTTTTTTTTTTTTTGAGACGGAGTTTCACTCTTGTTGCCCAGGCTGGAGTGCAATGGCGCCGTCTTGGCTCACTGCGACTTCCGCCTCCCGGGTTCAAGCAATTCTCCTGCCTCACACACCCAAGTAGCTGGGATTACAGGCTTGAGCCACCATGCCCAGCCCATCTATTGCTTTTTAATGTTTTGAAAAACCACAGTACTTTGAAAAATACTGTGCCTTATTAATTTATTTTCCATTTCTAGTAACGGTGGCCTAGGTTATTTAGGTCAGTCCGACAGCTGAAAACAAAACAACTAGAAAACTGGGTAAAATATATTTCAAATAATCTTTTAAAAAGCCTCAAAGAGATTACAAAATAGTAAGGAATTATCAGGCCAGGAGTAAAGAGAAGCAAAGAATCAAGAGAAGTAAACAAGCCTGAAGCCACTTTTTCACTGAAAGCACTGCTAATCCCAGAACATTAGGACCTCCATTTTGACAGCCTTTCAGGGTACAGAGGAGATTGAAAACAAAACCCTGGGTTCATAAAAGTTAGGGAGTCTGTCAGGAGACCTTCTCCTACAACAATCTGGGATCCAAAATTTCAGAGTGAAGGTGAACAAGAATTGTAATAATCTGAATGTGATGAGACTCCTCTGAGTTGTCCAGGAAATATCAAACTTTGAACAGGTGGGCCCAAACTTGTAGTACCTGCAGGTACCCAACAAAAGCAAATACGTGTGATCTTTGGGGCAAAGTAGCTTAATTGTAGGCCAGACAATTATTTCCACAAAATGACATTTCAAGTGCAATGACTAGCAGAGGGTCAAACATCCAGCATATAAGAAAATTGGAATCAATGATTAAAACAGACAATAGAAAGAGATCATTAGAAACTCTAGGTAGGACCCAGCATCTGTGTTTTAAAAGGCCATTCAGGTCATTCTGATACATGTTAAAGTTTGAGAATCATTGCTTTATATTTTATCATATAAATATGCATCCCATAAAAAATACATAAATGTAATAGATCAGAGAATGAACCCAAGAATTTGCATTTCTAACAGATTCCCAGATGAAGCTGATGCCAGACCAAACTTTGGGAACCACTGGTATGAAAAAAGGAATTTTAGTATATAGGTAAAGATAGTGGTCACCTGTGGGGAGGAGAAGGGCTGTCACTTAGAAGCAATATGCATGTATTTCCTAGAATGCTGGTAATTTTCTACTTCTTAGCCTGGGTAGTAATTATACAGGTGTCATTGTTAAACTACACATTTACACTTTAGTGCCTATTTTAATGTATAATGAGATAACTGGTTTCCCTTTTCCATTCAATCATGTAGTTCAAATGTCATGGCGTAAATCCTGTCTACCATCATCCTGCCACCTTCATTTATAATCAGTGCCTAAAGTATAAAATGTAAAAGTTTGTCAAGTTCCAAGACATAACTCCTTTCACTTTAGTTTGAAATGTAATTAGTTCACAAAATTAAATAGTTTTGAAAATTAAGACGAGAAAAGTTTAAGTTTCTGAAAACCATATTTAAAGCATTGCTTAAAATTCAGATATACTATCTACAGCCTTCATCCCTAATTTAGAAGTATCTACAAAACTAAAAATAAACTTATCTTAAATTTTTAACAAAGTGTCCACTTTTGAAAATTACACTTTAATTTTTTTCACAAGTTGAAAAAAAGAGGAAGAAAATCCTACCTTTTTCAAGTCAGAATTTCCTACTCCAAAGAGGCAAAGATGCTTGCTTCTCTCCAAATAAAATCTGAAAAGAAAATATCCAGTGTGTAAGAGCAACAGTAAGATCTTACTATTTTCAGTTAAACCTTACCTGTGGGTGAAAGTAGTGTTCATCAATTGGCCTGAAATTTGTGAAAACCTTAAGAGAAAATATAGGAAGTCTTTTTGCAGAAAGAGAGGCAATGACAAAAAAAAAATTGAAATATATAATATTAAACTGAGCAGTGCAGTCTGTGCTTGCTTTTGAATTCCCACTCACAAACCCTCGAACAACATTAATAAAATCTGGGATGTGTACACCTGTTTCTTGTGTTTATGAAAAATAGGCTCTTTTTGGGAATTAGATTCTTCCAAAAACTTCAAAAAACAGTAATATTTGCCATTTTTTGATTCAATGTATCAACATAGTTATTATACAAGCCCTCCTCACCTTTCGTTTGTGAGGAAACCATTATAACAGTTTTTTAATATACATTTCTTTCTCTCTTTTTGAGACAGGGTCTCATTCTGTTGTCCATGCTGGAGCACAGTAGCATGATCCTAGCTCACTGCAGCTTCAAATGCCTGGCCTTGAGCCATCCTCCCGCCTCAGTCTCCTGAGTAGCTTGGACTACAGGCATGTGCCAGCATGCCTGGCCTATAACAGTTATTATAGTTACTGATTCTGGCAGCTAGTCAGTAGCTGCCTATGCCTGGTGATGTACTAGACAGGTATTTGAACAACCAAATAGTTCCCACAGCAAGGTCTGTGTGTAACGCCTCCCTGTGGCAAGCTACTGGCTGAGGCTATGACAAAAAAAATATGCAGCTGGGTTTTGTTATGCCTGTAAACATCACAACACATCTGAAGTCCAGATATGTTTCCCCATTTATGTGGTAACACCTGGCCGGACCCTATTATACCTGTTGCTTTGCTCAGCCCCATTATACCTCTTGCTTGCAGAGAGCTGTATGCACACATCCCTTACAACGTCCTCTCCTTCCACTGTTGCAAAATGACTCTATGTTATGATGCCTAATCATTATCATATCAACTGCAGGCAATGTGGCAAGACAGTGATGATATGATGATAGCTTAGCAAGGATTGTTCATGGATACTGAACGTTAGATCCAGATGGTCAGACAAGTGAAAGGCAGTTTTTGCAACCATGTGAGTTAATACGCTGCAATTTCAAGATAATATACTTGAGGATAAAAGATGTTTGATAAGCTCGCTTCCTGAGCAGGTAAAACAGTGGGTTTTAGCAGCCTAAATACATCTCCTGGGAGGATTTGGGGAGACATGAAAAACCACACACACTGAACACTGCCAATCCAATGTCCTCTCTGTCCTTTACTCAAAATGTAACCTTCACCAAGCCTCAAACCCAGTGTTCTCCGGGATATTTCTATTTGGAAAGTAATAATCTTTTTTTTTTTTTTAAACAAAAGAATAACCATGGCCTCAGAATAGAGTTGATCTTAGGACAGCAGTGCTCCTCCTCCTCCTCATTGACAACAATACCTTAAACATGTAATTCGTTCTACAAAAGGACATCCTCACTCAATTATTTTGAGTAGAAAATTCTAAATTATCAAGACTTAGCTAAGCTTGTTACATTAAATGGTTGTTTACCTTGTCTTAAGGATAAAATGTGTTACAGTAAAGCACAAAGTATGGAGTATCTTTTTATTAATGTCTACAAATTATACTGGATTATCAACCCTCTCTACCTTTTGGACTATAAAGTTAACCTTAAGAAACCAACCTACAAAATTTCTGCATTGTATCTTTTAACACAATCTGAGTTTTCCTCCCTACTCCCAGGTCACCACTATACCCTCCCCCCCCCCAGCTTTTTTTTTTTTTTTTTTTTTTTTGTGCCTCTGTGAGAATATCAGACTCACACATAAATAAGTGCCACTTAATAAGAGCTATATTGTATCATCTAGGTTACCCAGTAAGTATAGAGAGGATATTAGTGATTTCCCTTGGGCTAGGCTAAAATACTTCATCTCCTACATATATTTTGTTGTAATAATCAGTTGACTTGAAAATCAATCATCCTACTCCGCCCTCGCCAAATGCTTTGAATATTCTTGTTGACTGTCCTGTCTTTCCTATGTATTCTCTTACAAGAACCAGTCTCAGGGTTTGTGAGATATTCTACTCATTTGTGAATCTACTTTGATTCACATGAGTTGATCACATCCATGATGTCATCTTCAAAGCAAAGTTCTTTCTACTTTCCATTCATTGGTTTTATTCTCTGATGTATTAAACCACAATTACTTTTGCACCAACTTAATAGTTTGGATATTTGTCCCCGCCCAATTCTCATGCTGAATTGCAATCACCAGTGCTGAAGGTGGGGCCTGGTGGGAGGTGTCTGGGTTGTAGGAATGGATCCTTCGTGGCTTGGCGCTGCCGTCGTGACAGTGAGTTCTTGTGAGTCTGGTAATTTAAAAGTGTGTGGTACTTCCATTTCCCCAACTCTCTCTCTCACTCTTGCTTTTGCCATGTGACGCGGCTGCTCCCATTTCACCTTCTGCCATAAGTAAAAGCTCCCTGAGGCCTCCTCAGAAGCAGAGCAGATGCTAGTGCTATGCTTCCTAGACAGTCTGTAGAACCACAAGCCAATTAAACCTCTTTTTATAAATTACCAAGTCTCAGGTATTTCCTTATAGCAATCTAAGAATGACCTAACACATTCTCAATCATTTGATAAAAATTTTCATCCTAAATTTCTTCTGTATGGCAAGTAGTTTCTGAGCAATCTTTAATTTTGAAACTGAAAGTACTCAAGTATTTTATATGCAGAGGTAGGGCTGTTCTTCCAAGTTTTTTTCTTTCTTTTTTTTTTTTTTAAGCACTTCCACTGTTACTGAGTCATCTGCGTCACATGACATTTCTATCAAATGGGCACAACTGTCTGTATATTTCATGCTGTTTGTTGACTTATGAGCCCAGGGCATCACTGTACCACTTGCTAACTTATTTTCCTTAGCAAGTTCTCTTTCAGCTTTCTGTACCTCCTTGGTTGGCACATGGCCTAAAATCAAAGTGGTATTTAAAAGGCTTTTTTTCACATATACAACTCTCACTTTCTCTACATCATCCTGCAAGTTGAAATATTTTCTGTCTTCTGTATTTGCGACCACTGTCACAGTGGTTAAAAAGAACTCTGGAGAGCCGGGCACAGTGGCTCATGCCTGTAATCCCAGAATTTCGGGAGGCTGAGGCGGGCGGATCACCTGGTCTTGAGTTCAAGACCAGCCTGACCAACATGGTAAAACCCCATCACTACTAAAAATACAAGAATTAGCCAGGTGTGGTGGCAGGTGCCTGTAATCCCAGCTACTTGGGAGGCTGAGGCAGAACTGCTTGAACCCAGGAGGCGGAGGTTGCAGTGAGCCAGGATCATGCCACTGCACTCCAGCCTGGGAGACAGAGTGAGACTCCTTCTCATTAAGGAAAAAAAAAAAAAAAAGAACTGTGGAAACAAACTGCACAGGCTCAAGTCTCACTGCCACCACTTGCTATTAGTGTGACCTTGAAAACATTTCTTAGCCCTGTTGTTCCTTATTTTTCTAATCTGTAATATGTGGATAATAACATTCAACACCATAGGGTTGTTATGAAGCTTATATAGGTAGAGATTTAGTGTAGTAATGAGTATAAAACATTTAGGACAATGCTTGGCACATAAAAAACATAATACAGGTCTTAGCTGTTATTTTTATATCTACAGCTGTATAAAGCCTACAGTTGTTGAAATTATAAATGTTCCCAGTTTTAAGATTTCTGTGTTGATTCTATTGTACTAATGTCACTATCTTGACTATTTAATAGGAAGATATCACATACACAGACCATAAGCTCCTCAAGAGGTTATATTTTTCTTGGATACTCAAGGATGCTCAAAAGAGTAATTGAGTACATGATAAAGCTTTCGTCATCACACCAGATACAGAGCATTTCCTGGAGGTTGCCTACCACATAACCATTAGTGATGATTGTAGGAGTCAGAAATACTCCTGGTTCCCACAATATCTGAAATAAAAAACACAATACCAGAGGTACTGCCCACGGCAACATAAACCAAATATGCCCCCAGGCAGCTGATAACAAGATTATACATGCATGTGTACACACATGGGCTTATTCACCCAGAAATAGTCAATATTAATATTCGAAGATTACTGCTACACTCAGCCATCTTCCTCTGATGAGAGAGAATACAGATTTTTATTTTGAAAAAGATTTTGCTCAAAAATCTAGCAAAAGATTTTTGATGCTCAGTTGCTGGGGGTAAAGTGTAAGTCTGGTGCTGGTTGAATGCTGACTACAGGTGTAGAAGGAATAGGTGTGGACCCAGCTCTTCAACGAGCGTTCATTTAGGTGATCAGATAAATCTGATGCTGACAGACAAAAGAATGGCAGATACTGAAATGATTTTGCTTATTCTCTATTTTAGGGAAGATTTCACAAGCACCCCCCTGCTTTAGTAAGAAACAGATGTTTCCCCCGTATGGTTTCTCACTATCTCAAGTGCCACTTTTGTCCATATTCAACATGCATAAATATTTCAGTAATTTGTCTTCTGCCCAGGATGTAGAAACCTAGAAAGAGCATCGCTCCTATGCCAACAACCAGAAAACTACGAAATAATTTTTCCTGAAACTCAGAGGACTGAGGTTAGGAAGACCAATTGGACTTCCCCCATATTAGAACTAAAAGTCATATCCTGGGAAATTCCTCAGATTCAGGCAAACTGGAACAACTGGTCACCCTACCTAAGGTCACAGACCAATAAAGTAGCTTGAAATCCAAGGAAAGACTGGCCTGGCAAAGGAGCAAAGGGACATGAGCACCGAAGAAGAGACATCAAGTACCTCATACGCTGGTAAGAATTCAGCTAAAATTGTTAATGAATTGCTAAAGGTCAAGTGTGGACTAGCATGAGAGTATAAAACCCCTGTTAACTCTGATGGTAGTTTATTTTGCTGTGCAGAAGCTCTTTAGTTTAATTAGATCCCATTTGTCAATTTTGGCTTTACAGGTAACCTACAGAATGGGAGAAAATTTTTGCAATCTACTCATCTGACAAAGGGCTAATATCCAGAACCTACAAAGAACTCAGACAAATTTACAAGGAAAAAACAAACAACTCCATCAAAAAGTGGGCAAAGGATATGAACAGACACTTCTCAAAAGAAGATATTTATGCAGCCAACAGACACATGAAAAAATGCTCATCATCACTAGCCATCAGAGAAATGCAAATCAAAATCACAATGAGATACCATCTCACACCAGTTAGAATGGTGATCATTAAAGTCAGGAAACAACAGGTGCTGGAGAGGATGTGGAGAAATAGGAACACTTTTACACTGTTGGTGGGACTGTAAATAGTTCAACCATTGTGGAAGACAGTGTGGCGATTCCTCAAGGATCTAGAACTAGAAATACCATTTGACTCAGCCATCCCATTACTGGGTATACACCCAAAGGATTATAAATCATGCTGCTATAAAGACACATGCACACGTATGTTTATTGCGGCACTATTCACAATAGCAAAGACTTGGAACCAACCCAAATGTCCACCAATGACAGACTGGATTAAGAAAATGTGGCACATATACACCACGGAATACTATGCAGCCATAAAAAAGGATGAGTTCATGTCCTTTGTAGGGACATGGATGCAGCTGGAAACCATCATTCTGAGCAAACAATCACAAGAACAGAAAACCAAACACCACATGTTCTCACTTATAAGTGGGAATTGAACAATGAGAACACTTGGACACAGGAAGGGGAACATTACACACTGGTGCCTGTTGTGGGGTGGCAGGAGTGGGGAGGGATAGCATTAGGAGATATACCTAATGTAAATGATGAGTTAATGGGTGCAGCACACCAACATGGCACATGTACACATATGTAACAAATCTGCACGTTGTGCACATGTACCCTAGAACATAAAGTATAATAATTAAAACAAACAAACAAACAAAACCAAACCCTGGAAGCCTCAGACATAAAGACAGTTTGCTTCCACTTTCAGTCTCTCTTCCATCATCTCTACTGGATACTGATGAAAAAGACTTGGCACAAGGCAGGAGACTAGAGAGAGCCTCCCTTGGTGATGAAGATCTGTTAGGGGAATGATATGGTTTGGCTTTGTGTCCCCACCCAAATCTCATCTCAAATTGTAATCCCCACCTGTCGAGGGAGGGACCTGGTGGGAGGTGATTGGATCATGTGGGCAGTTTCCCCAACGCTGTTCTTGTGATAGTGAGGAGGATCTCATGAGAGCTGATGGTTTAAAAGTGGCACTTTCCCCTTCACTCTCTCTCTTTCCTGCCACCACCTAAGATGTGCTTTGCTTCCCCTTTGCCTTCTGCCAGATTGTAAGTTTCCTGAGGCCTCCCCAGCCATGTGGAACTGTGAGTCAATTAAACCTATTTCCTTTATAAATTACCCAATCTCGGGTAGTTCTTTATAGCAGTGTGAAATCAGACTGATACAGGGAAGTAAGCTCTTGCTGTGGAAAAGGCAAAAATTCTGCCCAGACCATTCCTTACCCAAGACTGAGGTTGGACCAGGATGACCAATAGTCTTCTGGCCTCCTCTACCAAGATAGCAAGCACCAAGTAACAAGCAGGGTGAAAGGCAAAAGCATGGAGAGAGACTCCTGTGTGGTACAGGCTCAATGTGAAGGCTGGAAGCTAAGAATGAAATAGGATATTGAGAAAATCCCTCTAGCACACTACCCTAAGCATAAGGTAATAGAGGAAATCGAACCTGCTGGTGTACTGAAGATGGACCAATAAAACCCAAACCCGGCTTAACTACTGAGTAGACTGATTCAAGACCCCACATTACTGACCTAGCAGAAAAAGCATGCTTATTTTGGGGCACAGATGATCTCAACCCCCCACTGTCCTCCACAAGATGCTCGACATTTGATAAAATATTATGAGCATGAAAAAGAAAAAAACAATTCATTGTGAAGAGGGAAAGTAATCAACAGAACCACACTCACAGATAACCTAAGTGTTAGAACTAAGAGAGAGGGAACTTAAAATAAATTTGATTAATATATTAATCATATATATTGAAGGTTCTAGTGGAAAAAAATAGACAGGAACATGAATGACCAGAGGGGAATTTCAGCAGATAAAGATTTGTATACATTAAATGAAAATGCTTGAAACAGAAAACATGGTAACAGAGATAAAGTAGTTTAAAGCAGTGGTGTACAACCAGGGGCAATTCTGCCTTTCAGGAGACATTTGGCAATGTCTGGAGATATTTTTGGTGGTCACCACTGGAGGAGTGCTGCTACCTCTAGTGGGTGGAGGCCAGGGATGCTGCCGAACATCCTACAATGCACAGGTGAGTTCCATATGACAAAGAATTATCCAGCTCAAAATGTCAGTATTGCCCAAACTACTTTAGCCTGACTGATTAAAAAAAAAAGAGAGAAGACACAAATTACCAACATCTGCAATGATAAAGGAGATAATGCTACAGGTCTCAGGACATTAAACAGATAGAATAATATCACAAATTATTGTATGCCCATAAAGTCAACTTAGTCATCAAAGTCTTGTAAGGAAATGGACAAATTTCTTATGAGATGGGTACTACCAAAGCTCATGTAAGTGCATAACCTAAGTAGTTCTATGTCTATTAAAGATGTTGAATTGTGTAGTTAAAAATCTTGTAACAAAACTACAGGCCCAAGTGGCTTCACTACCAAAAGCCAGAGATCAGGACAAGACCAAGCCTTTCTCAGTGCCAGGAGGAATGCTTAAGCTTCAACTTCCAATTCCCACCTCTGTCATGCTTCCAGGGATTCCCAAATATTTTGCATTCTGTGGTGTACACACCTCAATCCTATCTCAGAGTGCTGACCCGATCATGGTTGATCATGGTTGAAAGGTGCTGTTGCACATAAGATTGACCTTTGCATGTTGGGTGAAAGAGAAGCCTCAGAAAGGCAGTAATTTGAGCCAGTGGTAGACATTCTTTCCCAACTCAACTTGCCAAGGCTTTTTCGCTTAAATCTTTCTTAATTTCTTAAGAAATTACATGGCTGTATGATGATAGATCCTCCCACCCTGATGGGGCAATCTCATTTCAGTCACCTGCAGGTGTCTACTGGGGTGGAGATCCAGCTTCTAAGGCTTTGTCAAATACTGTGGCTCCTGAGGCAAAGCAGTTCAGAAGCATAGCTGAGACTGAGCCTCGTGATGGGATGGTAATATGGTTTGGCTGTGTCCTCACCCAAATCTCATCTTGAATTGTAACTCCCACAATTCCCATGTGTCATGGGAGGAACCCGGTGGGAGGTAATTGAATCATGAGGGCGGGTCTTTCCTGTGCTGTTCTTGTGATAGTGGATAAGTCTCATGAGCTCTGATGGCTTTAAAAATGGGAGTCTCCCTGCACAAGTTGTTTGCCCTTCTGTCACCCACGTAGGATGTTGCTCCTCCTTGCCTTCTGCCATGATTGTGAGGCCTCCCCAGCCATGTGGAACCGTAAGCCCAATAAACATCTTTATTTTGTAAATTGCCCAGTCTAGGGTATGTCTTTATCAGCGGCGTGGAAGACTAATACAGACGGGTAAGCAGTGAACAGGCAAAACACACTCGTGGGTGAGGTAGCTCACAAACAGAGCCATATCTTTCCAGAGGAGGACATAAACCACGTGTGTTGATCCATTTTGCGTTGCTGTAAAGGAATACCTGAGGCTGGGCAATTCATAACGAGTTTTATTTGGCTTATGGTTTTGCAGGCGGTACAAGCATGGCACCAGCATCTGCTGGCTTCTGATGCTTTAACTCTTGGTAGAAGGCGGAGGAGGAGCAGGCATGCTGCATGGCGAGAGAGGGAGCAAGAGAGAGATGCCAGGTTCTTTTGAACAACCAGCACTCAGGTGAACTAACAGCAAGAACTCTTTTCCTGTTATTTTCCATGGAACTAGAGGCTCTAGGAGGACTGGGTTAGGACCTCATCCAGTACATACTGATGTAGAGCTAACATCTTCCTGCATCACACTGCTTTTGAGAGCCATTCAAAACACTAAAGAAAGGTTAAGATACGGGAGTCCACCCATTTTATATTCCATAACTAATGGAGACTGCTCAAGTGAAAGTTTAAATTTAGAGATCATTTTCTGTCCCTATCTATGCTTCAGACTAGAGCTTCGGCAATTTCTTCACTAAAGCTAATTACTTTTTAAAGTGGTGTGACTGACAAAAGGAAGGCCAAGGATGCTGCAATGCCAGAGTTTGTAACAATATAATTTGGAGTGAAAGTTGGTGACGTGACCACCCTCCTTGATGACGTCTTTCTTCCCTTCTCTATAATTTCTTTACAGTTTACTTATGCAAAACTAGACAAACAGCCAAAACAGTAGAGATAGGTCTGCCAACAACTGAATTGGTCTAATGCAACAGCTGGGGGAAGTTTGAGCCTTTCTCTTAAAAGTGACTATAATTCTGCAGTCCTAGACCATCTGTAGTTAGGCTGTGGTTCTTTAACTGCCAAGGCCTTTGAGTTAAGCTAGGTTAGTAAGGTTGTTTGATATGGATCACATAGAATAAGAGTAGGTAGCGGTATTTTCTGGGAGATAATAAGGGTCAATGTGAGTTTTTTTTGGGGGAGCGGGAAGGCAGTTTTTCTGAACATTATAAGAAGTTTCCAATATCTTAAAACTTTCATAATAGTGTTTTCCCAAAGAAATATTATGTGAGTCCCATATACTTACAATTTAAAATTTTCTAGGACTCATGTTTAAAAATAAATAGGGACAGGTGAAATTAATTTGAATATATTTTATTTAATCTGACTTATTTAAAGTATCATTTAAGCATGTAATTAATATAAAGATGGATAAAATATTTTAAATTAAAAATGAGACTTTAGGCTGGGTGCAGTGGCTCACACCTGTAATCCTAACATTTTGGGAGGCGGGAGGATTGCTTCAGCTCAGGAGTTTGAGACCAGCCCGAGTATGTTTCTCATAGTGAGACCTCATCTCTACACAAAAACTAAAAACTATATGGGCATGGTGGTGCATGCCTGTGATCAGGAGGCTGAGGCAAGAGGATGCTTGAGCCCAGGAGGTCGAGGTTGTAATGAGTCATGATTAAGTCAATGCACTCCAGCTTGGGCAACAGAACAACACTCTTTCTAAAAAAAAAAAAGGGTCAGGCCCAGTGGCTCACACCTGTAATCCCAGCGTTTTGGGAGGCCAAATCAGGTGGATCACCTGAGGTCAGGAGTTCGAGACCAGCCTGGCCAACATGGTGATAACCTCCATCTCTACTAAAAATACAAAATAATTAGCCGGCGTGGTGGCACATGCCTGTAGTCCCAGCTACTTGGGAGGCTGAGGCAGGAGGATCACTTGAACCCAGGAGGCAGAGGTTGCAGTGAGCCGAGGTTGGGCCACTGCACTCCAGTCTGGGCAACGGAGTAAGACTCTGTCTCCAAAAAAGAAAAAGAAAAATTGGCTGGGTGTGGTGGCTCATGCCTGCAATCCCAGCACTTTGGGAGGCTGAGGGGGGCGGATCACCTGAGGTCAGGAATTCGAGACCAGCCTGGCCAACCATGGCCAACATGGTGAAACCCCGTCTTTACTAAAAATACAAAAATTAGCCTGGTGTGGTGGTGGGCACCTGTAATTCCAGCTACTCGGGAGGCTGAGACGGGAGAATCACTTGAACCCAGGAGGCAGAGGTTGCAGCGAGCCAAGATTGCGTCACTGCACTCCAGTGACAGAGGGATACTCCATATCAAAAAAAAAAAAAAAGGAAAACAAAAAACATTTAAAAGCTGGTATGCGTTTTACGTTTGTAGCACATCTTTTTTCAGACCAGCCACATTTCAAGTGCTGAACAGCTCTACATGTGGTTCAATGAGTTTTGGTACTGGACAGCTCAGCTTTACAACCTCTCAGGTTTTCTCTAAGCAGTCTCTCAGGTTCCGAAATTGAGAAGAGTGGAGGGTGGGCACTGGATCACAAAGGCTTTATGATTCCAACAACTCCTAGCTAGTTAACAGAATCATGCCACCTGTCTCTTGATGTCCTAGTGACTATTGACACGTCTACAGAAGAATCTCTTTTAACTGTATTTTTATAGTTGTATGGCAGCCTTTGAGAAAATGAGAATTAAGGCCAGGCCCAGTGCAAAATGAAAATGTGTGGGGGGCAGGGAAGGGAGACGGGTGCTGGTTTAAAAATTAAGAATTTCAAGATTGCCATAGCAGAGCACGAAAATAAGTATAGGGCCCTTCTAAGCCCTATGTGACAGCACGGGTCAGACCCCTTTGAAGCTGGTGGTGGTCAGGGTTTACGTCTCTGGATGAATCCAGATGTGTTAAAAAAGGCAAGGAAATGGCAAGATTCCTTAGGCTATCTTCGAGAAACTGGGGACCTTAAAGGAAACTCCAAAATCTTACCAATTGGAATTAATGGAGGAAGAGAAAGTGTTTGCGGCTGTGAGAACGCCTTAGAAAGGGGCAGTGAGCAGATGAGGCAGGTAGGTAAGACACCTGGTTTTGCCGATTAAACCACGGATGAATCAGTGCCACGCACATTCTGGGTAATTCTAGGGACACTAGTTGGACAACACCGACATCGGAAAAGGTGGCAGGCCGGAACATGGATCCCTTCAAGGCTACTTTATTGTCGGTTTCCCCTTCTCCAAGCTAGAAACAGGCGGTGCCTGAGTGGCCTGCAGAAGCCAGTACTGTAGGCCAGGCGCGGTGGCTCACGCCTGTAATCCCAGCACTTTGGGAGGCCGAGGTGGGCGGATCACCCTGAGGTCGGGAGTTCAAGACCAGTCTAACCAATATGGCGAAACCCGTCTTTACTAAAAATACAAAATTAGCCGGGCGTGGTGACGCGCGCCTGTAACCCCAGCTACTCGGGAGGCTGACGCGGGAGAATCGCTTGAATCCCGGAGGCGGAAGTTGCAGTGAGCCGAGATCACACCACTGCACTCCAGTCTGGGCGAAAGTGGGAGACCCTGTCTCAAAAAAACAAACAAAGAAAGCTACTACTGTTGGAGTCGGCTTGAGCTGTGGCATTGTTTCCAGCCCGTGACCCTCACGCCGCCCTGTTCGCTGGGCGGACCGGGCCCAGGCGGCCGGTGAGGACGGACTTTTACTTACCGGCGCCTTGGCCACTGCTTCCTTCCCGCTCTCGGACGCGAATGCCGAACTGCACGGGCCTGGGGCGCGGGCGGAAAAGGCGGGCCCAACTCGAACCCGGTCCGTCGTCCTGACGCCCCCTAGCGGCAGCCACCTCGTCGCAGGGGCCTTGGTGTCTCTGAGTCTCCGAGACGCCTCTCCCCTAACCGGCGTTCGCAGGCGGTTGCCTCGCTGGGAGCAGTTCAACCGCCGCGCGCGGATACTAGGAGGGCGGTTTCCCTGGTGACAGGCCCCGCCCCGGCCCCGCCCCGGCCCGGGCGGTCCCGCCCCTCTGAGCTGTGGCCCGGGGGCCGTGGGTCCGACTCCGGCGTGTGATGTCACCAAGTTGGCTTTGGGGTCCCCCATTCTTCCTTAGTTCTCTATTTTACCTCAGCTCGTTGTGTAGCTGCTGCCTGGCCACGGCACTTAGCACACAGCGTGACTTAATACCGGATAAACGAGGAAAGGATTCGTACCCCCTGGCGGGGCCAGAGGCTGACTGCTTGGGTTCCCGCGGGCACACGAGCCAGGAACCGCCTAGACCTCCAGGGGGCGCTCTCCCTCCCATGGCGCCACCGCCAGGCCATTGGAGACCAGGAGGACCACTCAGCTCCATCCCTGCCTCTCATCTGGTAATGTCTCATCTCCCTGCCTGGAATCAATATTACCACTCCCATAACACAGATTTTTTTTAATGCAACTAAATTTTAAATGAGTCACTTTATTTGAAAACAACATGAACAAAATGGGATTTCTGCTAATGCAAATATCTATACAAATTTAATGATTTTGGTGCTAATTAGATGGAAAGTCAACTCTCCTGTTACATATTAGAAATTTACCTCTTGTTACCTTTGCTGTAACTGCAATGGCAGTTTCAACTGTTTCTACCAAATATACAGTTGGAAATACTGTGATTAGAAGTGTATCTTCCCAGCACTTTGGGAGGCCAGGGTGGGCAGTTTACTTCAGGTCAGGAGTTGGAGACCAGCCTGGCCAGCATGATGAAACCCTGTCTCTACAAAGATACAAAAATTAGCCGGGTGTGGTGGCGGGTGCCTGTAATCCCAGCTGCTCGGGAGGCTGAGGCACGAGAATTGCTTGAACCCTGGAGGCAGAGGTTGCAGTGAGCTGGGATCATGCCACTGTACTCCAGCCTGGGCAACAGAGTGAGACTCCATCTCAAAAAAAAAAAAAAAAAGTGGATATGACAGTTCAAATTAGATCTAGAACCTTTCCTAATTTACACCAGTTAAATCATGAAATCACACAATAGTAGAACAGGTGTCTTACCTACCTGCATTATCCTGTAACTATTGACATGTTATTTTACATAATCATAAACTGACTGATCACACATATCTTTAAATCTAATCATCGTAACTTCAAACACTGTATTTGAAGAAAATCAGTATATTTCTAAATCTGTCTTTAATTGATGCAGAGATGTAAATTTGAAATGTCTTGGTAAATTAGGTGAACACAATATAAATATTTTGACAAATTCATCATAATTGGTTCGTTTTAAGGAGATTGATTTTATTTTCTTGAAGTTTAAGGAGGACTTCGACATTTTAAATGTATCTAAAAGATAAGGCAATTTCCCATTTTTTAAAATTGATTGAAACAAAGCATTCCATAGTCATTTCAAATAGTGTACAAAGTCTTTTAAAATGTTTTTCTGGCTGGGCACAGTGGCTCACACCTGTAATCCCAGCACCTTGGGGGGCCGAGGCGGGCAGATCATGAGGTCAGGAGATCGAGACTATCTCGGCCAACATGGTGAAACCCCGTTTCTACTAAAAATACAAAAATTAGTCAAATGTGGTGGCACGCGCCTGTAGTCCCAGGTACTCGGGAGGCTGAGGAAGGAAAACCACTCGTACCCGGGAGGTGGAGGTTGCACTGAGTGGAGATCACGCCACTGCACTCCAGCCTAGTGACAGAGTGAGACTCTCTCCAAAAAAAAAACCAAAAAAAACGTTTTTTCTTCAAAGACTTGATTTCCATATGCAGGATAAGACATTCAAACTCTTATTTGTTGTTAATGTAAGATTTAAAAATACTCAGGAGATTCTTTATAGTTTTTTTGTTTGTTTTTCTTTGAGAAGGAGTTTCTGTCGCCCAGGCTGGAGTGCAGTGGTGCGATCTCACTGCAACCTCTGCCTCCCAGGTTCAAGTAATTCTCATGCCTTAGCTTCCCAAGTAGCTGGGATTACAGGTGCATGCCAACATGCCTGGCTAATTTTTGTATTTTTAGTAGATAAGGGGTTTCACCACATTGGCCAGGTTGGTCTCAAACTCCCTACTTCTGGTGATCTACTTGCCTCAGCCTCCCAAAGTGTTGGGATTATGGGGTGAGCCACTATGCCAGTCCTGCTTTTAATTTTGTGAATGGACTTGATAACATTTCATTGTTCACTGATTAAATTCATTGTTGTGATGTTTTAAGCTTGGTGACTTAGCGTTGGTGAACAATGCAACCAGTTGCCAAAAGCTTGATACTATACTACCCAACTACAGCTGAGGCTCAAATAATGACATTGGGATATGATTTTAAAATTTATCATCATGAAATAATGTGTGTGTAAAATCTTAACACCCCATTGTATTCTTTGTCAGTAATTTTGAGGACAACAACAACAAAAAACTCCTTCTCTATCACCGTTTTTGTCTATTTGCATTGCTATAAAGGAACGGTTGAGGCTGGATAATTTATAAAGATTTATTTGGCTCATGATCTGCAGGCGGTATAAGAAGCATGGCGCCCACATCTGCATGTGGTGAGGGCCTCAGACTGCTTCCACTCATGGTAAAGAGCAGCTTGTGCAGAGATCAAATGGCAAAAGAGGAGGCAAGAGAGAGTGGAGAGGGAGGCTCTTTTTAAATACCAGCTCTCAAGGTATATTAGTCCATTTTTACACTGATAATAAAGATATACTGGAGACTGGATAATTTGTAGGGGAAAGCAGTTTAATCAACTCACAGTTCTGCATGGCTAGAGAGGCCTCAGGAAACTTACAATCATGGCAGAAGAAGGACATGTTTGCTCCTTCTTCACATGGTGGCAGCAAGGAGAAGTGCTGGGCAAAAGGGGGAAAAGCCCCATATAAAACCATCAGACCTCATGAGAACTCACTCACTATAACAAGAACAGCATTAGGGTAACTGCCCCATGATTAAATTACCTCCCACTGGGTCCCTCCCACAACATGTGGGGATTATGAGAAATACAATTCAAGATGAGATTTGAGTTGGGGCACAGCCAAACCATATCGTGAAAGAACTAAGAGTGAGAGGTCACCATCGTCCAGAGAGGGCATTAATGTATTCACGAGGGATCCACCTTAAACCTCAGGACCCAAACATTTCCTATTAGGCCCCACCTCCAACATTAGGGATCAAATTTCAATATGAGGTTTGGGGGATAAATGTCCAAAGTATAGCAATCAGCCTTTTAAACGTACACTTTTCATTTCAAGATAATTGCAGATTTACCTGCAGTTCTAAGAAGTAGTATAGGGGCTGAGTGTGGTGACTTATGCTTATAATCCCAGTGTTTTGGGAGGCCAAGGTGGGAGGATCACTTGAGCCCAGGAGTTTAAGACCAGTCTGGGTAATACAGCAACATCCTGTGTCCACAAAAAATTAAAAGTTAACTGGGCATGGTGGTGTGCAGCTGTAATCCAGCTACTTGGGAGGCTGAGGTGGGAGGATGACTTGAGTCCAGGAATTCGAGGCAGCAGTGAGCTACGATCACATCACTGCACTCCAGCTTGGTTGGCAGAGTGAGACCCTGTCTCTAAAAAAAGAAAGAAAGAAAAATAGTTCAGAGATTCTCTGTGCCCTTTGCCCAGTTTCTCCAAAAGGTAAAACCTTGCAAAACTCTACAATAATATTACTACCAGGATACTGGCATTGTTACAGTCCAGATACAGAACAGTTCCATCACCATAGGAATCCCTCATGGTGCTGTTTAATAGGCACACCAGCTTTCCACCTGCTTCCACCCCTCCTATATGCCATTAGTTCTCCATTTTTAGAAACTTGTCCTTTCAAGATTGCAATATAAAGGAGAACTATAGCATGTAACCTTTTGGGATTGGCATTTTTTTTTTTTGCTCAGCATAATTCTCTGGAGATTCATCCAGTTAATTGCCTGTATCAGTAGTTTGTGTCTTTTTATTGCTGAGTAATATTCCATAATATCCACAGTGTGTTTAACCATTATCAGTTGAAGGACATCTGGGCTAATTATGAATAAAGTTGCTATAAAATTTGTGTCTAGGTTTTTGTGTGAACATGAGTCTTTATTTCTTTGAGACAAATGCCCAGAAGTGCAATTCCTAAGCCATATGGTAGTTGCATGCTTAATTTTTAGAATCTGACAACCTGTTTTCCTGAGTGGCTATATCATTTTTTTTTCCCACTAGTAAAATAAGAGTGATTCTTTGCATCCTCACTGGAATTTGATGTTGTCACTTCTTTGTTTTAGTAACCTTGCTAGGTATATATCAATATCTCATTGTAGTTTTGATTTGCATTTCCCTAATGGCTAATGATATAGAACATCTTTTTTCATTTGCCAATTTACAATCTTGTGTATCCTCTTCAGTAAAATCTCTTTTCATTACCATGTTTGTTTCTTTTCACTACTGAATTTTGAGAGCTCTTTTTATATTCAAAATGCTAGGCCTTTCTCAGATACGTGTTTTACCAATATTTTCTCCCATTCTGTAGCTTGCCTTTTCATTCTCTTAACAGGGTCTGTCACAGAGCAAAAGTTTTTAACAGGTGAAGTTACATTTATCAAATCTTCTCTTACGAGTGATGTTTTCAGTGTTAAGACTCTTTGCCTAGCCCTAGATCTTAAAGATTTTCTCTTATTTTTTTCTAAAAGTATTATAGTTTGACATTTTACATTTAAGTCTGTGATCCATTTTTAATTAATTTGTGTATAAGTTGTGAGTTCTTTTCTGCCTGCTGTATTAGTCCATTCTCACAGTGCTATAAAGATACTACCTGAGACTGGGTAATTTATAAAGAAAGGAGGTTTAACTGACTCACAGTTCCACATGGCTGAGGAGGCCTCAGGAAAGTTACAATCATAGCAGAGGGCAAAGGGGAAGCAAGTACCTTCTTCACAAGGTGTAGACAGGCGACAGAGAGAGAAACTGCCAGACTTACCAAACAAGCAGATCTCACGTGAAAACACTCATATCACGAGAACAGCACTGGAGAAACCACCCCCATGAGAAATCACCCACTATCATGAGAACAGCATAGAGGAAACTCCCGCCATGATCCAATCACCTCCCACCAGGTCCCTCCCTCAACATGTGGGGGTTACAATTCAAGATGAGATTTGGGTGGGGACACAGACCCAAACCATATCATTCCACCCCGGCCCCTCCCAAATCTCATGTGCTTTTCATATTTCAAAACCAGTCATGCCTTCCCAACAGTCCCCCAAATTCTTAACTCATCCCAGCATTAACTCAAAAGCCCAAGTCCCAAGTCTCATCTGAGACAAGGCAACTCCCTTCCACCAATGAACCTGTAAAATCAAAAGCAAGTCAGTACTTCCAAGATACAATGGGGGTACAGGTATTGGCTAAATGTTCCCGTTCCAAATGGGAGAAATTGTCTAAAACAGGCCCCATGCAAGTCCAAAATCCAAACAGGGCAGTCATTAAATCTTAAAGCTTCAAAGTGATCTCCTTTAACTGCATGCTTCACATCCAGGTCATGCTGATGCAAAATGTAGGCTCCAGAAGTCTTTGGCAGTTCCACCTCTGTGACACTGCAGGATACAGCTCCCATGGCTGCTTTCATGGGCTGGTGTTAAGTGTCTGCAGCTATTCCAGGCACAAGGTGCAAGCTGTGGATGGATCTACCATTCTGGGGTCTGAGGATGGTGGCCCTCTTCTCACAGCTGCACTAGGCAGTGCACCAGTGGGGACTCTGTGTGGGGGCTCCAACCCCACATTTCCCCTCTGCATTGCCCTAGTAGACGTTCTCCATGAGGGTTCCGCCCCTGCAGCAGGCTTCTGACTGGACATGCAGGTGTTTCCATATATCCTCTGAAATCTAGGCAAAGGCTGCCAAGCCTCAACTCTTGTCTTCTGTGCACCCACGGCCCAACACCACATGAAAGCTGCCAGAGCTTGGGGCCTGCACCCTCTGAAACATGGCCCAAACTGTACGTTGGTCCCTTTTAGTCAGGTCTGGAGCTGGAGTGGCTGGGACACAGGACACTAAGTTGTGAGATTTCAGAACAGCAGGGTCCTGAGCTTGGCCCACAAAATGATTTTTCCCTCTTCGGCCTCTGGGCTTGTGATGGGAGAGACTGCCTTGAAGATCTCTGACATGGAAATGAGATATTTGCCCCACTGTCTTGGCTATGACAGCTCATTGTTACTTATGCAAATTTCTGCAGCTGGCTTGAATTTGTCCCCAGAAAATGGGTTTTTCTTTTCTACCTCATGGTCAGGCTGCAAATTTTCCAAACTTTTATGCTCTTCTTCCCTTTTAATCATAAGTTCCAACTTCAAATCATCTTTTTGTGAACACATATAACAGTATGCTTTCAGGAAAAGCCAGATGAACTCTTGAAGGCTTTGCTGCTTAGAAATTTCCTCTGTCAGATACCCTAAATTATCACTCTCAAGTTCAAAGTTCAACAGATCTCTAGGGCAGGAGCAAAATGTCACCAGTCTCTTTGCTAAAGCATAGCAACAGTAACATTTGCTCCAGCTCCCAAAAAGTTCCTCATCTCCATCTGAGACCACCTCAGCCTGGACTTCATTGTCCATAACACGACCAGCATTTTGGTTAAAACCATTCAACAAGTCTCTAGGAAGTTCCAAACTTTCCCTCCTTTCCCTGTCGTCTTCTGAGACCTCCAAACTCTTCTAACCTCTGCCTGTTACCCAGTTCCAAAGCTGCTTCCACATTTTCAGGTTATCCTTATAGCAGTGCCCCACTCCTGGTACCAATTCTCTGTATTAGGTCTTTCTCACACTGCTATAAATATACTACCTGAGACTAGGTAATTTGTAAAGAAAGGAGGTTTAATTGACTCACAATTCTGCATGGCTGGGGAGGCCTCAGGAAACTTACAATCATGGTGGAAGGTGAAGGGGAAGCAAGACTTGTCTTGCATGGCAGCAGGCGAGAGAGAGAGAGAGAGAACGAGAGAGAGAGAGAGAAGGAGAGAGAGAGAGCGAAAGAAAGAAAGAAAGAAAGAAGGAAAGAAAGAGAAAGAAAGAAAAAGAAAGAGAAAGAGAAAGAAAGAAAGAGAGAGAAAGAAAGAAAGAAAAAAAGAAAGAAAGAAAGAAAAAGAAAGAAGGAAAGAAAGAAAGAAGGAGTGCACATGCAGGGGAAATTGCCAGACACTTATCAAACAACCAGATCTTGAGAGAACTGTCTCACTGCCACAAGAACAGCATGGGGGAAACTGCCCATGATCCAATTACCTCCCACCAGGTCCCTCCCTTGACACATGGGGATTACAATTCAAGATGAGATTTGGTGGAGACACAGAGTCAAATCATATCACTTGCAAATATGCAAGTGCTCCAGCACCAATTAGATTTCTAACATCTTTTAATCCCTTAAAACCTTAAAGAGGTGAACAGCAAAGCTTCATTATCGTGTATTATCATACAGGATGCTTTAATGCATAGCAATAAAAATTAGTTTGATTGCATTTTATTTTTGGATACATTTTACTCTGTCATTGGTTCTTTTAAAAACATAATTACACATGGAATAAGAAGATGTTTAACTTATATTTTTTCCATTGTTACCCTGATATGCTTTTGTGCAGCTGGTAAGATGAAATGTTATCCAGTACTATGAAATACACATATGTGTCTTATTCTTGACTTTAATGAGGATGCTTCTAATCTACCCTTATTTAATATAAATGCTGGTTTGAGGATTGAGAAAAAAATATTTTATCATATTAAACATATATCATTTTACAGTTAAAATATATTATATATATTTTATAGTTCAAGATTTTTATCCAGAACAAGTATTGAATTTTATTTAATGGCTTTTTAGTATCTAAGGAAATGATAATTAAGATGACACTTATCTATCAGTATTTAATATAGTAATTTATATGAACAGATTTCCTGATACTGAACCAGTCTTTTTTTTTTTTTTTTTTTTTTGAGACGGAGTCTCGCTCTGTCGCCCAGCCTGGAGTGCAGTGGCCGGATCTCAGCTCACTGCAAGCTCCGCCTCCTGGGTTTACGCCATTCTCCTGCCTCAGCCTCCCGAGTAGCTGGGACTACAGGCGCTCGCCATCTCGCCCGGCTAGTTTTTTGTATTTTTTAGTAGAGATGGGGTTTCACCGTGTTAGCCAGCATGGTCTCGATCTCCTGACCTCGTGATCCGCCCGTCTCGGCCTCCCAAAGTGCTGGGATTACAGGCTTGAGCCACCGCGCCCGGCCTGAACCAGTCTTTTATTCCTAGAATAAACCATGTTTGGTCATTTGGCATTGATTTTGAATATACTTCTTTGTTTGCTAATATTTTCTTTAGAATTTTATGTCTATTTCCTGTATATTTTTTTCTCTATAGAACCTTTTCTTGGGAGAAGTAGTTTTAAAATGGAAACTCCATTTTTTATGCTCTAAAGCAGCAGTCCCCAACTTTGTGGCATGGACTGGTTTCATGGAAGACAAATTTTCTACAGACTGAGGACAGGCTGGGGGGTGGGGGGAGGGTTTCAGGATGAAACTGTTCCACCTCAGATCACCGGGCATTAGATTATCATAAGGAGCAGGCAACGTAGATCCCTCGCATGCACAGTTCACATTAGGGTTTGTGCTCCTATGAGAATCTAATGCTGCCACTGATCTGACAGGAGGCAGAGCTCTGGCCTTAATGCTTGCTCACCCACCACTCACCTCCTGCTGTGCAGTCCAGTTCCTAACAGGCCCCGATGGGTACTGGTTGGTGTCCTGGGGATTTGTGACACCTGCTCTTGAACAGTCTAAATAGCATTGGGACTACCTGTCTTTTTTGTTTTTTGTTTTTGAGACAGAGTGTTGCTCTGTCACCCAGGCTGAGATACAGTGGCGCCATGTCGGCTCACTGTAACCTCTGCCTCCAGGTTTAAGCAGTTCTCCCTCAGCTTCCCAAGTAGCTGGCACCACAGGCAAGCCCACCACATCTGGCTAATTTTTTTATTTTTAGTAGAGACAGAGTTTTGCCATGTTGGCCAGGCTGATCTTGAACTCAAGTGATCTGCCTGCCTGGGCCTCCCAAAGTGCTGGGATAACAGTGAGCTACAGCACCCTGCCAGGATTATATGTTTTTGATAGGCTTAGAAATAGTCCCAGCTGGGCATAGTGGCTCATGACTGTAATCCCAGCACTTTGGGAGGCCCAGGCAGGTGGATCGCTTGAGCCCAGGAGTTTGAGACCAGTCTAGGCAACACGGCAAAACTTCGTCTCTATAAAAAATACAAAAATTAGCTAGGTGTGGTGGCACACACCTGTAGTCCCAGCTACTTGGGAGGCTGAGGTGGGAGGATCACCTGAGCCTGGGGGGTCAGAGGCTGCAGTGAGTGGGGATGCCATGCCACTGCATTCCAGCCTGGGTAACATAGTGAGACCCTGTCGAAAAAGAGTCCCAGGTGAAACTGTCTTGACATAGTATTTTGGGGAAGACAAGTCTTTAAAAAGTTTTAAATAAGTTTTCAGTAACTGATCTATTCAGACCAATTTTGAGAAGTTATATTTTAATAAAATTGTTTTATTAGAACATTATATATTATATCCAAGTATTCAAATTTAGTGGCACAGGGTTTAGTCAAGTATTATCGTTTTGTTAAGTTAATCTCTACTTGTAATTATTTCCTTTATTATATCTCATTTTGTATAATTAAATTTTTTCTTTAAAAATTAGAAAAACAGCAGATTTATTGCTTTGAACACTGCCCAGCAAAGAACCAACTTTTGGACCCTTTAAAAATATTCTGACTTTTGGCCGGGTGCAGTGGCTCAGGCCTGTAATCCCAGCAATTTGGGAGGCTGAGGTGGGCGGATCACCTGAGGTCAGGAGTTTGAGACCAGCCTGACCAACAGGGTGAAACCCCATCTCTACTAAAAATACAAAAATCAGCTGGGCCTAGTGGCAGGCACCTGTAAGCCCAGCTACTCGGAGGCCAAAGCAGGAGAATCACTTGAAACTAGGAGGCGGAGGTTTCAGTGAGCCAAGATTGCACCACTGAACTTCAGTCTGGGCAACAGAGCTATACTCTGTCTCAAAAAAAAATTTTGGATTTATTCAATATCTGCCTTTTTCTTTATTAATGCCATCCCTCTACTTTCCTTCTATTTATTTTTATTGCTCTTTTTCTAAATTCTAATATTGGATACTTACTTCAATTATTTTAGTGTTGTTTATAAATGTAAGAATTTAGGCCATACAATTTCCTCTGAACACTGCTATAGTTATATCCCACAGGTTCTGATAAATTTCCATTTTATCCAATATTATTTAAAAATTGTGAAATCGAAATTTCCAGGTGAGAGGTAGAGGGGATCATGGCGGACGGGAGGCAGGACTAGATTGAAGCTCTGGACAGAGCAGCATGCAGAGGCTTGCATTGTGAAGCTCCAGATCAACTGCAAGAAAGAAAGGGCAATCCAGAGAGGACCTACAGACCCTCGGAAGAAAGTGAACTGCTCCTGTCGGACCTGGGAGACACCCCAAATACTGTGAGTGTCCCAAATGTGGAAGAGGGAAAGGGAGACCCCCTTCTCCCAAACATACATCTCCACTGGAGAAGCTGAAGATCTGTTTGCAGAAGTTTCCAACTTTACCTGGAGCTGAGTCAAGTTAGAGAGCCAAGCAAAATACAGGGGTAGAGAAAGCAGCAGAAAGGTCCCAGGAGCTTGCTGGGCCCCCAAGCAGCCCATTCCTGCCCGGAGCCACAGGGAGCCACAGGGAGGGTGGCCAGAGGAGCAGGGAGTAAAACCCCACAGGAAGAAGGAATTCTGTAGCTGAACTTTATAACAACTTGAACAGGGTGAGAAGCCTCCTGGCCAGAACTCAGGGGAGGGCAGGGATCTGTAATGCAGACTTCACAGGTCGGGGAAGAACTGAAGCCCTTTTCTTTCGCAGCTGGGAGACAATAGCCTCAGGCAAATTTTCAAGCACATCTCGTCCTCCATCTGGAAACAGACTCAGGGCTGTTGAGGGGAGCACGGCAGGAGTGAGACTGGCCCTTTGGTTTGCATGACAGCGTGGTGAGGCCTGTGACTGCCAGCTTTCCTCCACTTCCCAGACAACCTGCGTGATTCAGCAGAGACAGCCATAATCCTCCTAGGGACACAACTCCAATGACCTGGGAATCTTACCTCAATTCCCCATAGCAGCTTCAGCAAGACCCGCCCAAGGAGAGTCTGAGCTCAGACACGTCTAGCCCCACCCCCACCTGATGGTCCTTCCCTACCCACTGGGGTAGCAGAAGACAAAGGGCATATAACCTTGAGAGTTCTAGGGTCCTGCCCACTGCCAGTCCCTCTCCACACTACTATAACTAATGCTTTCTGGAAGGTGCCACTTCCTGGCAGGAGGCCAACCAGCACAAAAATAGAGCATTAAACCACCAAAGCTGAAGACCCTCATGGAGTCCATTGCACCATCGGCCACCTCCATTGGAACAGGAGCTGGTATCCATGGCTGAGAGAACCATAGACGGTTCAAATCACAGGACTCTGTGCAGACAACCCCCTGCATCAGCCTGGAGCTGGGTAGACTTGCTGAGTGGCTAGACCCAGAAGCGAGACAAGTATCACCGCAGTTTGGCTCACAGGAAGCCACATCCATAGGAAAAGTGGGAGAGTCAAGGAAACCTGAAACACCCTGTGGGACAAAAGAAACTGAACAACAGGCTTCAGCCCTAGACCTTCCCTCTGACAGAGTCTAACCAAATGAGAAGGAACTGGAAAACCAACCCAGGTAATATGACAAAACAAGGCTCTTCATCACCCCCCTAAAATCACACTACTTCATCAGCAATGGGTCCAAACCAAGAAGAAATCCCTGATTTACCTGAAAAAGAATTCAGGAGGTTAGTTATTAAGCTAATAAGGGAAGGACCAGAGAAAGGTGAAGCCCAATGCAAGGAAATCCAAAAAACAATACAAGAAATGAAGGGAGAAATATTCAAGAAAATAGATAGCTTAAATAAAAAACAATAAAAAATTCAGGAAACTTTGGATACGCTTTTAGAAATGCAAAATGCTCTGGAAAGTCTGAGCAATAGAACTGAACAAATAGAAGAAAGAAATTCAGAGCTTGAAGACAAGGTCTTCAAATTAACCCAATCCAACAAAGACAAAGAAAAAAAAAAAAGAAAATGTGAACAAAGCCTCCAAGAAATCTGGGGTTATATTAAATGACCAAACCTAAGAATGATCAGTGCTCCTGAGGAAGAAGAGAATTCTAAAAGCCTGGAAAACATATTTGGGGAAATAATTAAGGAAAACTTTCCTGGCCTTGTGAGAGACTTAGGCATTCAAGTACAAGAAGCACAAAGAACACCTGGGAAATTCATTGCAAAAAAATTTTTGCCTAGGCACATTGTCATCAGGTTATCCAAAGTTAAGACGAAGGAAAGAATCTTAAGAGCTGCAAGAAAGAAGAAGCAGGTAACCTATAAAGGAAAACCTATCAGATTAACAGAAGATTTCTCTGCAGAAACCCTACAGGCTAGAAGGGATTGGGGACCTATCTTCAGCCTCCTCGAACAAAACAATTATCAGCCAGGAATTTTATATTCAGTGAAACTAAGCATCATATATGAAAGAAAGATGCAGTCTTTTTCAGACAAACAAATGCTGAGAGAGTTTGCCATTACCAAGCCACCATTACAAGAACTGCTAGAAGGAGCTCTAAATCTTGAAACAAATTCTGGAAACACAATCAAAACAGAACCTCTTTAAAGCATAAATCACACAGGACCTATAAAACAAAAATACAAGTTAAAAAGCAAAAACAAAAAACAAAAAACCCCAAAGTACACAAGCAATAAAGAGCACATGGAAAGCAATGGTACCTCACATTTCAATACTAACATTTAATGTAAATGGCCTAAATGCTCCACTTAAAAGATACAGAAATGCAAAGTGGATAAGAACTCATGAACCAAGTATCTGCTGCCTTCAGGAGACTCACCTAACACACAAGGACTCACATAAACTTAAAGTAAAGGGGTGGAGGAAGGCATTTCATGCTTATGAACACCAAAAGTGAGCAGGGGTAGCTATTCTCATATCACATGAAATAAACTTTAAAGCAACAGTGATTAAAAGAGACAAAGAGGGACATTGTATAGTGATAAAAGGCCTTGTCCAGCAGGAAAATATCACAATCCTAAACATGTATGCACCTAACAAATATTGGAGCTCCCAAATTTATAAAACAATTACTATTAGACCTAAAAAATGAGATAGACAGCAATACAATAATAGTGGGGTACTTTAATACTCCACTGACAGCACTAGACAGGTCATCAAGACAGAAAGTCAACAAAGAAACAATGGATTTAAACTATGCCTTGGAACAAATGGACTTAACAGATATATACAGAACAACCACAGAATGCACATTCTATTTAACAGCTTATGGAACTTTCTCCAAGATAGACCATATAATAGGTCATAAAATGAGCCTCAATAAATTTAAGAAAATTGAAATTATATCAAGCGCTCTCTCACACCACAGTGGAATAAAACTTGAAATCAACTCCAATAGGCACCTTCAACACCTTGCAAATACATGGAAAGCAAATAACCTGTTTGAATGAGAATTGGGTCAAAAACGAAATCAAGATGGAAATTAAAAAATTCTTTGATCTGAATGACAATAATGACACAACCTATCAAAACCTCTAAGCTACAGCAAAGGAGGTGTTAAGAGGAAAGTTCACAGCCCTAAAAGCCTGCACCAAAAAGTCTGAAAGAGCTCAAACAATCTAAGGTCACACCTCAAGGAACTAGAGAAACAAGAAAAAACCAAACCCAAACCCAAACCCAGCAGAAGAAAGAAAATAACCAAGATCAGAGCAGAACTAAATGAAATTGGAACAAAACAAAATACAAAAGATAAATGAAACAAAAACCTGGTTCTTTGAAAACATAGGTAAAACTGATAGACCACTAGCAAGGTTAACCAAGTAAAGAAGAGAGAAAATCTAAATAACCTCATTAAGAAAGGAAACAAGAAGATATTACAACTGACACCACTGAAATACAAAAGATCATTCAAGGCTACTATGAACACCTTTATGCACATGAACTAGAAAACCTAGAACAGACGGATAAATTCTAGAAAAATACAGCCCTCCTAGCTTAAATCAGGAAGAATTAAATACCTAGAACAGGCCAGTAACAAGCAGTGAGATTGAAATGGTAACTTAAATATTACCAACAAAAAAAGTTCAGAAGCAGATGGATTCACAGTAGAATTATACCAGACATTCAAAGAATTGGTACCACTCCTTTTGAACTATTCCAGGAGAGAGAGAAAGAAGGAACCCTCCCTAGTTCATCCTATGAATCCAGCATTACCCCTAATACCCAAACCTGGAAAGAATATAACCAAAAAAGAAAACTACAGACCAATATCCTTGATGAACATAGATGCTAAAATCCTTAACAAAATACTAGCTAAGCAAAGCAAACAACATATCAAAATGATAACCCACCATGATCAAGTGTGTTTCACACCAGGGATGCAGGGATAGTTTAACCTATGCAAGTCAATAAATGTGATACAAAACATAAAGAGAATTAAAAACAAAAATCACGTGATTATCTCAATAGATGTAGAAAAAGCATTTGACAAAATCCAGCATCCTTTATGATTAAAACTCTCAGCAAAATCGACATACAAGGGACATACCTTAATGTAACAAAAGCCATCTATGACAAAACCACAGAAAACATAATACTGAATGGGGAAAAGTTGAAAGCATTCCTTCTGAGAACTGGAACAAGACAAGGATCTCCACTCTTACCACTCCTCTTCAACATAGTACTGGAAGTGCTAGCCAGAGCAATCAGACAAGAGAAAGAAATAAAAGGCACCCAAATCAGTAAAGAGAAAGTCAAACTGTCATTGTTTGCTGATGATATGATGGCTTACCTTAAGAACCCTAAGGACTCCTCCAGAAAGCTCCTAGAACTGATCAATGAATTCAGCAGTTTCTGGATACAAGATTAACATACACAAATCAGTAGCTCTTCTATGCACCAACAGCGACCAAGCAGAGAATCAAATCAAGAACTCAACCACTTTTACAATAGCTATAAAAAAATAAAATACTTAGGAATATACCTAACGAAGGAGTTGAAAGACCTCTACAAGGAAAACTAGGAAACACTGCTGAAAGAAATCATACAGGACACAAACAAATGGAAACATATCCCATGCTCATGGATGAGTAGAATCAATATTGTGAAAATGACCATACTGGCAAAAGCAATCTACAAATTCAATGCACTCACCATCAAATACCACCATCATTCTTCACAGAATTAGAAAAAACAATTCTAAAATTCATATGGAACCAAAAAAGAGACCGCATAGCCAAAACAAGACTAAGCAAAAAGAGCAAATCTGGAAGCATCACATTACCTGATTTCAAACTATACTACAAGGCCATAGTCATCAAAATAGCATGGTACTGGTATAAAACTAGGCACATAGACCAATGAAGCAGAATAGAGAACCCAGAAATAAACCCAAATACTTTCAGCAAACCAACTGATCTTCAACAAAGCAAACAAAAATATAAAGTGGGGAAAGGACACCCTTTTCAACAAATGATGCTGGGATAATTGGCTAGCCGCATGTAGGAGAATAAAACTGGATCCTCGTCTCTCACCTTATACAAAAATCAACTCAAGATGAATTAAGGACTTAAACCTAAGACCTGAAAGTATAAAAGTTCTAGAAGGTAACATTGGAAAAACCCTTCCAGACATTGGCTTAGGCAAGGATTTCCTGACCAAGAACCCAAAAGCAAATGCAATAAAAACAAAGATAAATAGCTGGGACCCAATTAAACAAAAGAGCTTTTGCATGGCAAAAGGAACAGTCAGCAGAGTAAACAGACAACCCACAGAGTGGGAGAAAATCTTCACAATCTATACATCTGACAAAGGACTAATATCCAGAATCTACAATGAAGTCAAACAAATCAGTAAGATAAAAACAAACAATCCCACCAAAAAGTGGGCTAAGGACATGAACAGTGAATTCTCAAAAGAAGATATACAAATGTCCAACAAACATATGAAAAAATGCTCAACATCACTAATGATCAGGGAAATGCAAATCAAAACCACAATGTGATACCACCTTACTACTGCAAGAATGGCCCTAATAAAAAAATCAAAAAACAGTAGATGTTGGCATGGATACAGTGAACAGTGAACACTTCTACACTGCTGGTGGGAATGTAAACTAGTAGAGCCACTGTGGAAAACAGTGTGGAGATTCCTTAAAGAACTGAAAGTAGAGCTACAGTTTGATCCAGCAATCCCACTACTGGGTATCTATCCAGAGGAAAAGAAGTCATTATTCAAAAAAGATACTTGCACACTCATGTTTATAGGAGCACAATTCACAATTGCAAAATCATGGAACCAACTCAAATGCCCATCAATCAAAGAGTGGATAAAGCAATTGTTATATATATATATATATACACACACACACACACACACACACACACACACACACACACATGATGGAATACTATGCAGCCATGAAAAGGAATGAATTAATAGCATTTGCAGTGACCTGGATGAGACTGGGGACTATTATTCTAAGGGAAGTAACTCAGGAATGGAAAACCAAACATCGTATGTTCTCACTGATATGTGGGAGCTAAGCTATGAGGTTGCAAAAGCATAGGAATGATACAATGAACTTTGGGGACTTGAGGGGAAGAGTGGGAGGGGGGCGAGCGATAAAAAACTACAAATATGGTGCAGTGTATACAGCTCGGGTGATGGGTGCACCGAAATCTCACAAATCACCACTAAAGAACTTACTCATGCAACCAAATACCACCTGTACCCCCATAACTTATGGGAAAAAAAATTCCAGGTGGTAGAATTTTGTTTTAAAAACTTATATATTGCTAATTTTCATCTTTACTATTAGAGAAAGTTGTCTATTAATAGTATTTCTCTATTTAAAGAAATTATTGATGCTTTCTTGTGGCCTAATAGTGATTAACTTTTTTTGTGTGTGTGTGAGGGAGTCTCACTCTGTTGTCCAGGCTGGAGTGCAGTGGTACGATCTCGACTCACTACAACCTCCACTTCCCGGGTTCAAGTGATTCTCCTGCCTCAGTCTCTTGAGTAGCTAGGGCTACAGGCACACACTATCACTCCTGGCTAATTTTTGTATTTTTAGTAGGGATGGGATTTCACCATGTTGGCCAGGCTGGTCTTGAGCTCCTGACCTCAAGTGATCCATCTGCCCTGGCCTCCCAAAGTGCTGGGATTTTGTATTTTTAGTAGAGACGGGGTTTCACTATGTTGGTCAGGCTGGTCTCAAACTCCTGACCTCAGGTGATCCGCCCACCTCGGCCTCCCAAAGTGCTGGGATTACAGGTGTGAGTCACCGTGCCCAGCCTATAAAAGCACTTCTTGAGACATCCTATTTGATACTGTTTTCCTTAAATTTATCTTATCTGATGTAAGAGAATGATCCCTCTCTTCACTTTTTTTCCTCCACTTATCTAGTACATGTATGTTTGCCCACCAGTTTACTTTCAAAGTTTTCGACCCCTTTGTTTTAAGAGTCTCTTATATACAGTACTAAGTTGGCTTTGCTTTGTGACACAATACAAAAGTTTTCTCCTTGGCTGATTTTGATTTATTGCTATCAACAGTGGCGTGCTGGAGCCAGCTCATACTAGCTCATGAAAGCCAAATTCGTATATCTCTTCTCAGCTCCTCATTCAGCAATGTCAGGTTCATAGCTTGAAGCTGGCCATGATGAAAGTTATGTACACCATGGAAATTATCAAAGCTACAAGTCGAGGTGTTTTGTTTTGTTCCTCTGATTCCATCTCAAGTCCTGTTGTTAAGCATTTACCGGCACACCACTGGCTATCACCGAGTTTGGTTTCGTTCTTTCATGAGATTTTATGTTACGTTTTTGTATTGTAATAGCTACCATAAAATGTGTTTTGTATTTTTTTGAATGTGTGTTTTTTCTATTGCTTTAGAAAGTATTTGTTTTTAATCTAAAGATTACTGTTATGAACATAACTTAGAATAAAACCTTTAATCCTCTCTTTAGACAGAATCTATTAACTCCACACTGAGCAGTCTCAAATTAGTATATTCTCTTTTTCTTCCCTATCACCTTCCCATTAAATTTTAGTTGCTATTTTTTTTAGCACTTACCTTTGCACTACTAAATAAATTTCCATTATTTTTACTTGATTTATCAGCTTCCAATGATGTCTTTTGACCCCTATCAGCTTCCAATGATGTCTTTTGACCCCTTAAGATAAAGGATGAGTGAATTCAATATACATTAATATCTACTTATTCTGCTAATTCTTTTCTCAGGTCTGTTAGATGTATAATTTCCATACTGCCAAGATTACTACATTTGCATTCTACTGTTACTATAATCCCTGCATTGGCTTTAATTTTTGTCCTACAGTAAAGTAGATCCAATCTCAATGTCAGTACTGTTGTTTTTCATTTATCGCCTGGCTGACTGAAGTTCATCATCTAGTATTTTCTACAAGAAGGGCTCATCAGATATTCAAAATGTGCATTTCTTGCCATCATATTTGCATGGCATTTTGAGTGATTAAAATAGTCTTTGGTTACAATTTGTCTTCCTGAGGATTTTATAAGCATTGTTGTACTAATTTCTGATTTGGAATTTCCTTTGAGGAAATCTGAAGTCAGTTGTATTTTTCTCCTTTGCAAATGACTTAATATTTTTTCATAATTCCCCAAGGGACTTTTTGTCTTTGAAGTTAAGTAACTTTATTACAGTATGTCTCTGTGTTACTTTTTCCTGGGACATAGTGTGTTTTTTCAATTTTAATCAAATTGTATTTTTTTTGGAAAGTGTTTCTGAATCATTTCTTTAATTTTTATCTGGTCCATGTTTGAACGTAGAGATTCCAAGTATTGATTTATATAGGCTTTCCTTTGTATATCTTTCCTATCTATTATTTTTTTCTGTTATCCCTTTTAGCCATTTATTTGGGTGTCTCGTTTTTTCCTACGGCCATTGCTGCTTTTTCACATTTTGTATTTTCCTTGTGCTGCTCCCATGAACACTCACCTTTTTTTGTGATGGTTTAGTTTTTGTTCACCTCATTCCTAAGCTGTGCCAGCTCATAATTCACTGTTTTCATGATTTTGTCAATTCTGCCCTGATCTCTTGTATTTCAGCATTTAAATGTGTGTGTGTGCGCGCGCACACATGTACGTATACACACAGTAGTCCCTCAGTGTCCATGGGAGACTGATTTTAGGACCTCCCTCTGATAATAAAATTCATGGATGCTCAAGTCCCTGACAGAAAATGAGTAGCATTTGCATATAACTTATGTATATTTTCCTTTATGTTTAAAATAATCTTTAGATTACTTATAATGCCTAATGCAATGTAAATGCTAGGTAAACAGTTGTTATACTACATTGTTTAGGGAACAAGGACAAAAATAAAGTCTGTATATGTTCAGTACAGGTGCAACTTTTTTTTTCAAGTATTTTTGATCATAGTTGGTTGAAGCACCAATGTGGAACCCATCAATATGGAGGACTAACTCTGTGTGTGTGTGTGTGTGTGTGTGTGTGTGTGTGTGTGTGTCTTCTTTATTAAATCTTTAAATATTCACAATTTTCAAGTTGTCCAAGCCAACTTTTTTTTTCTCCTGATAAATGTCTTTTGTATCCTATTAGTTTTCCTTTTTTTTTTCTTATTTATTCTTATAGGGTCTTTGCATAGATCTTTTGCAGTTCTTTTTGGCAACCCCATTTTTGAATGAGGTGTGGTTTTCCTGCATCAGATATTTATGGGAGTTTCATATTGAAGATGAGCCAGACCTTAGTTTTAGGTGAGCAAAAATACTCCTTAGACTCTGAGTTTTAAGCATTAATTTTTATAGCCTTTAGTTGTCTCCAGTAATGGGAAAAGGGGGCTATAGAGTTTTTCACTTTATAAGTCTCTCTTCTCCCCCAACCACATAGGTCGACTGTTATTTGAAATTATGTCTTGTCTGTATAATTCAATCCCGCCTTCTCCACTTGTCATATCAAAGCCAGGTCTAGGGAAACTGCCATTGTCCGTGCATGATATTCCTTCAGTTATGAACAAAAGATTTTGGTTTTCCATCTCAGAGCTTGCCCTGTGCTTAGAAGTATACTTTATACACTTTATCATCTCTTTCCAAGATCTGTAGCTGTCAGTGTTCTCTTTCCATTTCTCCCAATCTAGATTTTTGAAGGAAGGATTTATATTTCTGCTTCTCATTCTGCTGGTTGCTTTGGGTTAATTTTCAAGAAAGGAAAGAGAGGAAAACATGCCCCAGTCTTCAAACCAGAAGTCCTTACACTAGACTCTTATCTTGCTGAAGTTTGGTCAACTGTAGTTACCGATATACAGTCATCAAGACTTACTGAAGATTTTTTTGATGCTTATAGGAGACTTGAGTATGTGGGGGAAATGTAGCTAGTGAGAAATTTCCAGTGGCAGATGTCTTAATCCATTCAGGTGCTATAACAAAATGCCATAGATTGCAATATGGTTTCACACTGTGTCCTCCCCCACTGGCAAATCTCATGTTGAATTGTAATCCTCAATGTTGGAGGAGGGGTGTGGTGGGAGAAACATGGGGTGGACTCATAATAGTGAGTGAGTTCTCATGAGATCTGGTTGTTTAAAAGTGTGTAGCACTTTCCTGTTCCCTGCCCTGCCCATCTCCTGCTCCACCATGTGAAGATGCGCCTGCTTCCTCCTCACCTTCTGCCATGATTGTAAGTTTCCTGAGGCCTCCTCGGTCATGCTTCCTGTACAGCCTGTGGAACTGTGAGTCAGTTAAACCTCTTTTCTTCATAAATTACCCAGTCTCCGGTAGTTCCTTCTAGCAATGCGAGCATGGCCTAATATAGAAAATTGGTACTGAAAAGTTGGGCATTGCTATAAAGATCCCTGAAAATATGGAAGCAGCGTTAGAATTGGGTAACTGGCAGAGGTTGAAACAGTTTGGAGGGCTCAGAAGAAGATAGGAAGATGAGGGAAAAATTTAAACTTCCTGGAGAGTTGTTAAATTGTGACCAAAATGCTGGTAGTGACATGAACAATGAAGTCCAGGCTGAGGTGGTCTCAGATGGAGATGAGGAACTTATTGGGAACTGAAGCAAAGGTCACTCTTGCCATGCTTTAACAAAGAGACTGGCAGTATTGTGCCACAGCCCTAGAGATCTGTGGAACTTTGAACTTGAGAGAGATGATTTAGGGTATCTGTCAGAAAAAATTTCTAAGCATCAGAGCATTCAAGATGTGGGCTGGCTGCTTCTAACAGCATATGCTTATATTTGTGAGCAAAGAGATGAGCTAAAACAGGAGCTTATGTTTAAAATGGAGGAAGAACATAAAAATTTGGAAAAATTGCAACCTCATCATGTGGTAAAAATGAAAAACCCATTTTCTGGGGAGAAATTCAAGCCAGCTGCAGAAATTTACATAAGTAACAAGGAGCTGAATGTTCATAGCCAAGACAGTGGGACAAATGTCTCCATTTCCATTTCAGAGATCTTCAAGGCAGCCCCTTCCATCACAGGAGGTCTAGGAGAGAAGAATGGTCCCACTGCCCTGCATAACCTTGGGACACTGCTCTTTGCATCCCAGCCACTTTAGCTCCAGCTGTGTCTAAAAGGGCCCCAGATTCGTCTCAGTCCACTGCTCCAGAGGGTGTAAGCTGCAAGCCTTGGGGGCTTCCACGTGGCATTAAGCCTGCAAGTGTGCAGAGGGCAAGAGTTGAGGCTTGGGAGCCTCCACCTAGTTTCAGAGAATGTATGGAAATGCCTGGATGTCCAGGCAGAAATCTGCTGCAGGGGTGGAGCCCTCATGGAGAACCTCTAGTATGGCAGTGCAGAGGGGAAATGTGGGGTTGGAGCCCCCACACAGAGTTCCCACTGGTGTACTGTGAGAAGAGGGCCATCATACTCCAGACCCCAGAATGGTAGATTCAGCAGTAGTTTGCACTGTGCAGCTGGAAAAACCATAGGCACTCAATGCCAGTTCATGAAAGCAGCCATGGGGGCTGTACCTTGCAAAGTCACAGGGTGGAACTGCCAAGGCCTTCGGAGCCCACCCCTTGCATCAGTGTGGCCTGGATTTGAGACATGTAGTTAAAGGAGATCATTTTGAAGTTTTAAGATTTAATGACTGCCCTGCTGGGTTTTGTACTTGTGTGGTGCTTGTAGCCTCTTTATTTTGGTCAACTTCTCCCTTTTGGAACAGGAGCATTTACCCAATGCCTGTATCCCCACTGTATCTTGGATGTAATTAACTTGTTTTTGATTTTACAGGCTTATAGGCAGAAGGGACTTGCCTTGTCTCAGATGAGACTTTGGATTTGGACTTTTGAGTTAATGCTGAAATGAGTTAAGATTCCTAGGGACTATTGGGAAAGCATGATTGTGTTTTGAAATGTGAAAAGGACATGAGCTATGGGAAGCGTCAGATGTGGAATGATATGGTTTGGGTCTGTGTCCCCACTCAAATCTCATGTTGAATTGTAATCCTCAATGTTGGCGGAAGAGCCTGGTAGGAGGTGATTGGACCACGGGGGCAGACTTCCCCATTCCTGTTCTTGAGATAACAAGTTCTCACAAGATCTGGTTGTTTCAAAGCGTGTAGCACTTCTTCCTTCACTTTCTCTCTCTCCTGTTCTGCCACGTGAAGTTGTGCCTGTTTTCCCTTCACCTTCTGCCATGATTGTAAGTTTCCTGAGTCTTCCCCAGCCATGCTTCCTGTACAGCCCATGGAACTGTAAGTCAGTTAAACCTCTTTTCTTCATACGGTACTCAGTCTCAGGTAGTTCCTAACATCAATGCAACAACGGACTAATACGGCCAGGGTGGCTTATAAAAAACAAAAATTTATTCCCCACAGTTCTGTAGGCTGGAAGTCCAAGGTCAAGGCACCAGCAAATTTGGTGTCTGGCAAGGGCTCACTTCCTTGTTCATAGATAGCATCTTCTTGCTGCATCCTCAAATGGTGGAGAGGCAAATGAGCTCTCTGGAGTCTCTTTTATAACAGCTCTAATCCCACTTATAAGGACTCTACCCTCATGACCTAATCACCTCCTAAAAGCCCAATCTTGTATCCTTACAGTGAGGATTAGGTTTCAGCATAATTTTGGGGGTGAGTAGGGGACACAAATATATAAACTATAGTAGTAGATATTTGTCTTACTGCACAGTTCCTGTTGAATATCTAGTATGGTGACTTTTCTCTGGCCTTTGTCCTAGCCATGAGCACTTCTAGTCAGTTAAGTGGTATTATCTTATAGCCTAGGAAAAGCATGTCTTTTTCCCGGGTTCCCTGTTCCCTGTGTGATGCATATTGTCACAACTTTTGTTGCCTTACTAGATTCCATCTCATTCGTGAGCCACCTAAAAATTTCCTGTTATTAGAAACACACTTGATGTACCCTGAGTCTTTGCCCAACAATGGACTTCAATGTTTCCTACCTTCTAGGAACACCTGAAATGAAACTACACAGAGATACTTTACCTGGTGATATTGGAAGCAAAGCCCTGCAATCTGCCTGTCCTGAAGAGATTACTCCTTTGCAAAAATCCTTTTTTGGCTGTTGGTGGTAGTTCTCAGGAGCTACCATTTCCCATTGGATAGCGCCTTGCCTTACTGGGCATTGCTGCTGGTCTCCTGGGTGCTACAACTCCCACTGGGATGGGTGACTATGATGCAGTGGTGCTGTCATATGACAGAACTCCTCAGCATTCTATGGGAAAGAACATCCCTCTCTTTTGGGTGTTGTATTTGGCTACTGGGCACCATGACCATGATGTTGTGCCTCAGGGTTCAACATGGTATCTAGCAAAATCATTCTTTAATTTTCATTCTAGTTTCCACCCCAACCCTGTTCCCAGGACACATGATATACAGCATGTTATACTCAGAATGGTCCCTTCCCATCTGATGTCACTGGATTATCAAGTTCTTCTGCTCGAACTTCTCCCCTGTTTTTCATGTTCACTGCTTGAGCTCATGTTCATGAGCTCATTTAGCCAATTCACTATTTACCCAGATATCTACTAACATAAGGTATAGATTCTGATACCAAATCCCCATTTTTAGTTCATCAAGGCAACTGACTCCTAAGAGGGAGAGGATAATGTCCAGGTGTGTAGGCAGAAAGTTAAGGGAAGTGTTTGGCTGATTCATTCATTCATTATTCAATCCCATCTAGTTCTTCTGCAGCTTGGGGCAAACTTCTCTGTTTGGTGAGATGGTTGCTGAGCCCTCACTAACTTCGTAACTTCATTTTCTGCTGAAGGTGGCCATGGGCTGAGCTCTCTAGTGTTCAGCAGGATGATGATGTGGCTCTGACAAACAGAGCTTACTGCCTGGGAATAGATGCTGAAATGAGATGAAGCTTGAAGAAGTCAGGCTGGGCAGAGGGTTTTGTTTTAATTTTATCCCAAAAGGTGACAGATGGTTGTGAGCTACTCTTCAATCCTCCATACATCCCTGTGACCCTCCTCTGGGTTGCCTCCTGCCCTGGATCTTATGGAAGATCCAGGTCTCAGGCAGACATGTTGCAACCACCCAAGGGGTTCACTTTGCCTGCTGCCTAGACAGAGCCAATTTCTCAAGACAAAGGAATTACAATAGAGAAAGAGTAATTCACACAGAGTCAGCAGTGTGGGAGACTGGATTTTTATTGTTACTCAAATCAGTCTCCTAGAACATTCAGGGAGGAGAGTTTTTAAGGACAACGTGGGAGGTAAGGGGAAGCCAGTGAGCCAGGAGTGCTGATTGGTCAGCAATGAAATAATAGGCAGTCGAAACTGTCTTCTTCCACTGAGTCAGTTCCTGGATGGGGGCCACAAGATCAAATGAGCCAGTTTATTGATCTGAGTGGTGCCAGTTGATCCATCACATGCAGGGTCTGCAAAATATCTCAAGCACTGACCTTAGGAGCAGTTTAGAGAGGGTCAGAATCCTGTAGCCTCCAGCTGCATGACTCCCAAACCATAATTTCTAATCTTGTGGCTAATGTTAGTCCTACAAAGGCAGTCTAGTCCCCAGGCAAGAAGGAGATCTGCTTTGGGAAAGAGCTGTTATCATTTTCGTTTTAAACTATAACTTATACACTAAGTTTCTCCCAAAGTTAGTTCAGCCTACACCCAAGAATGAACAAGGACAGCTTGGAGGTTAGAAGCAAGATGGAGTTGATTAAGTTAGATCTCTTTCATGGTCTCAGTCATAATTTTGCAAAGGTGGCTTCAATGTCAGTCTGGCAGCTTTACATCAGGGTGAGATCCACAGAACTACAGATTTCACTGTGAGTGGGAGCTCTGTACTGAGCTGCCTGGTTGTCACCAAAGCAAAGCTCTTTGCTTCCTTTTTCTTTCTCTTCTACGTTATTTCTCTTCCTCCATTTAAAAAAAATTCTTTTCTTCTTTATCTCTCTTGTCTCTATTTCTCTTTTCTTCTTTGCTTCTAAGAGTTCTGTATCTTCCCTTCTCTGTCTTTGTTCAATTCATTTGACACATTAGATGCATCTATGTAACAGGGTATGTGTTAGGGGATGGGAATATAAAGGTGAGTAAAATGAGATCCTGTTTTTCTGTAACCTAGTTCATTGTTGGCATCAGAACTACAACCCACAAAATAAAAAGAATCACTAAGAGAGTCTGGCATTTCAGGTGCTTTATGTACATTCTTGAGTTTAATTGTCCTAAAAAATTAGTAAAGTAAGCATTTCATTTAATGGGTGAGAAAATTGAGGCTCAGATAGGATTGCAATTAGACAATGGGTAGACAAAGCCCCTGCGTCCTGTTTCTAACCCAACCCTTTCTCATTTGCTCTTCTCTTTTTTCTGTTTGTTATTCCCATTCCGCTTCCTTCTCCTCCTTAACACCCACTCCTGTTATCTACATTTTTTCAAGCCCCTTTAGTTCATCAAGGCAACTGACTCCTAAGAGGTCCCTTGGGAGGGGATAATGTCCAGGTGTGTAGGTAGAAAGTTAAGGGAAGAAATTTTCCCTTTCAAATTCTCCCTCTGTGCTTCTGTTTCTCTAGCTTCCTGTTTCTCCCATGTCTTTTGTCTCCACATTCTGAATTCCCTCCTCCTATTTCATGCTCTCTGCCCTTTTCTCTCTTTCTTTTCCCTTCTTTTCTTCCTTTGGTTCTTTTTGGTATTCTTGGACTATCTTTTTCTTCTCTCCTTTCTTCATTCCACCTATATCACTTATCTCAAGGACTCTCCCTCACCCTTCCCCATGTCTCTCTTTGTCTCTCAATCTTCCTGGCTCTGTCTCTTGCTCCTTATTCCCGCCCTTCCTACCTCTGCTTCCCCCAGTGGCTTTCTTCTTGCTCTTCTGTTCCTTGGTCTTTCCACCCTAGCCAAGAAGGACAGTGAAGTTCTGTCTTATCCATTTTTTTTTTTCTCTCCCCTTTATTTCTTCCTGTTGTTCTTGTTTCTAACTGTTCTTTGGCTTCTCTTCTTCTTTGTATTACTCTTTCTCCCTCTGTTTCTCTCTCTGAGTCTCTGCTTTATTTTTTCTAAAGATTCCCTCCTATTTGTGTTCCTTTTTTGACCCTCCTTTCCTCCTTCTTTCCTTCTTCCCTTTTGCCCATTTATCACTATTATATTTACTTCCTTCCTCTCCATCCACTCTCCTTTCCCCATTTTCCTTTCTTACTTTCTTCTCTGCTGTGATCTGCCATCTCCCCTAGCCACCCTAGCCAAGAAAAACAGTGAAGTCCTGGCTTGTGGGTTTCTGAAGCTGTGGCTTTTCCCTGTTCTGGGGCCTCTCCTCGGCTGCTCCCCTCTGGGCAGTGTTAATAGGTCCAGGCTTGCAGGAGCATGACCTTGGCTGTCATATTCGCAGCGCTGAGAGAGGCCAAAGAAGTCAAGACCCCACTCCCAGGGAGAGGGGTCATCTTGAGGAACATCCAGAGTGGGGCCTGCTGCTGCGTGAAGTCAGAGTCCATGTGGAACAAACTGTTTTTCCCTTAACTCCTCCTCTCTCCTCCCGCACATATGCAAAGGCACCCCTTTGAAAAATCCTGGTAATGGCGAATTTTATGACGGAGGAGCTCCCATGATCATGCTCTCTCAGGCCTCTGGAACTGTGAGCCACAATATTAGAACTTTCAGCTCTAATATTGATCAGGCAGCCTCTAAGAACCCTTTAGCTTGGCCTTATGTAGGCAACAAGAAGATTCGAGTCTGCCTGCATTCTCTTTGCAATGATTCCTGAATACTCTTGCTTATACCTCCTTCTAGGGAGTGACTATTGTGTGGTCAGTGAGTATTCTCCATCCAGAATGCATATTTAGCTGAAGCTGAGAGGAGGCCTTATTGTGGGTTGGTCCTTTGCTGTGTATCCCACATTGCCCATGTCTCAGCTGAGGTGGTGTTCCTGATATAGCTGCTTCTTGGGTTAGGTACTGATTAAGCCAGAAAAATTATGATCGCTAATGTGAGCTAATCAGGATGGACACAGTGGCAAGGTCTGGGACCATATGAGTAATCTACCTGTTGCTGAGCCTGAACCTACAACCAGTGCTTTCTCTGATAGGCTCTGTGCATGTTGCTAGGATTGTGTGAGGCTGCACCTTTATCTACATGGATGAAGACTGTAAGGGAAAGCCACAATTGACCCCTGGAGTCAGAGTTGAGAGAGAGAAATTGTTTCTGGGAGAATCCGGAAAGCTTCTGGGAAAAGATGGCTTTTGGGCTAGCCCCCGAAAGATGGATTTGCTTTAACAGTTAGAGATGGGGAGAGAAGCAGTGGAGGTCTCTTGGAGGTTTCGTTAAAGCTGGTCAGTAGATCCTAGGCTTTGCCGGATAGGAAAATTCTGATATGAAATTAATAGGCCGGGCACAGTGGCTCATGCCTGTAATCCCAGCACTCTGAGAGGCTGAAGTGGAAGGACCACTTGAGCCCAGAAATTCAAGACCAGCCTGGGCCACATAGGGAGACATTGTCACTACAAAAATAATAAAAAATATTAGCAGGCATGGAGGTGCACACCTGTGGTCCCAGCTTCTTGGGAGGCTGACGTGGGAGGGTTGCCTGAATCCAGGAGGTTGATGCTGCAGTCAGCCACGATCATGTCACTGCACTCTAACCTGGGCAACAGAGTGAGACCTTCTCTTAAAAAAAGAAAGAAAGAACAAAATCAATAGGTGTGTAGTATGAAGTAGGGATGAAGTACCAAGGGAATTTCTGGGCTCATAACTTGAAGGTAGAAATCTGTAGGTGCTTGGAAGGTAGGAATCCTTGGCAAAGTTGTGGCTTGTTTAGTCGCAATGGTCTGCAGCGAGAATATGGTGATGTCAGAGTAAGATGCCAAGGTGTGGCTTGCCTGTAGTCATTAAAAGCGTGGGCTTCAGAGTCAGACAAGTCTACATAGCATTTTGGTGCTGTGTGGGTTTGGTCAAGTTCTCTTTGAGTTTGTTTCTTTATCCTTTAAGTGGCTATAACCATGGAATTTACCATATAGATAATTATACTAAGAGTAAATGAGATAATGCATGTCAAGCACTTAGCATAGTGCCCGTACATAGTAGTTGCTCAATAAAGTTTACCTGGTATTAAGTTATACGGATTATTGATTTTTTGCAGCATACTTTATCACTCAAGAATTACATAGTAACCTAACATTGTTCCATAACTATGTTTAAAATGATTACATTGTTGCTTTCCATGACTTTCTATTTTTTTTATTTTTATTTTCAGCTATACCTGCTGGAATGGGACAACTTTCTTTCTATCCCATCTTCCTTCGGTCAGATCCCCTCAGCTGCCCATGCCTGCCCTCACCCTGAGCCTTTCTGCTCTACTTTGATGGTTTTCTCAGGTTCTGGTAAGGGGTTTATTCATTTACTTTTCTCTCAGGCCCTCTTTTCACATGTGACTAGTTGGTCAAGACTTTGTGCAATCTCTTCCCATCTGGATCGTTTCCTGAAAAAATGTTTTTAAGTTTCTGGTCCGTTCATGACACTATTCCTTGTTGTTCAGGGTATTACAGGTGATTACTCAATATTTTTGAACTTTTTGGTGTTTTTATAAAGTTTGGGTGGAAAAAGAGCTAAGAGTGTGGGCTGCAAAGCACGTTTTGACAGGGACACCTTGGTAAGTTTCCTGCCCCAGTGTGTAGGCCCAAGGGCGTGGCAATTAGGTTTTAAGCATCTTACAATCCTGATTTCAACAGAAGCCCCACTTCCTGCTCGGAAAGCATGTTCTCCTGTGGCTCACGTCCTCACAAAGTTCCCGGTGGACCGAGAGAACACATGGGCTGTCTCCCTGGTAACAGTTAAGCCCTCACTCCTTAACCTCTCAGTCCTTTTATAACTTAGGCCAAGGTTTAAATTTTAGCTGAAATTATTACTGCATTCCTCCAGAAGAAACTCATTGTGTGGACATACTGAAATTTATCTAATCGATTGAATCTCCATAGATTTATCTAATCTATTGAACATTTCCATCAGTTTTGATAACTAATGACAGTTGTCAAAATTCCTGTTTTATTTTTTTATTTTAATTTTAATTTTAATTTTTTTTTTTTGAGACGGAGTCTCGCGCTGTCACCCAGGCTGGAGTGCAGTGGCCGGATCTCAGCTCACTGCAAGCTCCGCCTCCCGGGTTCAGGCCATTCTCCTGCCTCCGCCTCCCGAGTAGCTGGGACTACAGGCGTCCGCCACCCCGGCTGGCTAGTTTTTGTATTTTTTAGTAGAGACGGGGTTTCACCGTGTTAACCAGGATGGTCTCGATCTCCTGACCTCGTGATCCGCCCGTCTCGGCCTCCCAAAGTGCTGGGATTACAGGCTTGAGCCACCGTGCCCGGCCTTCCTGTTTTATCTTTAAAAGTAAGAGCTGAAACCATAGCCAGTGGGACTACTAGAGCAGGGAGGGAGGGACAGTGGCAAGGGTTGAACAATTATTGGGTACTATGCTCAGTACCTGAACGACGGGATCATTTGTACTCCAAAGCTCAGTACCAAACAGTATACCCAGGTAACAAACCTGCACATATTCCCCATGAATCTAAAATAAAAGTTGAAAAAAAAAATTATAAGATTCTTACCGGGTTAAATAAATAAATAAGAACTGGATTTGCTGCCCCCTTGTGTCTTAGAACAGCCATAACAATATCATCATTTGTATCCGGTCTTACTGCTTACCAGCTGGGGTTTCACCTTGCCTGCTTGCTCAAATTACACCTCGGGGTTTAGGAGACCACATCTCTCAGTTGCAAAGAGCTCTCCTAAGGGAAAGGCTTTTATTACCAGCACCAAGTTCAGCTCTGTCTGACTTTGCTAGGGTTTGAATCATCAGAACAGAAAGAAATTTGGCATGAATAGATTTACCAAGATACAGTCAGCAAGTACTCAGGTACCAAATAGAATGTTTTCAAAAAAGATGTATTTTGTAATGTCATTAACTCAGATACCAAGCGCTACTCAGAAAGCAGGCTAGGCAAATTCATTTTATTTTTTTTATTATTATTATTTTTTGAGACGGAGTCTTGCTCTGTAGCCCGGGCTGGAGTGCAGTGGCCGGATCTCAGCGCACTGCAAGCTCCGCCTCCCGGGTTCACGCCATTCTCCTGCCTCAGCCTCCCGAGTAGCTGGGACTACAGGCGCCCGCCACCTCGCCCGGCTAGTTTTTTGTATTTTTAGTAGAGACGGGGTTTCACCGTGTTAGCCAGGATGGTCTCGATCTCCTGACCTCGTGATCCGCCTGTCTCGGCCTCCCAAAGTGCTGGGATTACAGGCTTGAGCCACCGCGCCCGGCCCGACAAATTCATTTTAATGGGTGTTTCATTCTTTTATTTACCTGATGTTACTGAGTGCCAGACACTGTTCTTGGCATTAGAAAACAAAGCTGAACAAATACAATCAGCAAATAGGCAAACAACTACTGCAATATAATGCTAGTTAGTGATAAGTACTAACATGAAAATGAACTAATGGTGAAGAAATAGAGGGTAATAGGGTGATTCATGGAAACCACTCAGGGTGATACGCAGAAACGTGAATGAAGTGACAGCAAGTCATGGGAAGGTCCGGGGAAGAGGGTAGGTAAAAGAAACCTCAAGAGCAAAAGCGTTGAGGTGGAAAGAGTCTGGTATGTTTGAAGAACAGCAAGAAAGTCAGTTTGGTAAGAGCAGAGTGAGGGAGGCTGAAGTAGCAAGATATGAGATGGAAAGATAGGTAGGGCCTTGTATGTACAATGAGAAAATTGGATATTACTCTGAAAGTGATGTGAGTCCATTGCAGAATTGAGCAGGGGAGCAGTATGATTTAAATTATGTTTTTAAGCTGTCATTCTGACTGCTGGGCAGAAAAATGAATCTAGGTGACAAAAAGGGAAGTAGGATGGTAAAATAGAAAATTATTGCTGACAGAAATATTCCCATCACCCTAGAATATAGACTGCCCCAAGACACACTTCTTTATTGCTTAGACCTTTGAGTCTTAGGTTAGTGATCATTGGGGTTTGTGTGGGTCATGAAGTTGATGAGAAGCCCTACTGGGCCAGGGCTCTCTTTTCCTTCTCTTGTTACCACATAAAATTTGTATGGGATTCAGTTGATCTTTTTAAAGAAGGATGAAACTCCTGATTGAAAATTGAGCTTTGGTAGCTGATGAGATGGCCTGTGGACACTCCCTCAGGGTAGATGACCTGCTTAGGAGAGGTGAGGACACTGACACAACAGCTAGACAGCAGGTGAAGGAAGAGCTGGGGAGGGGTTAAGTGCCCTCACCTATTCTTAAATAAATATTTTGAGGTAAGGAGTCTTGTCTTAAAGCTCCTCACATAGACAAAAAGAAGTGAAGGAACTGGAGAATGGGGTGGAGCATAGGGTAGGATGACTAGAAGGTACAGAATTACCATCTTCAAATATCTGAAGGATTATTTTTTTTTCCCCAGAAGGGATTAGCATTGTTTCCTCAGCCTCCCTATACAAAAAAGAATTAAAAAGACGGGGATAATATTTACAACCTGTATTAGTCTGTTCTCACACTGCTAATAAAGACATACCCAAGACTGGGTAATTTATAAAGGAAAGAGGTTTAATGAACTCACTGTCCCACATGGCTAGGGAGGCTTCACAATCATGGTGGAAAGCAAAGGAGAAGCAATGGCATGTCTTACATGGCAGCAGGCAAGAGAGCATGTGCAGGGAAACTCCCATTTATAAAACCATCAGATCTCAAGAGACTTATTCATTTACATGAGAATAATATGGGGGAAACCACCCCCATGATTCAATTATCTCCACCTTGCCACACCCTCGACACATGGGGATTATTACAATTCGTGGTGAGATTTGGGTGGAGACACAAGCAAACCATATCACAACCCAAAGCAAGAGAGTAATTTCCATCAGAGTGGCTAATGGTAAGGTAGGCTGCCTTGTGGAATGAGGTTCCATTACTGCAAGCATTCAAGCAACAGTGGGAGGACTGTGGGTGAGTGTGCCAGACTCCTAGGTGGCACCCCAGGATCCTTGCCTCCTGGTGTTCGTACCTTGTTTAGTGAATAGCATTAACTATGTAACTAGTAAGATACTGCAGAAATGACAGTGTTACTTCTGGTACTAGGTTATAAAAGACATTGTGGTTTCTACCTCCCTGGTATTTGGATTATTGCCTCTGGAGAAACCAGTCATCATGTCAGGAGGTGCTCTAGCAGCTTTTTGAAGTGGCCCATGAGACTAGAAACCCGAGGCCTCCTAACAACAGCCAGCAATGCCAATGAGCTGTTTCAGAAATGGATCTTCCAACCCCAGACAAACCCTCAGGGCATTGTGACCCTGGTCAACATCTTAACTGCATCCTCATGAGAGACTCTGAGTCCAAATGACTCAGTTAAGCTGTGTGTTAATTCCTGACCCACAAAAACTTTATCAGATAATAACTGCTTTGGGTGAATTAAGCCAAGTTTTAGGACAACTTTTTATGTAGCAATAGATAACTAATTTTGTGCTGTACAAGAAATTCACACATCAGTTGGAACTGAAATCAAATGGCTTTCTGAAGCCCTTTTTAGCCCAGATCTTAGGTTTTTGACAGTCACTTTATTGGAAAAGAAGTGAAGTTAGACTCAGCTCCTGGCCATCCTTAAGATATATTTGCCTCTTTTCTCTCTAGCTAATTTTAGCAATCCTCCAGAGCACTGGGCAGCCAAATGTTTCAGCTACCTGGACAGGACCCAAGGCTGGCTTTCGAGAGATGCCATTACGTTATAGACTTTATCACTTATGTGTTGCTACAGAGCTCATACTGAATAATTCTCTAGACACTGAGAATAGACAATCGCATTAAGTTTTTAAAAATAAAACCATGGATGTTTACATAAATTAGGTGCTTATATGTAATACATACATACATATAAATACATTTACATGTGGATATACCTTTTTAGGCATATATGTATTTAATCAAATAACTCACATGTTATATATGTATGCATAAACAAAATAATCTATATAGACTTGAATTTCTAGAAATCTGACATTTCTAAAAGTCAACACAGAAGACCACATGCACCTCAAGAGCTGGACAAATACCACCAAATGAACGAAAACCCCTGCTACTGTCTGACTAGCTAATAACTTATCAGTTTTACTTGAAGGAGAAGAATAGTCATTAAAGGGCCTCGAACCCTGTAAACATCTCTACCACTGTGGGAGCCTATGAAAATTTGTGTATAATTTTTCTGACTGATGGTCAATTGTAAACACTAATTTAATGCTTGTCTCTGTACGGTGGTCTCCCCTTGTACATGGGAGACACATTCCAAGATCTCCAGTGGATACATGAAACTGCAGATAGTACTGAAACCTATATATATTACATTTTTTTCCTATACACACATACCTATAATAAATTATATGATATATGATAATTTATAAATTACACAGAGTAGGCAGAGTGTGGTGGCTCACGCCTGTAATCCCAGGACTTTGGGAGGCCAAGGCAGGCGGATCACGAGGTCAAGAGATTGAGACCATCCTGGCCAACACAGTGAAACCCCATCTCTACTAAAAATACAAAAATTAGCTGGGCATGGTGGTGCATGCCTGTAGTCCCAGCTACTTGGGAGGCTGAGGCAGGAGAATCGCCTGAACCTGGGAGGTGGAGGCTGCAGTGAGCCAAGATCGCGCCACTGCACTCCAGCCTGGGTGACAGAGTGAGACTCCATCTCAAAAAACAAAACAAATAAACAAAACTTACACACAGTAAGAAATTAACAATAATAAAATAGAACAATGATTACAATATGCTGTAATAAAAATTATGTAAATGTGATCTCTTTTTCTCAAAATATCTTACTGCTCTGTGCTCACCTACTTTCAAACTGTGGTTGACCATGAGTAACTGAAACCATAGATAGCAAACCTTGGATAAGAGGGGAGCTCATGGACCAAGCACCACAGAAGAATGTGCAGACCACCTCTGCCTTTGGTTTACGTAGAATGCCAACCCCAGCAAAACCCATCTTGTGTAACGACACACAGTTATGGCGTTTCTCTAAGAAACCTTAACTCGTCCTGAGAATTTGAAGTGGAATCCTTCCCTACTTCCAGAGATCTTTCTTATTTGCTCTCATGACCCATCTCATCTTTGCATAATCTGATGGTTATATGAATGCCAGCAAATCCCTATAGACTCTAAGTTCACTGACAGCAGAGCCTGCCTTCTCTGTAAATAAATACTTTACTCTTACCACACATACTGAAATATAGTAGAGTTCAGCAAATGTCTCTTAAATGATGGGGGGTCTTTTGGTCTCATATAGTTCAGGTAGTTGGGGTATGGAGTAAAGGATTTAAATGTTTGGCAAATCTAATTTGATTTGAAGGGAAGCTGTCCTGGGTTTGTTTTAAGTGAAGATCCAGGGCAGAGGATTTGCTCAGGACTTAGCACTAGAATGATGCTCTACCAAAAAATCTTGTTTGTTTTTGCTGAATAGGCACTGAACACTTTCTCACTATTTTTCTTTCCCTTCTCACATTGGTAGCTGCAAACATAGAGCTTGTTTTGTGGTACTCCTGTAACACATGTATACATCTGTGCACCAAATCCAGTCCTGGATCCATCTTGTTTACAGTTTTATTCCCCTTTACCTTCTGCTTTTGTTTTTACTACTAAAACATTTTTTTAATTTCAAATTTTCAAATGCAACTCCTCGAAATTCTTCATAATTCCTCATAATTCTTCAAAAAGAATTCCTTAAAATCATCTAATTTAGTGCATAAATAAATTGTCAATGTTATCTCAAATATGCCTTTTTATAGTTGATTTGATTCAATCAGAAAGTCCACACATCACATCGGGTTGTACATCTCAATTCTTTTTAACTTGGTAGCAGTCCTCCTTCCCTCTTTTATTTGGAAAAAAATATTCATGTATCTTGTAGAATTGTCACATTTTGGACTTTGCTGATACATTCTTGTGGTTTTTGTCTGAGATGTTTCCTCACACTTTGTATTTCTTCTAGATTATCTACAGGCCTGATCAGATATGTTTGTTTGTTTGTTTGTTTTGAAATCTCACTCTGTCACCCAGGCTGGAGTGCAGTGGCACGGTCTTGGCTCACTACAACCTCCGCCTCCTGGGTTCAAGCAATTTTCCTGCCTCAGGCTCTTGAGTAACTGGGATTATAGGCGCGTGCCACCATGCCCAGCTAAATTTTGTATTTTTAATAGAGACAGGGTTTCATCATGTTGGTCAGGCTGGTCTTGAACTTCTGACCTCGTGATACGCCCACCTTGGCTTCTCAAAGTGCTGAGATTACAGGTGTGAGCCATCGCGCCCAGCCAGATTTGGATTTTTTAATGTGAATATTTCAGTGCTAGCTTTGGACAGTTCCTGCAGGGTTATATTAGGAGACGTGATACCTGATTGCCTTTCTTTTCTTAATTGATCAGTAAGATCAGATGGTGTCAGCCTGACCCATCCACTATAACGTTCCCCACAACATCTTAATTAATGAGTTTAGCAGATTTAGATTGTTTTTATCTTTATCATTATTTCATTAGGACTGCAACATAGTGATATTCTGATCCTGTGTTTCCCTTTTATTTTTTATTTATTTATTTTTTGAGATAGAGTCTTGCTGTGTCACCTAGGCTGGAGTTCAGTGGTGCAATCTCAGCTCACTGCAACCTCCACCATGTGGGTTCAAGCAATTCTCATGCCTCAGCCTTCTGAGTAGCTGGGATTACAGGTGTGGGCCACTAGGCCCACCTAATTTTTTTTGTATTTTTAGTAGACACGGGGTTTCACCACATTGGTCAGGCTGGTCTCAAACTCCTGACCTCAGGTGATCTCCCCACTTGGCCAATCAAAGTGCTGAGATTACAGGTGTGAACCACTGCACCCAGGCCCCTTTCTTTTATTAGTTGTAATTCTGCTATAAAGAGTAGCTTTCCCTCAACTATTATTTGGTTATCACAAAATGCAGATTACATAAGAAAGCCAAGATAAATATGTCATATTTTTCCCTTGCCTATTTTTGAAATAAATAGTTGGTATTCTTTTATTTAAAATATCACTATTAATTTACGGATTTTTAGCATATTTGATGTATTTCAATGAGTTGCAGTCATTATTCTTTTTGATGACCCAATTATTTTGTTTTTGGCCAGTGAAAGCTTCTTCAGGTGAGTTTCATTTGCCTTTTGTCTTTTGATGTGACCCTAGAAATTTTTGAAATCTGGTGCAAGAAAATATTCTGGGCTCATTTTATGCATTTATTGACTTAGATCTGAAGGAGTTATTTTTCCAGAAAGTTCTGATCACTTTTGGTGATCTAGGTACTGAGAGGCACTTGTTGCTAATGGATTGATGATTTATTTCTTTCAGGTCTGTGTAATAGACAAAGTTAGGAAGTTCGTAATTTTTATTGGCAATACAATTTCATTATGATACAATACTTATATTTCCAATTCAAATTCAGATAATAGGAGTTTTTATTTACCATCTTAGATTTTATGTATTTCTAATCTCTTTTTGATTACCATACAAATCTTGGTTCCCAGTAACATTAATGGAAGGACTAATACAATGTGTTACTTACTCTATTAAAATAAAAATAATAACACTATAATTACTCCCCATCTCCACACTTCAACCTCCTTGAGATATACGGAAACAGTCAAATTATTATGTTTTAAAGTCATTTGAAATAATTCACTATTGAGGAAGCCACAGATTTCATAATGTGAGATTAATTTTTTCCCCAAGTTTTCAGAATTTTTAAAAATTCAGTTTTTTGTTTTATAACTATGTAAAAAATAACATGGACCCAAAACAAAACAACACAACAAAACACATTTAGAAATATTTGTCTTCTACCTGTGTCTCCTCTACCCTGTTCCCTCCTCCCCAGTGAGCAATAATATTCCTTAGTTTTTAACTTATCTTCCCATTTATTTTTAATATAGTCAAATATGTATCTTTCATCCTTAGAGGAAAGGTAGCAATCTTTATATATAGTTCTGCCCCTTGGTTTTTTCTTTTTCTTTTTTTGTTTTTAAGAGGCTGTCCTGGATATCACTCCATAATGGTTTATAGAGATAATCCTCATTCCTTTGTTTAGCTCCATAGTTCTTCACTGGGTGATGTTTCATATTTTATTCCTCTCGTACCTTACTATAGGTAAGGTCTGCAGTACACTCGAGGTTGTTTCCAGTTCTGACTGCTACAAACAACATAGTCGTGAATAGCGATTTGTGTATATCATTCTCTATTTTTGCCAACATATCTTAGGCATGATTTCTAGACATAGGATTGCTGGGTCAAAGAGAAATGCATGTATTATTTTGTTAGATATTTTTGACTGTTTTAAAAATAGAACATACTATTATGTTGGATGCATCTTTGAAAGCTACTTTAAACTTTTTTAAAAAAAGAACATTGGGGTATAGATTACTTTGAATATTTATTATAATAACAATATCAAGCACTAAATAACATACATTTATAATTATATGAGTATCTATCTTTTATAGGCATAAGATGCTGTTATAAAAGTTAATATTCATCAGGGATTATCCACAAATTTCCCTTTTCCCTGGTCCACCAAAGTGAATGCAATTGCCTGATGGACCTTTCCCCACTCCTCCACAAGCTTTTCTCATCCCTCACTCCCTACCTTTGTCATTGCCAGACCAGTCTCTAGACTTTTGTAAGAATGGATCAAGAAGGATTTTATGGCAGGGAGAATGACCCAGGGAGAAAGTTGGAGGGATAGGAGGTGGGAAAAGTGGAGGCGAGGGAGGCTGAAGGTGAACAACGTGGTGGAGAGGTGGAGGCAGCAAACGAAAGGTGCTGGGGGACACAGAAGGGAAGAAGTAGAGGGGAAGAGACCTAGGAATATGAGAAGTGTTGCTATAACTCATGAGATTGATCCACTCTCATCTTCTTTTGGAAAAGCAAGTTAACAAAATTCTTCTATAATTACTTTTCTGGCTCTTATACTGTGTATCTTGAACATGACACCACATACAGACTGATCTATATGGACCGTGAATTCCACAGGGCATCAAGTCTTCGTAATGAAAACACCTGAGAGTTTACAGATAATACAATACTGAGATCTAAGTTGGCTGTCAGTGCCAACTTAATAAATTCTTTCATACATAAATAAATTATGTATGAATTAATATAAGTGCTGTAGCCTACATACTAACTGAAGCCCACCCAGATCCCTACAATGCAGGTATGCCTCTTTCTAATCATAAGCAGACCTATAAGGCAAGACTGAGTCACACCAGATGTCCACTTACATCTTAATGCTTGAGTCCAAGTCTTCTGGCATAAAATTATATAAGATCACTGGCAAAATATCTAAAAAAGAACAAAAAACCCCATAGCAACAGAAAGTAGAATCTGATTCTTAGCAAAGCCAGTACATTAGCTAAACAGAATAGTCCGGGGCATCAAAATGTTAGCAAACATTCTCCCTCTAAGGAGAAACTGAGGTCAGGTTGCCCCAGATCAAAGCCCGAGGAGAAGGCAGATCCTGCCACACACAGAATTCATTCACTGGAAAGGAGCCTTCTGGGCCAAGTCCCTGATGGCATTTCGGGCTGACTGGAAATGCATTCCCTGAGAGAAGGGTTTTGTAATCCTCGATTTAGTTTATTTCAGTCCGTGGAAAACCTAGGAGCTGAATTCAGGATTCTTTCTTCCAGAGAAGATTTGGGCTTGTGTTTGCAACAGCCTTGGACAGCTACAGACCTGCAATTCCTTTAGCCCCTTTCCTTGTGTCAGGCTAATCTGGGAACCCGAGTCGATTCTGCTCTCCCTCTGCTCAAAGTCCAGCTCTGGATTATTGCGTTGATATTGGCATTTGCCCTGAGGGCAGCTCCTTCTTTTCCTGCTCACTGCTGTGGTTTCACCTTAAAGTTTTAACAGTAAATGTAAAATTTCCATATATGTATCTCCTTTATCCTCATAAGAACCCTGTGAGGTAGCAATAATTAACTGCCTCCCTCCATCAGCCAAAAGCGGGAATAAGGTGTTAGAGGGTACAAACTCCTTGAAAGTTACAGGCCCACTTAAGTGGTAGAGTCAGCATTGTCTGCCTCACTCCAAAGTAAATGTTTTTTTGTTTTTTTTTTTTTTTTGACAGTCTTGCTCTGTCGCCTTGGCTGGAGTGTAGTGGCGCGATCTCGGCTCACTGCAACCTCCACCTCCCAGGATCAAGCGATTCTCCTGCCTCAGCTATGACTTTCAAAAAGTCACTCTGCTGTTTCTTCTCATTTCAGTCCAGACTTCGGGCTGCCAGCCAACTGGCTCTTTTTAAAACATGGCTGTTTAATATACCATCATTCTAACCATCCTTGATATGCCATCTCTACTTCCCACTGAAATGCGTAAAAGCACATTTTCTTTTTTTTTTTTTTTAAAAGAGATGGAGTCTCGCTCTGTCACCCAGGCTGGAGTGCAGTGGCCTGATCTCGAATCACTGCAACCTCCACCTCCCGGGTTCTAGCAATTCTCCTGCCTCAGCCTCCCAAGTAGCTGGGATTACAGGCTCATGGCACCATGCCCGACTAACTTTTTGTATTTTAGTAGAGATGAGGTTTCACCATGTTGCCCAGGCTGGTCTCGAACTCCTGATTTCAGGCAATCCACCCGCCTCGGCCTCCCAAAATGTTAGGATTACAGGTGTGAGCCACTGTGCCCGGCCATAAAAGCACATTTTGCCATAGCATTGAGAAATAAAGATAGCAACAGACCACTTGCCAATGTCTGGAAAAATTCTAAGTGAGACATGGCGGAGCTTCAAATGACAAACTTTAGGTGGATAACACTCACTTTGACCTGTGAAACAAAATGGCAAGGCTGGTCATGATGATGTCTAATAGCAGATTTAACACTCCCTCTCTCTGTTCCTCTCTGTAGGCCGTGCCATCCCCGTTTTCTAACTCGCCGTGTGCACTGAACACAGCAGTTGTCTGGAATGGGAGGAAAACAGCAGTAGGGTCTGTGATAGTTTCTTCCCAGCATGAGATGTGAAAACAGCCTAGGCATGACTGGGCACAGTGGCTCATGCCTATAATCCCAGCAATTTGGGAGGCTGAGGGAGGTGGATCACCTGAGGTCAGGAGTTTGAGACCAGCCCGACCACCATGGCAAAACCTTGTCTCTACTAAGAATACAAAAGTTAGCCGAGCACGGTGGCGCATGCCTAGTCCCAGCTACTCAGGAGGCTGAGGTAGGAGAATTGCTTGACTCTGGAAGGCGGAGTTTGCAGTGAGCCAAGATTGCGCCATTGCACTCCATCCCGGGTGACAGAGTGAGATTCCATCTCAAACAAAGCAAAACAAAGTGAAAACAGCCTAGGCAGAGAGTTAAAGCCTGGTAGTGGAGTGGTCAGAGAGCTGGTTTCTTGAGACAGCACTGCCCTGTTCCTCCCTCCTCCGTCATGCCCATGTTGTGCCAACAGAAATAGTTGATAGGGAGAACTGGAAGGAGCAAAGAGAAGTCAAATTGGCCATAAAGCCACTCAGGAAAGAACTCAAGTGATTTGGGGAGAAGGAGGCACGTGAGTTAACAGGTTTTGTTGGGGGAAGGTACTCAGGGGAGCCAGCAAGGAATGAGTTACTGGGCAGAGGGCTGGAGAGAAAAAGAAGAAAAAGATTTCAGAAGAATAGTCATGGTAAATGGGAAATGAAGGAGTGAAAAGGAAGCTTAGGACACTGCTTTGTGTTATATAGGGAAATTCCTTATCTGCCACCTGTTGGAGAGATGTTAATAATCATGCCAATTGTTTTTCAATGCCCTTTTGCAATGTGCTTTTTGTTGTGGCTCTGTGTAGTGAATGACTGTGAGGTGGTCCAAACTTACCTCCTCTGCATGGTCATGCCAACGGGCAGTGGAAGAAACAAAGGACTACTTCTTAGTCTGGGTGAATGACTTGATGCATGTCCACAGGACGGTCATCCCCTGTCCTGTGATCTGAGGAGGGGGCCCAGGCAGGCAGGCAGGCAGTACAGAGGGGAATCTGTGCCAACTGTCTGCTGGGAGACAGTTGAGCTTCTGTGGATCTTCAAACAAAAACAAATCTTCAAAGCAAAAAGCAAGCCTGATCCCTGCCCTCCAAGGTCTGGAGGAGGCTTCAATAGTGTCTGGCTGAGCTCCCAACCCTCTTTCCTTGGTCTCATTCCTTCCCTTTCTTCCCCCTAGCTGAGGTTGCTGCCCAGAGCAAACCACATGTGGGGCCACACATCCTGGCAGGCCACTGCTGGTGTCTGCTGCCTCAGGGATGCTCCAGCCACCTTGTTCTTCCCTGCAGCAGGCCTCGCTTTCCGCCTTCCATCCCAGCCTGCTGTGGGTCCATCAGCCTGGTCCCACCTCCATGGAGAACCCAAAGTCTTACTGTATGTAACCCCAGGTGATGATCCTATGTTTATAGCAGTGTTCCAAACCCCCTTCCTTCCTACCCCCAACCAAAGGTTTCCCAAACTCTTATGGTTCCTGGGTCAGGAGGAAACAGGCTCACAGCTTGTGTGTTGGCTGCAGCGATGAATCCAAAAAGCAGCTCCAGGGTGTGTGTGTATGTGGTGGTGGGGCGGGGCAGGCACTGTTGGGGAGTGGGAGAACACAACCTACAAAAAAATCATCATTAAAAAAAGATTGGCCAGGTGCTGTGGCTCATGCTTGTAATCCCAGCAGTGGGAGGCTGAGGTTGAGGATTGCTTGAGCCCAGGAGTTTGAGACCAGCCTGGGCAACATGGTAAAACGATGTCTCTACAAAAAAAAAAAAAAAAAAAAAGAAAGAAAAGAAAAGAAAAAACAAAAATAAGCTAGGCATAATGGCATGTACCTGTGGTCCCAGCTACTGGGGAGGCTGAGGTGGGAGGATTGCTTGAGCCTGGGAAGTCAAGGCTGCAGTGAGTCATGATTGAGCCACTGTAATCCAGCCTGGGCAACAGAATGAGACCCTGTCTCAAAAACATATTATAAAACAATTACTTAGGATGCCTGTAATTTGCCAACCTTGCTGTAGATGCCATGTTACCAGTGATTTCCTGTGCTGACAGCTTGTCATTGTTTACTCTTGTATTTACCAAATTCTGGCCTAGGCATGACAGTGGGCACCTTCCCTCAGCCCAGTGCCTATGTTCTGGGTGTCAGAAAGGTTTTGCATATAAATACATAATTACCTATATGTATGTGTGTGTGTGTGTGTGTATATATATATACGTTTATATATATATATAAATACATGTAATTTTGGGGGCCCATTTGTTTCACATTTTACAGTTACCTTACTTTTCCCCTTGTATGTATTTGAGAAAATACTAATATACAGAGAAAAAGTGGTTCTTATAGCTTAAATGTGTGTTTTTTCCACTCCATTGCTTTTACACCGGTTTTTAGCATTTAACATAACTAGTATGTTGCATTATATATATACACATACATATATATGTATATATGATACACATATATGAAATTTTTGAGAGATTTGTACTTTTTAAAAAAATCAAATTTGCTAGTTCTGCTTGACTAAGTAGTGAAATGATTATTTTAAAAAATATTGTTGCTCATTTCAGAGGCATATTCACTAATAAATGTGTAATATATACCAATTTAAACAACAACAAAAACAAACCAAATGAAGCCAAATCAAAATAAAAATTTAACCCAAATTGAACCTGTAAATACAATTAAGCCACAAGGATGCAAAGGAAGCATAGACTTAAATGAGTCTCTACCGTTTTCAGAAGTGCACTTATGGAGAATCTGCCTTCTTTCTCTCTCCAGTTCTGTTTCTTTCTGTGGCTCCTTTGTCTCTCCCTTTAGTTTGTCCTCTTTATTTCTCTCTCCTCTTTCTTCCCCTCCACTTGTCTTCCCTTCCTCTGTGTCTTATTTTCCCCTTCATTCCGTTCAGTTTATGTAGTCCTTGCTGAGGATAACAGGGGAGACATTTTTGAGGCTCCTTCTGCTCTTTGTCCCATGTCATGGAGGGAGTGCTGGGGTCTGAAGCTACAGGTCTCCTCCATCCTGAGGGCAAATCTCTCCTCCTGAGACTCCCTCCCTTGCAGCCTTTGAGTTCACACCTTACATCAGCATTCCCTTGGCTCCATGTCCATTTGTTGAGACTCATTAAGGAAGGGAGGATGCACCAGGTGTGTGGCCATGGTGATGTTCTACGGTGAAGCTAAGGGTGCTTTCAGTTGAGTTTCCTGGAAACAGACTCTGGCATGGAGAGTTGCATACAGCATTTTCTGGGAAGTGCTTTTGGGAGTTATATGTACAGGGAGACGAAGAAGGCAGGAACAGACAGACAAGAAACTGACATGCAGTGAGATTGCAACTGAGCCTCAGCTCATCCTTTGGGCAGCTCTGGATCTGAGATAGCTCTTCAGAGTTGTCCTCAGTCAGGTACAGGCCTTTGGGTCCTTCAGTCAGCCAGTTATTGGTCTTGGGCACCAGTTGTGAAGGGCAATTCCTATTGAGCCATCAGCAGCCAGTATTCCCAGCTGAGGAATGGGGGCATCTGCAGAGAGGAGGCGATCTAGGAGTTATATCTAGGGTACACATAATATGGGTGTTCTGTCTTCACCCATCCAGTATACTCCATTCTTCTGCAGCCATAATGATGAATGAGACATGGGTTAATTAGACATGAATTTGACCTTCATACAAAGAGATAATGACCAAAATAATTTTCTTTAAAGCAAGAAAAAAAAAATCAAGAAGAGGATATATTATTTTCAGGGGACAATCTGGAAAAGCCCCCTGAGGAGGTAACTTTGAACTGGGCCTGAGGGGAAAGGCCAGAGTTTGAAGGATAGAGGTAAGTGGCAGAGAAGCAGGAATGCAGGCAGAAGTCATCTTTTTCAGTGCAGTCGGCCGTCTGTATCTGTGGGTTCCACATCTACTCATTCAACCAACTGCAGAGAATGTAGTTATGCCTATGACGGTTGGTCCACACTGAACATGTACAGACCTTTTCTCTTGTCATTCTCTTTTCTTTTCTTTTTTTTTTTTCTTTTGAGAGGGAGTCTCACTCTGTCGCCCAGGCTGGAGTGCGGTGGCACGATCTTGGCTCACCGCAAGCTCCACCTCCCGGTTCACGCCATTCTCCTGCCTCAGCCTCCTGAGTAGCTGAAATTACAGGCACCTGCCACCACGCCTGGCTAATTATTCTGTATTTTTAGTAGAGATGGGGTTTCACCATGTTAGCCAGGATGGTCTCGATCTCCTGACCTCATGATCCTCCTTCCTTGGCCTCCCAAAGTGCTGGGATTACAGGTGTGAGCCACCGTGCCGGGCCTTCTCTTGTCATTCTCTAAAAAATACAGTATAACACAGTTTACCTAGCATTTACACCACATTAGGTATTATGAGTAATCTAGAGATGATTTAACATGTACAGGAGGATGTGTGTGAGTGACATGCAAGTACTATGTCATTTTATATCAGGGACTTGAGCATTCTAAAGTTTGGTATGCATCGAGGATCCTGGAACCAACCCCCCCATGGATACTGAGTGATGACTGCACCCTGAAGTCTGTGCAGGCCTCCAAGCTGCAAATCACTGTGAAGAAAGAAGTCCTGGTTCCTTAAAATAAATATCCCTTAAAGACCTGGAGCAAAGCCTCAAATGAGTAGGATAGAGGGAAGAGAAGCCCAAGAGGCCTTGCCCTGCAGGTGCTTCCACGTGTTAATACCTGGAAGATGGCTGGAAGCTGCGGGTATGGAGGCGTTCCCCATGAGGACTAAACTCTGATTTGTTTATCTTGCCTGAATTCCTGTCTAAGGGGTCTGGGGAGTCATGCCCTACAATTCATAAATTCTCATCAGATGGGTTTTATTGAACCCTGTATATCATGATTTGCTTTCCAACCCGACTCTGGCATAACATTATGAGACAAGAAAATAAAAGTATTTTACTCCAAAACACGTTTCTTTGCCATATTTTGAAATAGCCATACAAAGTTGTTCTTTGTGGGGCAAAATTTGCATCTGTAAAGAATCTCTACTAACACAGCTAGATCTTTTTCTTCCAGACCCTTCCAATCCTAGAGAGATTAACTAAGATCTGAATAGGAAACATTTGTCACCTGTTGTCTTTAAGGGCAGCCACTAAAGTTCTTTTTATAACTTTAAAAGAACTTTGGTCTCCACAATCTTTATCTTAACCTGAACATTCCCTTTCTATGAATCCCAGGTCTAAAGACAAACTCAACCAGTTGTTGTCCAGAAAATGTTTAAATTCACCTATGGCCTGGAAGCCCCTACTTTCAGTTGTTCTGCCTTTCTGGACCAAACCAATGTATTTCTTAAATGTATTTGATTGATGTCTCATGCCTCTCTAAAATGTATAAAACCAAGCTGCGCCCCGCCCACCTTGGACACATGTTCTCAGGACCTCCTGAGGGCTGTGCTGTGGACCATGGTCACTCATATTTGGCTCAGAATAAACCTCTTAAAATATTTCACAGAGTTCGACTTTTTTCATCAACATGTGAAAACCTCTTTACTTTCCCCTGTGACTTTAGTATCCTGTATGTCATGGAAGTTAGTCACAGAGCCATTTTCTGAGGCTTGTGTTTTGAGATGAAGGCTGGGAAAGCTCTAAAGATCATAATAGCTGCGGCCTTTAAATATCTGAAGTGTGCCATGAAGTTGTGGGAAGGATAGCACGCAGTCATTGTGAGTCCGAAAAGCAAACCTAAGGTCACTATATGGATGGAACAGGAAAACAGGTGGCTTGCATGTTTTATTTCAAACTCTCAAGAAAGAGTATAACAAAAGGCAGTGCTTTGTCAAATTCAGCAGGGTATGAAGTAGTGAGTAAGTGTAGGAGGAGGTATTCAAGCAGACGTCTGAAATGCAGACAAGGTTAAAGAGGATTCTTTCATTGGGATGAGCAGTTGACCTAGATGATCTTCAAAGCTCATTCTAGCTTAGAAATAATACAATAATGACAAATATTTATTCAACATTTGCTATATTAGTTAAATACAATTTTGAGACAGCCAAATGCCTAGGCAGATAAAAAGTGATCTCCAGGGAATCTGACCCGTCCCACAAGTGTTTACAGCAGATGCTTTTGTGCAGATGAGGGAACCTGCCCAGGGCTTGTGTGGGCATGCCCATAGCCGACTGGAGCTCAACACACACACTGGGGGAAGTGGATGGATTATTTGAGTCACCCATGAAAGGTGGAAAAATCAAGCCTATCATAGGGTTGATATCAGAAGAAAATGTAAATCTTTAGCAGGGTGCCTGTTTGGCATATAGTAAGTGTTCATTAAATGCTACCAATCCTTATAAATGCTGTGGTATGGAAAATGTGGGCTGCTATAGAGAGCATAGAAACTTGCCTCCTCCTCGGCCCAAGTATAGGAGAGAAGCACACCAGGCTGGATAAGATAGTGCTCCATGAAGAGGGGAACGAAATTTTGGTAGAAGAAAGAGTAAGAGCAAAGAAATGGAGGTGGGATTGTGCATCCTTTTGTGGGAAAGGAAAAGCATCTGCTATGTCTGTTGAGACAGGGTCAGGTGGTAGGAGCTGTGCTTTGCAAGTTAAATGAGACCAGAACATGGGTTGGAACTTGAGTGCCCTGTTAAGCAGTTCACCCAGTGGGGCAGCCCTACAGTGTGAGAGCAGGGATTGATTTCCACGGTTACTACCTTTTTTTTTTTTTTTTGTAGGTCCTGCTGAGTTTACTTGGAATCAGAAAATATTGGAGGACGTATTTAGTCGGGTAAAGATATAGCCAAGAACTGTCTAGATCAGGGAGTGGTTATAACTTTGGACATTAAAAAGTGGGGGAGGTTTCTAGATAACCATCATTTCTTATTCATTCTGAAAATATTTAATAAGGAAAACTTTATGAGCACAGCAATACTCCTTCATGGGGAAAATAGAAAGTAGCTCATTCTATATGTTTCTGAGTATCTAAGAGTTTTGGGAGAGGAGAATTTTGCTTTTACCAAAGCTGTAGGTGTTCCATGTAATCGTGACCCACAAATTGCTAGAGCAGGAAGGAAACTTTGAGATCACGTAATACACTTCTACTGATTTTAAGTACACAGAAATGCAGAAGCAGAGAGGCCACGTTCTTTGGTCACATGGCAAGTCTCATAGCAGTGACAGAATGTGGACCTCTCATTTCTCCCTTTCTTGTTCTTTCCACACAGGTCTTGCTAATACTATCTCTCTCCTGTAGTTTCTGAGAGTTATCAATGTAGAATGTGTTAACTGAGTTTCATATTTACGCCTAAGACAGACCTGCATAGATATGCAAGGGTACGAGGCACCATTTTATCACACCAGATGTCAGTTGCTTTCAGAAGCATGGGTCCAAGACGCCTGAAATACCAGTCAGTCAAACAACGGCAAGAAGTTAAAATAGTAAAGGTAGTGCTAAGTCAAAATGGCTATGGATGCCAAAGCCCTTAGACTAGCCAGCCTTGTTAGCTGCCATGTAAGGCAACACCAGGGTCAGTATGACTCATGAGTTTATTCTGGTGCAGACTTGGCCAGTTCTGGGCTGGAGTGTTTATTTGATTGGGCCTTCTGAATCTGTTCCCCATGGGCTTACAGATAAAGAGTTTTAGGCCCCTTGGCCTCCTACCTGGTATGAAAGCCATGTCTCTTCCTGAGCAGGGCTTGGCTCCTGGAAGCTGAGAGAGGTGCACCTCCTGGAGCTGCCGCCTCAGACTGCCTGCAATAGGACTGACCTCACACCTGCCCTGCTGGCCAGCCTCTCAGTCCTGGGACATTGCCCAGTCTAGCCTCAGGGCTCACCTTTCCTACTTCTCTTTCAGGCTGTGTCTGGCACTAACCATCCTGCCACCCCTAACCACAAAGTGAGGCGTGGCCTATACCCAGCTCAAGGGAAGGACCTCCCTCCAGGATATGTAGATCAGGGCTCTTTCTCACTGGAACTTCTCTCTGTGATACATACAGGAGTTAATCTAGGTCAAGAATTGGATCGCAGAGAAGTAAATATCTGCTCTGGGACACCAAGGAGAGAATCTGCAGTTTGAGGATTCTTGGTTCCTTAGTGGCTAACAAGTGAGGACTCCCTTAGCTCTCTTCTCTTGAATGAGGTCTACAAAGGAATTAACTTAGATCCTTGAGAGACCAACATTGACTTTCAAGAGAAAGTGAGAACAGATTTTGATAAAGCAATGGACTTCACAGCTGATGTGACTGGCAGTGAAGGATGCACCTGGTTGTTTCACTGTCTTTTGTCCTGTTTGCCTGATGTATATGACTTTCCAATTTCATTCACCTATGTCAAATTATTGCAACCCCGAAATTCCATGTAAACTTATAAATTAACCTCCAAAGAAAAGCCAATCAAAAGTTGAGGCCTTAGAATAATGATAATTCTTTTGGCCTGAGAAGCCAGGCTTCTGGATAATAGACCTACTTACTATGCTAATTACCTACTTCTTATGTATGCCCTGAGTATTTCAAATACAGACATTCATTGGTAAGTATATGTGAGGCTGTAAGAGGAACTTTTTTTTTTTTTTTTTTTTTTGAGACGGAGTCTGGCTCTGTCGCCCGGACTGGAGTGCAGTGGCCGGATCTCAGCCCACTGCAAGCTCCGCCTCCCGGGTTTACGCCATTCCCCTGCCTCAGCCTCCCGAGTAGCTGGGACTACAGGCACCCGCCACCTCGCCTGGCTAGTTTTTTATATTTTTTAGTAGAGACGGCGTTTCACTGTGTTAGCCAGGATGGTCTCGATCTCCTGACCTCGTGATCCGCCTGTCTCGGCCTCCCAAAGTGCTGGGATTAAGGCTTGAGCCACCGCGCCCGGCCTTTTTTTTTTTTTTGAGGTGGAGTCTCGCTCTGTCGCCCTGGCTGGAGTGTAGTGGCGTGATCTCAGCTCACTGCAAGTTCTGCCTCCCGGGTTCATGCCATTCTCCTGCCTCAGCCTCCCGAGTAGCTGGGACTACAGGTGCCCGCCACCATGCCTGGCTAATTTTTTTTTTTTTTTTTTTTTTGTATTTTAGTAGAGATGGGGTTTCACCGTGTTAGCCAGGATGGTCTCAATCTCCTGACCTCGTGATCCGCCCGTCTCGGCCTCACAAAGTGCTGGGATTACAGGCGTGAGCCACCGTGCCCGGCCGAGGAACATTTTTGAACTGTTTTACATATATAAGGTTATCATTACAATGATAGGAACAGTATGGAAAAATTCAGACCACAGAAGATTAAACTGGAAGTCTATAGATACAAGGAACAAGAACATGAGTTCACTGTTTTGAAAGCAAAAATTTAGGAGAGAACAATGACGGTTAATTTCATGTGTCACTTTGACAGGTTCACGGAGTGCAGATATTTGGTTAAACATGATTTCTGGTGTGTCTCTGTGAAGTGTTTCCAAATGAGATTAGCATTTGAATCTGTAGACTGAGGAAAGTAGATTGCCCTCCTCAGAGTAGGTGGGGCATCATCCAATCTGTTGAGGGATAGAATAGAACAAAATGGCCAAGAAAGGGAGAATTCACTCTCTTGCCTGACTACCTGAACTAGGACATCTCTTGGACTGTGACCTACACCATTGGTCCTTTGGGTTCTCAAGCTTTCGGACTTGAACCAGCTGCACCACTAGCTTTCCCAGGTCTTCAGCTCACAGAGGGAAGATCATGGGCTTTTCAGTCCTTATAATTATGTGAGCCAATCCCTTATACTCTCTCTCTCTCTTTTTCCTGTTGGTTCTGTTTCTCCAGAGAACTCTGACTAATGCAATAAGCAAAAGAAAAAATTCTTATTTATTTATTTACTATTATGGAAAGTTTCAATATACAAAAAAATACATAGGATAGTATAATAAATGTCCATGTATCAACTACTCAGCCTCAACATTACCAACTCATGGTCAATCATATTTCGTCTACACCCCCACCCACGTTATTTGAAGGAAATCGCAGATACCGGGTTAAAGAAAAGATTTTAGAAGACATATAACTGATGGTTACTGAAGCTGGGTGATGGGCACGTGGAGTTTCATTGTTTCGCTTTTCTATGTGCTTGAAAGTTTCCATAATATTCAGATTAGCAAGTAGAGATTGTTAGCCATTATGGAAAGTTGTGTCAAAGAAGAGAATAAACAGTGCTCCGTCTTTCTCCTAAAATTGCATTTCAGCTCATTACAAGGTTTTCTTTTAAAAAGCTTTCATGTTTAAAGAATAAAACAAGCCAGTGGTGTTCTGGCAATGCAGAATTTTACAACTTATAAACATAGGCTTTAATAGTGGTAACAATAAAACTACAACACCCCTTTTACCCCCCAAAAGTAGTCACTATTAGCTGCCTGCTTACTGTGGGCTGGCATGTTGTTAAGTGCTTTCTATTGCAAGGCACAGAGAGCCAAGGTTTTAGAACGTGAGATGGTGGCACTCAGTAAAGAAAAGCTTCTTGATAGCCAGGGGTTAGATAGTGCTGCTACCAGTGGATAATGAGCTCCATGTCACTGGAAATGTTCACATTCAGGCTGGTAACTGCTTGGCTCTCAGTAGGCATTGGTTATTACTTGGATTTCAGAGGCAACCCTAATCCCAGATCACTGGGTCTGTCTAAAGATAGACAATGAAGTCTCCTCATTCCATACGAAGAATCACCTTCTCTGTAAATTAAAATCGGATTATTTTATGCCTATTTAAATCTTCACGTGAAATGTCTCAGAGTCACTGGCACATCTGATCAGGATCAGACTAGATAATTTCCAGGATCCCTTTTACTCTTAATTCTGTTTTATACATCTTTGTATTTTCAGGTCATGTGGTAGAGACTCAGCCAAAGTGACTGAATGCAAATGTGATTCAGGTTTATTTTGTGGCCACTGTGAAATACACATCTGCTGTCCAGAGCAGTTTCCTCTCATTTCCAAAAGAGAGAACCAAGTTTTCTTGTTTTATTGCTTTTCTTGGAAAGGTCATGCTCAGAGGAGGGGTAAATATGTATCGGAATGGATTTTTTTTTCTCCTCCTTCCTCTATTTTCTTTCTTCCTTTTACCCTAGTGAGTACAGGTCTTTGATGTAAAAGAATGAAGGGACATAAACTTTGTTAGCATAGTAAATGACAGCTATGCAATAGAATGTGGTCAGTATTAGTGGGAGAAAGGTTATTAGCTTATAGATACTCTGCACTGAAGGTTGAACAAAGTCCTGAAGAGAAAGTAGAAGAGCAGAAGAGATCAAAGAGAAGACCTAGAAAGGAGACCAGAAAAATAAGGGAAAGTTCTGGACATGCATTCTAGGTGGATTCTCAGTGAACCTATTGGAGACTTGATGAAGAGTAAAGGAAAGTTGTGTCCTGTCCTCTGAACCCCATGAATATGCCATTCAACCACAGTAAGACAGTCTGATAATGTACGGTGACTTCATTTCCTACTAGACCTTCCAGGAAATGTTATTATGGTTGAACAGTAGCATGTCTTTCCAAAACTGCTTCAGGAATAATCTCTTGGGGGTACAATCTGAAGATACATTCCCATAGCAGTGGCTGCTCAGCAACAGGAACATGCTTAAGGCTCAGTCTTCATGTCCTAAGCCAAAGGCTCTGGGTTAGTGTGGGTCACCTGGCTATTGATGTTCATTGGACATGAAATGAGTGAGACTAATTTATCTCTACATCCCATGAGTCCAGAATAGAGCCTGGCACATGGTAGTTGATAATTCAGAGTTTTTTAAAAAACAAATAAATGAATAAAATTGTTGCTTCCCCACATGTAATGTTACCTTGCCCCTTCTTCAGAATAAGGGGGAGGTAGCTGTCTTTTATTCTAGATTGAATATCCTGAAAATGGGGAAATTAGTTTTTGAGGACTTGATAATTTCTCTCAAGTATGCCCCTTTTCACTTCCTGGACCATGGCCCTGTTCCCTTGGTAATATCCATAGAACATTTTCTGATGAATGCTCTTCTCAAAGACAAGATCTTGCACTTGGGAAAAAAAAAAAAAAAAAAGCACAGAGACTGGGCACAGTAATACATGCCTGTAGTCTTAGAACTTTGGGAGGCTGAGGTGGGAAGATCGCGTGAGCCCAGGAGTCTGAGACCAGCCTAGGCAACATAGTGAGACCCTAACGGTACAAAAAAATAAATAAATAAAAAATCAGCTGATCATGATGGTGCATGCCTGTAGTCCTAGTTATTTGTGGAGCTGACATGAGAGGATCAGTTGAGCCCAGGAGATCAAGGCTGCAGTGAACCATGATTGAACGACTGCACTCCAGTCTGAATGACAGAGTGAGACCCTGTCTCAAAAAACAAACATAGAAAAAACAAAACACATAAACTGGGCACAGTGGTGTGTGCCTGTAATTCCAGCTACTCAGGAGGCTGAAAAGGAGGATTGCTTGAGCCTAAAAGTTCAAGAGTAACCTGGGCAACATAGAGAGACCCTATCTCTGAAAAACAAAACAAAACAAAACAAAAAAAACAACAAAGCACAGTTTTATGGCAATAAAACTTCAACAGAATGAAGACTGGGGGACTTTGGATTTTGGGCTGTATATCTCTGAAGGGCCCCCTTGCTGATGGTAGGCACATAAGCCTCACAAACTTGAGCAAGAGCTTGGAAAAGAAGTTCAATGGTTGCTGTCAGGGTAGAGGGGAAGCAGAGGAAGAGATTCTTATAAATCATGACTGGGCATGCAGAGGGGGGTGGTACTGGCAGGCTGGGAACCTGTAATGCTTTCCTTTGCTTTGTTCCAAAGGGAGCAGCCCTATTGTTCCTATCTGCCTATGTTTTGGGATTGGACTTGCTGGATTAGTTTACTCTTTGGCTTTGGCTACTTTGCCTTTTTGATCCTTAGTTTGCTTGCTTTTGCAAAATAATGTCAGCCTCTACCTACATCATAGAATTTGACATAGTTTTCTCAAGGCACTAAGCTCTTTGAAGGATGAAGAAAAATAATCAGGTACTGTGGTTGAAAGTCTCTGAAGATGGCTGCCACCAATTCCTTCCCTTCCTATAGGCACAAGTCATTTCCCCATCAAGAATTGGTTTATTTCCCATTCCCTGAAATCAGGCTGGCCCTGTGATTGCTTTCATCAACAGAATATGACAGGAGTGATGTTCTGGGACTTCTGACTCTAGCCTTAAGGAGGATTGGAAGCTTCCATTTATTCTTCCTAGAATGAATCTTCTTGGAAACAAACTACCATGTAGTGAAGAAGCCTAAGCAGCTAAAAGGAAAGTCCCAAGTGGAGAAATACCATAACAGTGAATAAGGCATTATGTAAGTTCACAAATAGCAGAGGCATTGTGGAGAGGGAAGGGAAGTCCATATTCACAGTAATTGTTTCTTCCAGTGAAAAAAAGGTCTACCCCTTCCTTGATGGAAATGGTCCAGTGTAATCAACCTGCCATCAGGTCGTTGGTTGGTTCCCCATGGAATCATGCCCCACTCAGTGGTTCAGTGTTGATCTCTCTCTGTTCTTGGAATTTGGGCATTGTATTAGTCCATTCTTGCACTGCTAAAAAGAAATACCTGAGACTGGGTAATTTATTAATATAAAGAAAATAGGTTTAATTGGCTCAGAGTTCCATAGGCTGTACAGGTAGCATAGCCAAGGAGGCCTTAGGAAACTTACAATTATGACGGAAGGTGAAGCAAAGCAGGCTTGGCTTACGTGTCTGGAGCAGGAGGAAGAGAGAGTGAAGGGGGAGGTGCTACACTCATTTAAACAATCAGATCTCATGAGAACTCTTATCACTATCACCAGAACAGCAAGGAGGAAATCCACCACTATAATCCAATCACCTCCCACCAGGACCTCCTTCCAACATTGGGGATTACAATTCGACATGAGATTTGGGTGAGGATGCAAATCCAAACCATATCAGGCACTCAGCAGTGGATTTAGAGAATTCCTTATATACCATTGTGATATTCCATATAGCATTGCTTCTGACTGGCAACTCATTTCAATGGAAAGGAAATCTGGCAATGAGCTCACACTCATGAAATTCATTAGTCTTAAGTGTATCACCCATAATCCCGAAGCAGTTGGCCTGATTGAACAATGTGGTGGTCTTTGGAATACTCAGTTATAGAATCAGCTGGGGGACAGGACCTTGCAGGGCTAGATAATGTTCTCCAGGATTTGGTATATGCTCAGAATTAGCAACCACGATGATATAGTGCTTAGTTCCAAGAATTAAAGGGTGGAATGGAATGGTTCTCTCAAAATTACCCCTGATGGTAAACTAGTTTTTTTTTTTTTCTTTTCTTTCTGTACCCGCAATTTTGAGCTCTGCTATTTTAGAAATCTTAGTTCTCAAGGAAAACAAAATTTCCATTAGAGAAGAAAATTAAAAGTTCCTTTAAAGTTGAGACCACTACATGCGCTCTTAATATCATTAAGTCAACAGATTATGGAGGGGCTTACTGCTCTGGCTCAGCAACGTTGGGGCATTCTAGGAGGAAAGAGTCTTTGTTTGGGGACTGTGAGGCACATTTAGGTCTTTGGTACAGGGTACCAATAGAAACTTCTAGTCATGGGTCCAGCCCTAAAACACATCCCTCCTTCTTCTCAAATGCCATTTAGGGATAGAAAATTGCCCACAGTTGAGAATGATTTTTCATGAGGGCATCATTTCAAGAAAAAAAATTAGAGACTTGTTTTTCCTTTTCATCACTCTATTTTCTAGTTGGGAATTTAGTTTGAACCGTTTTATGCGCTTAAAGCATGATCACAAACTTTAAGAAATTGGCCAGGGTGAGGCCAACAGCTTTAGAGATATCTGAATTGGCATTCTTTATATTGTGGATTCCATGGTGTTAGAGGTCATTTGATAGAGAGCAAGTTGCAACACCACAGTGTTATTTTCTGTCTTGATAGAAATTTTTATTAGAGAAAATAGTCTGCTATCCAGAAGGATGTATTATACTGGCCTCTGCACAGCAAGCTCAGGTTCTAAATAAAACTTAATTTGTGCCAATGGGGATTGCATCAGCTGGTTACACACACACACACACACACACACACACACACACACACACACACACACCCTCTGGTGATTCTTACTTTCTGCCTTCTGTCATCATAGTGTTTATTGTAGCAACACCTGCAAAATACTTCTAGAGGATTTGTTCTGGGTAGCACTCTTTGTTATAAGCTCCTCTCAGCTTCATGTATTTTCTGGGAAGGTCCACAGCCCCCATTCTCATTTTGGCCAGTAGCTCCCACCTGAGGCAGTTCCCATCATATCTGTGAGGTTAGTTAAACTAGTTTACTTATTTAGGTGTTGGTTGCCTTAATTCAGAGGTAAGAATACTGACTTGAAGGACTAAGAGTTTAATGAAGGGTCCTGAAGAACTTAAAAGTTTTTCCCAATGCCAGCCAGGTGAGGTGGCTCATACCTGTGATCCTAGCACTTTGGGAGGCCAAGGCAGGAGGTTTGCTTGAGCCCAGGAGTTTGAGGCCAGCCTGGGCAACATAGCAAGACCCCGTCTCTACATAAAAAATGGTTTTTCCAATGTTAATGTTCAGTGGCTTGATATGTTTAATTTCTGTCCTTCTTGCTGTGTTCAGTACAAATTTAGTAAAGTGGCACCTCCCCAGAGATCATCAACTATGTAGCGGGTCCCAGGAGACAGAGCCTGGCTCCAGGCATTGCCTACCATACCTCTTAGAAGCTTCCCTCTTCCAGCCCGTGGCCTCCATCCTACCTCCTGCCCTCCCAGGATTCAGTTTTCCAAGTATAAAGCTGTTTGAAACCATATATGACTAAAGTCAGAGGGGACCTTACCTTTGTCATCCACCCTAATTCTTCACTGAACAGATGGACAAACTGAGGCCAAGGGAAATTAGTGACTTGCCCAAGGTCACAGTACCAGCCAGGAGCAAAGCTGGGCTATGTGTCTCCTGACTCCCAGTTAAGTGCTGTCTCCATTGAGCCAAGATGCCTGGCATCAAATGATTGAGGCTTTACAGGGTTGCTGTGACTAGAGATGACTTTCTGTACCATATTTTCTTTGGTAAGATTTCAAGCTAAATATCTCTCTCAGTTCTAATAATAAAATTGTATCTGGCCTCCTTACATATGCAAAACTCTCTCAGTTCTAAAATATTTACACCGAGTATCAGGGGTCTTTGGACACCATTGCTTCATTAAGTTTGGCAGCAGAGGCAGCATCCCCAGCAGTAGCAGGGAGCATGGTGGGTCAAGTACAACTCACTCCTCTTTTGGGGAGATGTGGCCTCAGTGTGGGGGGGGCCCAGTGACCCATTTGCTGAAATGATATAAACTTCATTTGCAATTCTTGGGGTTTGTAATGGCCACGTGAATGATGAAGAAACACGTATTTAATGAGCAGATGTTATGTTCTAGATTCCATGCTGAGTATCACAATGGCTAAAGCTGGGGCTTTGTAGACAGTCATATAGGTTCAAGTCCCAATTCAACTAGTTATTAGCTGTTAAATCTTGCACAAGTTATCTAACCTCTAGACTTTAGCTTACATATCTGCAAAATGGAGCTGCTGCTGCTATACCTACTTGTCAAGGTTGTTATTGAATGAAATAAGTTGATATTTATAAAGCACCAGAACAATGCCTTCTAAGCACTTACCAGGTAAGTGCTATATAGTGATTGCTACATAGTAGTGCTATATAGTGATTGCTGTTACTATGCAAATTAAAAATATATTCGTGTAAAACATTAACATGTATTTTTACTAGGATGAAAAGATACAGATTACATATATTAGAATTGCTACCTACGAGGCTACGTGGAAATTTTCTTTTTTTAAAAAAAGCGGCCAGGTGCGGTGACTCACACCTGTAATCCCAGCACTTTGGGAGGCCGAGGCGGGCAGATCACCTGAGGTCAGGAGTTTGAGACCAGCCTGACCAACATGGTGAAATCCCATCTCTACTGAAAACACAAAATTAGCCAGGTGTGGCGGCGCATGCCTGTAATCCCAGTTACTTGAGAGGCTGAGGCCAAAGAATCACTTGAACCCGGGAGGTGGAGGTTGCAGCGAGTCGAGATTGTGCCACTGCACTCCAGCCTGGGCAATAAAGCGAGATTCTGTCTCAGAAACAACAACAACAACAACAACAACAACAACAACAACAGCAACAACAACAGCAACAAAGCAACCAGGTAAGCCATTCTAGAGCCCCTATTTTTAATCACAGCAGATACTGTTTTGTTATTATCCCAGTGAGAAGATGAATAAACTGAGGATAAAATAGTATAAATCAAGGCATCAAACATTCATGAAGCGGCAGGAGAAGCACTTGGAAGATGGTTTCTGCTATCAGACGGGTGATTTTTAGGTCCTTCTTTTTCATCACTAAACTTCAAGATCTGCTGTCTGCCTGAAATTCATACTGTTTGAAGAGCCTGCGCAGATTCTGCTAGCCACACCAGGCTTTTGGAGAGGCTGGAGTCAAGAGATGTGTTTTCTAATTGTAGGAAGTGTTGTCTCTAATCCTTGCAATGAGCTTCGCCAACAAGTTTTATACAAATAGATGGCAAGAGTGTAATGTGCGAAACTGAAATAAAACCGAAATGCCCTAAAAGACAGGACGGGCTAAATAAATTGTGCCTATCCATATAACAGAATATAGGTAGCCTATAATATCCTACTATGGAATATGACCTAGAAAAATATTCATGATATATTATTTTTTGAAAATGTCATAATGTGGTATGTAGAATGTATGTGGTGTGCAGAATGTGTGTGTATACACACACATATACACATGTACATGTACAGAAAAATGGTAAGTGGGATGTACATATCATAATGTTAACAGTAGTCATCTCGGGTGGGGTATTATGGAAGAGTCTTCCTTTTCTTTTCTTTCATCTATAGTTTGTAATTTTTCTAGAATAAACCCATACGATTTTTTCAAAGGAAAAATAATGTATTAAAAATAGCAGGAGAGGCAGGTATAGTAAAGGCTGTTTTGCCTGTGGGTGGTGCTCTTCTTCTACACTTCTATAATCAGCTTGGAAATAATCTTGTCTACTCCAGCCTGGCTGATGCAATGCTCCTACCTTTGTGCACAGGTGGCTGCTCTTGCACAAGGCCATTACAGCATGGATCCTATTGCACAATAATTGGGTACACAGTCAGCTACAAGCACTGACATAGAGCCTGGCACATGTCTGCAAACTCTACCGACATGTTAGGATATGTTTGACATGAATGAATTAATGAACTGGTCCTGGGGTCAACAGCTTGAATTTGTATACAGGCTCTGCCATTTATAGGCTAGGTGAGTCCCAGGCTCCTGATCTGTACTGCGGCAATAGTAATCATAACTTAAGAGACCTCCAATTGTGTTTTGAAAATGGCAAAGTGCTGGTCACAAGATGGCTGGGGGAGCCGAGGGACAGTTTATTATTATTGCTCCATCTACTAACAAATTTACATCTCCCCATCCCTTATTTCTCCTTGGCTCCCTAAGGCATCATGGTTACCATAGCAGCCAGATGCTGATGATGCCTCCAGGGTGTGGCAAGGTGAAACTGAGCCAGTTTCCAAGTCTTCACCCCCCCATACTCTTTCCAGGCCGAGGTGAGATGGTCTGAAGCTCAACCTCTGGTCAGGTCCTCTACCCTGTCTTGGATCACTTAGACCCACAAACTCTGCCTCTGCAATCTCAGTTCAGGGCCTTGAAACACCTCTTCAGAGACTCCCTCCTCCCCAAGCTCTGTCTTCTGGCACCCTGCCTGGTTGCCGTGGAAACAGGTTCCACTGCGGACAAAGGAGGGAGCTGGGTCCTGCTTCCTCCTGGTCTTGTCGATGAGGATTTTTAGACCTTGGAGACTGCGCTGCCCTGCCCTGCACCTACCCTCACTCTCCGTGTTCTCACTAAGGTGGAAATTGCCCTCCCTCACTACTGACAAGACCATGTGTAAAAGCGTAACCACAGACGAGTGGAAGAAAGTCTTCTATGAGAAGATGGAGGAGGCAAAGCCGGCTGACAGCTGGGACCTCATCATAGACCCCAACCTCAAGCACAATGTGCTGAGCCCTGGTTGGAAGCAGTACGTGGAGTTGCATGCTTCAGGCAGGTAAGTAGCCCAGGAAGGTGGATCCCTGCAGGCCGCCTCTAAGTCCCTAGCTCTAGGGCACCTTCCAAGGAGAGGAAGATTACATAGAACCCATGTGTTTAGCTTCAATCTCACTATGAGGCTGGCGTAGACTGGAAGTCAGAGAAAGAGTCCCTAATTGGGAACTAGGACACTTGAGCTGGATTTCAGTTCTTCCACTGATCACCAGTGTTACTCTTCCTCTCTGCGTCACAATTTTTCCATCTGGAAAATAAAGACATAGAATATACTTATGAGTCCTACACACTGACATTTTACATGTTTTCTATTTTAACAATCTCTTAAAAAGTAATTTAAGACCAGAGAAGAAGGGCTTGAGGCCCACTGAGGGTCAAGAGGTCTGTGTTCTGGTCCTGGGACCAGTTTAAATCTATTTAATTCAACTTAATTTCATTTAAAAGATTGAATACATGAGATGTGCCAGAAACTGGCTCTACTGTTGGCTCCAGGGCCCTTGAGGAATTCGATTTTCTTCTTGGACCTGACTTTCTCCATTTGCACAGTGAGAGGTCAGCCTGTGGTCCACAGAGCAGCAGGGTCAGCATCACCTGGAACTTGTTAGGAAAGCAGAATCGTGGGCCCCTTTTCGACCTGAATCAGAGTCTGATTTCAAGAAGAGTTCTAGGTGATGAGCATGTAAAAACTATCTGAGATGATTTTCTAGCACTCTTGTTCACGGGTCCAGAGTGTAGGGGCTTACCTTTGGGACATAAGATGGGGAGGCTGAGTGGTGCAGCCTGGAAGTCAGAAGCAAGGCCTTCCTGCCTGCCCCGATTCAGCCAATTCACTTCAATTCAGGAAACATTACTGGGCACCTGTTATGTGCTGGGCGCCGGCTCTGCCTGTAGCTGTGTGTACATGGATGCCTCTCTCACTCTCTTTTTCTCAGCATAAAACAAAAGATTAATTAGGTGATTTCCAGGTCCCTCTAGTTACATTTTTCAATCCAGGTTTTTTAGTCTGGTCTGAAAGGAGGAAACAGTCCTCAAAAGATGTGAGTGAACAAGAAGAGAATGAAAATGTGACGCTCCTAGACTGGCTGACAGGAGGGGTGTCAAGGGCTGGACACTTACAGGCGGGACTCAGGAGCTTCTCGAAGACCTGAGAGTCTGTGGGGGCTGAGTGGGGAGGACTTGTGGCTGCCCCAGACCTGGGTGGGGACCTGTAATCCCCAGCTGGCCCCAGTCAGGCCTGGGAGACTACAGGCCTTGGGGCTCTGGGCACAGACCGCCTCCACCTTCAGGCCTTGTGATGCATTAACTCTGGCACTGGCCTGGACGCTGAGAGCTAGTAATGGCGTCATTTTCTCCTGATTTGGATCTAGCCTGTTCACAGTCACGTGTTAACAGACAGAAATGTGCAGATGGATTATGTGTTTCTTATCTGGTGTGAGCAGGAAGGACTCGCCTAGTGCACCATGGGCATTTTGCAGATGAGGAATAAGAATGACGCCCAGCGCTGGGGTTGGAGGGAATTAGGCCTCTGGAAAGCACTGAGGAGGTAGAGCACTGCTGGATGCCAGGTGACATCCCGAGGAACCTGTTCGAGTCCTAAGGGCACTCGCAAGGCTGAGTGGCTTCCTGGGGAAAGCTAATGAACCCAGGGCACCGGCAACACACTTCCTCCACCTCCAGGCTCTGCGGAGCCCCCATGTCCCCTCACCCCATTCCTAGGGCTGTTTCCACCACCTCCGCCCGTCTTCTGTGCCTCCCTCTCCTGCCGTCTCCGCAGGTTCCACTGCTCCTGGTGCTGGCACACCTGGCAGTCACCCCACTTGGTCATCCTGTTCCACATGTTCCTGGACCGCGCCCAGCGGGCGGGCTCGGTGCGCATGCGCGTCTTCAAGCAGCTGTGCTACGAGTGCGGCTCGGCGCGGCTGGACGAGTCCAGCATGCTGGAGGAGAACATCGAGGGCCTGGTGGACAACCTCATCACCAGCCTGCGCGAGCAGTGCTACGGCGAGCGCGGCGGCCAGTACCGCATCCACGTGGCCAGCCGCCAGGACAACCGGCGTCACCGCGGAGAGTTCTGCGAGGCCTGCCAGGAGGGCATCGTGCACTGGAAGCCCAGCGAGAAGCTGCTGGAGGAGGAGGCGACCACCTACACCTTCTCCCGGGCGCCCAGCCCCACCAAGCCTCAGGACGAGACGGGCTCAGGCTGGAACTTCTGCTCTATCCCCTGGTGCTTGTTTTGGGCCACGGTCCTGCTGCTGATCATCTACCTGCAGTTCTCCTTCCGTAGCTCCGTCTAAGATTCCCTGGGTGGGCCCAGAGCCTGTTGAGGGTGCCAGTCAGCTGATGGGAAGGTAGAGGAGAGACCTGGGTTGGGAACAGTGTCAACTTCTAGTGCTGGTGATGCCACTGACTCAGTGGGGATCTTGGACAAATTATACATTTTTTCCCATCTATAAAACTTAGGGTTTGGGCAAGATCATTGGTTTATCATAGTGAAACCCAGGACCCCAAAGTTCTGCGTAGGTGCCTCAGGGACTTTTGGATTTGGAAAGTAGGCTAAGCTAGTGGGTGTCTCCAACTCCTGGTCTAACCACCCATCCTCCAACTCCTGCCTCCTCCTCTTGCTTCGATCATATCAGCTTTACTTTAGATGGGGTTCCATTTAAGATTTTTGTACAAAAAAAAAAGGTTTAACTACTTTTAAAAAGTTTGAAAATTAGAGGACTGGGTGATCTCAAAAGGGCTTTCCACAGTAATGAGCTCGACCTTGCTCTTATTAGTCCCTCACCCCTGCACCTCATGATCTCCCACTTTCTCTAGCTGCAGCCTTAAATTAGCTTCTTTGCCCACCCTGTGAGCCTCATCCATGATTCTGCCTTCACCACGCAGCAGAGGTTTCCGTTGAAGTGCACGAGGGGGGAGATCAGGCTGTTCCTTCGCTGCTGAGTACACAGGGTCTCTTGCTTTTGTTTCTCAGATTCCAGCTTCTTTCCACTCAGGGCAGATTCTGGGGTCTGCCTGCCTGAAAGATGGTGGTTGGGGTGGGGTCTCATGGAGCTAGGCTTCTTACCCACTGCGTATGAACTGGCAGAGAATTTAGGGGAGATTTAGAAGACAGAGTTTTAGAAGCAAAGCACAAGATCTCTGGGAAGCATTAGAATGGAGGGTCTTCAGAGTTCAGGGACCAAGTCTAGCGGATTCTCAGCCAAAATAGCAGGGGCCTGCCCTCCCGGGTTCTTTGCTGAAATTGTAGTTGAATGGCTTTCCCACATTGGCCAAGCTTGAGGCCTCTTGCCAAAGATCAGCTGTCCCCCTAAAGCCACAGGGATGGGGTATCTTCAGCAAGAGAGAGGATGTTAAAGATGTAAAATGCTTTGTCCATGGGAAAGTGCACAGATACGTGAGAGAACCTTACAAGGCTCTAAAATGAGATGTGATATGGCTTGAAATGGGAGGAGAGAAGACTTTCTGACAGTGGGGGTCTGGAATGGAATTGGTGGGGAGAGGCAGCAAGCTGCACTTTTCAGGGGCCTCACTTACCCCACCTCTGTTAATATCTTGACTCCCTCTCCTCCTTCCCTGCACTTTTGAGGGGCCTCATTTACCCTACCTCTGTTAAAAACTTGACTACTCTCCTCTTTACTAGAAAGTCACCATCATCTGTAGTGATGGAGGAAGGGGGGTCACTTATATAAAGATGGGACACTTTAATAAAGACAAGATATCTTCAAAAAGGCCTAGTAGTCATTAATGTGTGTTTGAGATTCCCCCACTGTCCCTGATCTGTAATGAGCTGTTGGTCCCCTCCATCCCGCCACCCTGTCTCCCCTTCTCTCCTTTCTGCCCCCTCACCCACTGCCACATGAGGCTCTATCTAGCTCCAGTTCTGGGCCAGTCTTGTCCACAGTCAGGAGGGATGGAGGGCAGTCATTCAGGGAATCAGCATAAAGTCAGTTTTACTCCTATCCTGGCTCGAATGCAAGTAAGCAGCGATGGCTTCCTTTACTTCATTCACAGAGTACTTATTTCTTCATCTAGTCCATATTCTGAACACTTGCTATCTAGCAAGTCCTGATTTACTTGCTAGGTAGTAGGTGTTCAGAATATGTGTACTAGACAAAGAAATGAATACTGTGAGTGCAGGGGAATACAGGGGGTGCTCTCTGGTTTCTCAGACATCCCTGCTTGCTACAGAAGTTTTCAGCCCCAGCTGTACTTCAGAAATTCTGGAGAGATTTTAAAGAAATGTAAGTACTTAGCCTCTACCCCAGACCAATGGGATCAAAATTTGGGGGGAGTGGGACCTGAGCATCTGAATTAGAATAAAACACCCAGGTGATCGACCTGTACTGCCTGGTGTAATGCCTTCTAACTGAGGGATAGACTTCCTTTTGCATCTAGTTTTATGAAAACTGAGCCCTGAGATCTTTCTTGATGACTTGCCCTGGATTCTTTAGGACTGGGGCTCGGCTTCCCTTTCTCTAGCTGCCCTACTCAGTCCCCAACCTGTGCTCTGGGGATTTCACCCTCCCTCACACCCCCTTGCTCCTGCAGGTTTGCTGCTACAATGGCTGTGTTCTGCTCTGAGAGTCTTTGTCACTGAGCTCTAACACCCTTGCTGGGACATTCATCAAACTTGTTATAATTACTCATCCCTGCGAGGATGTAAGTTCCAGGAAGCATAGGCTCCATGGATTTCATTCACCTCTATTGAATGCATAACAAATGTTCAATAAAAATGTATTGAATGAATAAATGAACCAATAAGCTGAGCCATCTCCAGCCAGATCCTCACCTCTCTAGCATATTACGCTTGTGACAGTATTCGGAGTCTCCTTCTCACTTTACCACTCATTCTTTCTAGGTCTTACACTTATATATCCCAAAGCAAATCAGTTTAAATTAAGGTACTTGAAGTGGGAACAGCGTTTTGTTTTTGTTTTTGTTTTTTTGTTTTTGTTTTTGTTTTTGTTTTGTTTTAAGATGATAGCATGGGGTCAGGTGAGGGACCCTGAGCCCTGCATTGGGAGCTGTGGGTCTTCGTTCAATTTTAATTGGGTTCTGCTGGGACTTTAGGGGGGTCATTATTCTCTCTGGGTCTCTGGGTCTTAGAGGCTCTCATGATATGAAGCATTCGGAAGTCTGTCTTTGTGCCATCGTATATTAGCCCATATAAAGCATTTTCACACACTTTCCAATGACAAGTTCTCCAGCCTGTATTTGAGCACCCCCAGTGACAGGAGATCATTACCACCTAAGGCAGCTCATGCCATCTTTGGATCGTTCTGCCTTTTAAAGAAGACTTTTTCCTTTCAAGCCTCCCTCGAAAGGGTTTGAATTTTTTTTCACTTTCTAGTTCTAGTTCTGGTTCTTACAAGCAGGATCTCACAGGGGAGGATGTTTTACATTCCCCATACAGATCTTTTCTCAGCACTGCAGCCAGGGCAGTCCTTTTAACCTAAGTCAGATCCTGCCATTCTTGTGCTCCCTTTTTTGTTCTGTAAAAGCCAAGTCCTGCAAGGCTAAACGTGATGTGGCTTCAGCCATGGTACTGACATCTTCTAGTACTCTTTGCCCTCATTTCTGTAGCTACCCTGGTTTCTTTGCTGTTCCCCAAATACATAGGCATGTACCTGCCTAGGACTTTATTCTACCTGTTCCCAAGAAATTCACTTGCCTCATTGTCCGACCTCCCTCAAGTGTTGGCTCAAGTCTCATCTCAGATGCTCTTCTCAGGCCTTCTACTTCATGCTGTCACCTGTTCCCCCACCCTATCCTCTCGCTCCTGATTTGCCTTGCACTTACCTTAGCCTGTGTTTCTAGAAAGCAGAAGTCAAGGCAGAGGTTTATATGATAGTACTTGACTGAGGAGTATGACCTCAGAAAGCTGGAGTAAGATAGGGGGAGCACAGCAAAGCAGGAGGGAAATCCAATGGAAGGAGGCCTTGTCAAGTTGGCTATCTCTACTGGTGAAAGGTGTTTCAGTCCCACAGAACCATCTGAGAAGCCGGATGAAATGCATCTCCAGATCACTTGGTTCCTGTCTTCCAATGGCTGAAGGTTGCCCCATAGGATGCTAACTTCCCTCCACTTTGGGTTGTGGTACACTAACTGAATGAAAACCTGAATGAATAAGTGCTGAAAGGGTATCAGAAAACAAGGTTAGTGTCCTTGCTCTGACTTTCTCAAGGTCAAAGTTCCAGTTTCTGATTTTTGCAGTCCTGTGCTGGTTGTTTCTTTCTGGGGGCCCAACATCTACTCCATATCCTTTAAAAATAGCACTCTGACTTCCTTTTCCAGGAATTACCTATTCCCCGTGCAATATAACATGGTAGGATATCAAGGAACTCTGTACCTCCCCTCAACTCCCAAGCAAGAAGCACATGGCCTAAGAGAAGTTGGTTGGAATTTCAATGATGAGCAAAGTGATAAAAACACTAAAAACAGATGAAGCCTATCAATTCCAGTGGTGGCCCCTGGCATGATTGTAAATTGTTTCTGCTATTCGTATCCCCAGCATGGCCAAATTTTGTCCTTTGCTGCGACTTGTTCTCCATTCTTCTTTTTGATTCTGTGAACTTTCTCCATAGCTTTTCAATAGTTGCCCTTTTATGCTTAAATCAGCTGCCATCTCTGTGTGTTTCAACCAAAGGACTCTGACTGATACACCAGGTCTTCTCCATTGGGTCAGCTCTGACGATGAAAGCTCAGACCAGAGCTCCATCTGCCCTCTCCCTGGACCTCCAACTTTTCTGTTCTCTGTGCTGAAGCACCTGCCTCAACTCCACACATTCCCTCCAAATCCTGCCTTTTCTTTTCTTTTCTTTTCTTTCTTTCTTTTTTTTTTTTTTTTTGAGATGGAGTTTCACTCTTTAACCCAGGCTGGGGTGAAGTGGCGTGATCTTGGCTCACTGCAACCTCCGACTCCCAGGTTCAAGTGATTCTCCTGCCTCAGCCTCCCAAGTAGTTGGGATTATAGGTGCCCACCACCATGCCCAGCTAATTTTTGTACTTTTAGTAGAGACAGGGTTTTGCCATGTTGGCCAGGCTAGTCTCAAATTCCTGATTTTGGGTGATTCACCTGCCTCAGCCGCTCAAAGTGCTAGGATTACAGGCATGAGCCACTGCGCCCAGCCAAATCCTGCCTTTTCTCCTTCCATTTACAATGAAATGTTTCAAGGACTGTTCATAGGCTGCCTCCATGTTTACACTTCCAGTTAATCCTGCAGGCTAGTGTTCATCCCACAGTGTTGCAGAAATTGTCTTCATCCAGCTCACCAGCAGGCATCTTATGGCTACATAAAATCAACACGTTTAAACCTTATTTTTCTTGACCTCTCACAGGACTTCAACAGTACTGACCATCTCCAAACACTTGCTTTACTTGGTTTCAGGGACACGCACCCTCCTGATTTACCTTCAGCTTTTCTGTCTCCTTCCTCTCTTCTTCACAGGTTTCTCTGCCTCTACCTGCCTCCTGAATGTTGGTATTCTTTTTTTTTTTTTTTTTTTTTTTTTTTTTTTTTTTTTTTTTTTGAGACGGAGTCTCACTGTGTCTCCCAGGCTGGAGTGCAGTGGCGTGATCTCGGCTCACTGCAAGCTCCGCCTCCCGGGTTCACGCCATTCTCCCGCCTCAGCCTCCCAAGTAGCTGGGACTACAGGCGCCCGCCACCGTGCCCGGCTAATTTTTTGTATTTTTAGTAGAGACGGGGTTTCACCATGTTAGCCAGGATAGTCTCGATCTCCTGACCTCGTGATCCACCCGCCTCGGCCTCCCAAAGTGCTGGGATTACAGGCTTGAGCCACCGCGCCCGGCCTAATGTTGGTATTCTTTAAGCTCCAATTCCAAGTCTTAGTCTCTTTGATCCTCTCATATTTGTCCATGTCCTCTGGCTGATTGAATCTATTCTGAGTATTCTTTAATATCTGTATGCTAATGACTCATATATACATCTCAAGGCATGAATTTTCTTCTGGACTTCTTACATTTATGTTCTCCTTGACATCTCTGTTTGACTGTTTCACAGGTGTTTCAAAGTCAACATGTCCTGATTCTAAAATATGTTTTCCCTAAAATTTTTTATTTTAACCAATTTTAATTGCACAATTCAGTGACATGAAGTACATTCACATTGCTGTGTAGCCATCACTGCTGTTTATCTCCAGAACCTTTTCATCACCCCAAACTGAAACTGTCAAATCTATTTCACAGCCCCATGACAACCACCATTCAACTTTCTGTCTATGAATTTGACTATTTTACTTGGTTTACTTTAATATATAGAGAGTCATTTCTTTTCTTCCCCTCATATTTATTTCAAGCAATCACTTGATTGAAAGCAATCATGTTTCCAGTGGCATAGTAGCCACAATATTTGTCCTTCTGCATCTGGCTTATTTCATTTAGCATAATATTTTCAAGGTATGTAATATTAAAGCATGTATCACAATTTCCTTCCTTTTTAAGGTTGAATTGTATTTCCTTGAATGTATATAACACATTTACTTATTTATTTTGTCTTAGTCCATTTTCTGTTGCTTACAACAGAATACCTGAAACTGTGTAATTTATAAAGCAAAGAAATATATTTTTTACAATTATGCAGGCTCAGGAGTCTAAGGATGAGGGGCTGCATCTAGCGAGGGCCTTCTTGCTGGTGGGGACTCTGTGATCACAAGGTGGCATCATATGGCAAGGGGACTTAGCATGCTAATGTGCTCACTCAGGTCTTTCTTCTTTTTCTTATAAAGCCACCAGTTCTCCTCCCATGATAACTCATTAATTCATTAACCTATTAATCCAAGAATGAATTGCTCCATTTGTGAGGCAAAGCCTTCATGACCTGGTCACCTTTTATAAGCCTTACCTTTCAATACTGCCACATTGGGGATTAAGTTTCAATATGAAGTTTTGAGGGGACACTCAAACCATAGCATTCTGTCCTAGCCCCTCAAAACTCATGTCTTTCCCACCTACAAAGACATACATTCCATCTGCATAGCTCTTAACTTGGTCTAGCAGCAACTTAAAGGTTCAAAGTCCTAAGTCTTACATATGAGCCTGTGAAATCAAAACAAAATATCTACTTCTAATATACAATGGTGGGACAAGCATAGGGTACACATTCCTATTCCAAAAGGGAGAAAAAGAAAAGAAAGAAGCAGTAACAGGCTCTAAGCAACTCAGAAACCCAAGAAAGCAGACATTGGGTCTTAGGATTCCAGAATGGTCTCCTTTGACTCAATTTCTGGGATCCTCTACACACTGGTGTGGGGGTTGGGCCCCACAAGCCTTGGGCAGCTCTGCTTCTCAAGCTTGGCTGGGGTCCATCCACCCAGCTCTTCTAGGCTGGCATTACATACTGAAAGCTCTGGGGTCTTGGCGGAATTCCATTCCCAGAGCTCTATGAGGCATTGACCTACTGAAGACCTTCTGCAGCAGCTCTGGCCTTATATTTCTGCTTGGCATTGCTCTAGTAGAGGTTCTCTGTGGTGGCTCTACTGTCACAACAAGTCTCTGTGCTGTCAGGTTATCAATGACATTTTCTGAAACTTAGATGAAGGCTTAATAAGCCTCCATAGCTCTTGCTTCTTGCAAGTCAGCGGAATTAGCACCATGTGGATGCTTCCAAGGTTTCTGACTCACCTTCCAGATCTGCAGCATGAGCTACACCTTGGCCTGCTTCAGTTCTGGCTGGGGTGGCCTCAGAGAACTGTGCCAGGGCACAGAGTCTGGAGGTGGTCTTGGATAGTAAGCCCATAGAAAGTGCCTGGGCTCGCTCCCTGAAACCATTCTGTCCTCCTAGGCCTCTGGATCTGTGATAAGAGGGGCAGCCTTGAAGATCTCTAAAATGCCTTTGAGGTCTTTCTTCCATTGTCTTGAGGAATAGCACCTGGCTCCGTTCTAGCCATGCTAATCTCTTTAGCAAATGGCCTCTGGGCTACATCCTTGCTTTTTTACTCTCTACACAGCCGGGCTGAGAAATTTTCAAATCTTTCCACTCTGCTTCCCTTTTAATTATAAATTCTTTCAATTATTTTTTTGTTCCTCAGCCTCAGTGTAAGCTGCCAAAAGTAACCATGCAGCTGCTTGTTTTGCTTAGAAATTTATTCTGCCAGATACCTTAGCTCATCACTCCCAAATTTGGCCTTCCACAGAGTTCTTGAGTGTGGACACAGTTCAGCCAAGTTCTTTGCAAATTTATAACAAAGATGGCTTTTATTCCAGTTTCTAATACCTTGTTCCTCAGTTCTATTTGAAACCTCATCAGAATGGCCTTTACTGTTCATATTTCCATCAGCACTCTGCTCAGGACCACTTAACCAATCTCTAAAGAGTTTCAAACTTTCCCTAGTCTTTTTGTCTTCTAAGTCTTCATCAGAATCTAGGCATTTCTTAGACTCCTCCTCCAAATTCTTTCAGCCTCTGCCCATTACATGATTCTAAAGCCAATTCCACATTTTCAGGTATTCATTACCAGCAGCACCCCACTCCTTGGTACCAATTTTCTGTCTTAGTCTGTTTTCTGTTGTTTCTAACAGGATACCTAAAACTCCATTCATCCATTGAAAAACATTTGAATTGTTTCTACCTTTTGCCTATTGTGAATAATGCTTTCACAAACATTAGTAGACAAGGATTCATCTGTTTGAATTCTTGCTTTCAATTCTTTAGGTAATTTTGTTGTTGTTCAAAAATGGGGCATTTGGAGTACAGCCACCTCTTCCAGTCTTTGCAGACTGGCTTTGTGCCAGAGAAGCTCTTCACCAATTAGCTGGGAATGTCCTGTACCTAGGGATCAGCTAGAGGTGAAAGCTTGAAGTCTTTTCAGTTCCTTTTTGAGCATGCATCTTGCCTGAGCCTATGGCTTTTTCAGTTTCCCAGTATACAGGTCTGCTTTTGAATGTCTTCATTTCCCAGAGTCTCCCTCCAGCTTCTCCTCTGGATCTTAGATGATCTATTGTGTAGCTCCACGTGTAATGTCTCACCACCGGTGTCTGTGGGTCTGCAGTTTCCCTGAAGCTTTCTAAAGCAGACTCCCATGCCTGCGACCCTAGGTTAAAGAGAGAGATCAGCCCTCCAGACAGCCCCACAAAGATGTTAAAACATTGCAAATAAGGTCTGATCTGCTCCTTCTGTTCTGAGGGAGGATATTGGGCATGGGCTGCTGCCTCTCCCCTGTGCCACACCAGGGAAAGGGTGGGTCAAGGGTGAGTAGAAACACCACGAATTTCCTGATGTTTCGAATGTGGCTTTTTCTTGACTGAGTATTCACTTCTTTGCTGTGGACCTTTTGCCATTTTCCAACACTCTTATAAAGTTAATTTCGTCGAGTTTCTGGTTGTTGTAATGTTTCTAGAGGGGAACATGGGTTTGGATCTGCCTCGTCTGCCATTTCACTGCAACACACTCAACTGTTCTCCCTGTTCTTGCCTTCCTACAACCCGGCCTCCACACAGGGCCATAATGACACCTCACACATGCTGTTCCATCTGTTCCTCTTGTCCCTTTGCCAGGCTAATTCCAACTCATTCCGTTTCCAGCCTACACTCTTTCCTCTTCATTTTATCCATTCGAGAATAGAATAGATGCTCCTGCTAAGAACACGTATATTTCTCTCTGCTTTCCATTTCATACGCTTTCCTTCCAACTGTAAGACTTTATGATTCTCAAAGTCTACTTAGGGAAGCCAGTATTTACAGAGTCATGGGATGTTAGAGTTGGAAGAGCCATTAGAGACTCAATCGCTTCATTTCAAAAATGACAAAATGTGATGAGAGGGTGGGAGTAACTAACCCCAGGACCCACTGTCAGGTGATGGTAGAGCAAAGCATCCAAGTCTCACCTAGTTTTAGTCCAGAACTGTTTCCCAAGACTCTTCCTGATCTGCTAGGAAGATGTTTCAATCTAAGGAGGCCTCACCTGCCTCTCTTATTGCCTCTTACACTTGCTACATATAGAGAATTCTAGGTTTGCTCATGGGCTTTGCTCCTGTCTTGGCGAAGATTTCTCTGTGATGGTTCTTTCTCTGCACACATTGCCACATGCCACATAATGAACTTGTTAGATGTATCTTATGCATTATAAATAAACTCCTCAGGGAAATTCCTGGATCCTGGGCCTCTCCCACTGGAGCTTTTGTTTGCTTGTCTTGATGTTCAAGCCAGGAATAGAACTACAGGCACTGAATTATAGTTCCAGAGGCTGAAATTCCTGGTGTAGGGTTGGGAAAAATTGTTGCCTTTATTGCTTTCCTCATGCCCATCTGGACAGAGACCAGCTCAGTGAGAGGATTCTTCCTGGGGATCAGGATCCCTGAGAACTGAGAGGACTGCCAAGTAAGGAATATGTCCAACATAGTAAATCCATAGACTATCAGAGCTATATGACAAATTAGAGATGCTTTGAGCTAGGGCCCTTATTTTGCAGATGGGAAACTGAAGCCCAGAGAAATAGGAAACTTGACCAGCATTGTATATCATGGGGTAAGAGAAGATCATGAAATTTGGGGTCAGAAAACACTTGAGTGCTGGTTCTGCTACTTCCCAGCTCTGTAACCTTAAGTAAGCCTCATTTTCCTCCTCATCAAAATGCAAATAATACTATCTGCCTTGGAGGGCTATTGCCAGGAATAAAGAATACCCTGTCTGTGATAAAGCCCGCTATAGGGCACATGCTCACTGAATGTTCGTGCTCTTCTTTCATCCTCTTTCCCTTTTAATTTGCAGCTTCCTCTTTGAGTCCTGAAAGGCTCTTTCTTCTCTGTGATTTCAGTTAAGCTTGTTGGTAAATACTTAAAAAAAAAAAAAAAAGGCAAGGGTTAACTTTGCAGCTTGGAACTGGTTTATTTTAATATATGTAGAGTTATTTATTTTCTTCCCTCATATTTATTTCAAAGCAATGATTTCATTTTTCCAGAAGCACATGACCACTCTTCATTCTTCAAAGATAGCTATTTAAAAAAAAAAATATCTTTAAACAGAAAACACCAGTGATTTTCTGGGCTCCATTCCCATTGGCTGGAATACCCCAGAGGAATTTAGTTTTTTTTTCAAGTCCCATTCTGGTTCTCTGTGGGACTCCCAGCTAAGGAATTTCCTGTGGAGTCGTTTTTGGCATTGCCTGGGTACTGCCACATGCACCAGGGAAATGAAATCCGCCTATTGTATGACTCTGCCGTTACAGAGGCCTGTGGAGGTGGTTGTGTTAGTGGTTGTGGTATAGAAGAGCTCACTGGCCTGGGAGTCAACAACAACCTTGGTTTTCAGAACTGGTTTAACCATTATCTAGGCTGCTGGCCTTGGGTGACGTGGCCTTTCCTCTCCCCTAGATATGAGTTTCCTTATTTGTAAAGCAAACAGATAAAGTGCCCTGAAGGGTCTCTGCCAGCTTTGACCTTAATCACAAACTGCTACTTAGCCCTATTTTGGGGGAGGAGAGGAATTTGGAATGATTTCCTAACCCTGACCCTTCCAACAGGTCATCTGGTTGTTACCGCAGGATTTCAGACTGCCTAGATTGGTTTAGTGTTTGACCCTCTTGTCTGAAACCTTCATAACATCTTTCTTTCCTTTCCTATCTGGAAACAAACATATCTCTTATTCTCTGACTTTTCTCTAAAGGAATTCAAGTTTTTAAAGGCAGTTACCTTGAGAGGTGTTGTCTTATACAAGGGTGGTAGTGATGGAATTTCAGTCTTTTTCTTATGCTTTCACTTCTTTTAAAACAAGCCCCAAAATCCTACATCACCATCTTAATAGGATCATAGTGATATTTACAGAATGTAATAAAATATTCTGTATTTTCAAGATTCATTCATTTAATGAATGTTTATTGAGTGCATATTATGTGTCAGATATTTTTCTAGATACTTGGGGATATGGCAGAGAGAAGATCTACTAAATTGCTGCTTTATGGATAGAAGAGCTAGACAATACACAATACAAGTTGAGATGTGTGGTATATGAGATAGGGTTACATACTAAGAAGAAGAACAAAGTAGGCAAGGGAGATAGGAGGGTAGGGAATGAAGTTACAATCTAAACTGGGTAGTGAGGGAAGGCCTTACTAAGAAGAGGACACTGGGGAAAAAAATAAAAGATGAAGGAAATGAATAAGAGGAATGGCATGTGCCAAGGCCCCAAGGCAGGAGCATCCTGAAATGTTCATACACGAGGAGGCTAATGTGTGCAGTTAGGACCAGAGTGGTAAGGGGGATCAGGTCATTGTCAGAACTTTGTTTTTTAATCTGAATTAGACAGGAAGCCACTGGAGAAGTTGAGTGGCAGGGTGATGTCACTCAATGTACTGTCACCAAGTTGATAATAGACCATAGAGATACAAGAATGAAAGAGGAAATATTAGCTAGGAGGCTCCAGCAGTCCTCCTTGAAAGAGGTGGTAGTGGCCTGTTCCAGGGTAGTAGCAGCTGTGGTTGAATCTGGATAAACTTTAAAGGTGGAGCTGAGAGGATCTGCTGGTGACTCAGATGTGCAGGATGAGAGAGGAATCAAAGATGCCCCAGGATTTTTGGCCTGTGCAACTGGAAGAATGGAGTGTCTACTTTCTGAGATGAAGAAGGCTGTGGGGGACAAATTTTGGGGCAATATGAGGAGCTCAGTTTTGGACATGGGCATTCTGTTACACATTAAACTTGAGAAATGCCAAGGCCACAGTTGAAATATCATGCCTGTAGTTGAGAGGAGGTGCCCAAGCTAGAGATGAAATTGGAGAGCCATCAGCATTTAGGTGGTTTTAAATGTCATAAGCCTAGATGAGATTATTTAGGGAGTGAGGGTAGAGAGAAAAGAAAAGAGGCCAAAGAGCTGAACCCAGGGAATCCCCATGTAGAGAGGTTGGAAAAATAAGGAGAAACCAACAGAGAGACTGTGGGGACTGAGACACACAGAGCAGGATTCCCTGGGGCTTTCAGAGCCTTGGGAGCAGAGTGGGGACTGGAATCCAGGCCTTCACAGCCAGGTTCAGAGCTCTGTCTACTGGCCCAAGGCTCCTTCTCTCTCATGGCACCAACTACTTCTCGTATTGGAATCCTGCTGATGTCCCTTGCATGGGACACATTGTTTCATTGAATCTGAGCAGGAGGTGGATTTTTGTCTCTATTTTTTTTTCAGTGCACTTGAAGTACTTCATAATTTTAAAATGCACTCAAATGAAAAGACTTGGTGGGAGGCCCAGACTGCTATCATGGATTTGGGCGTCAGACACGCAAACTCAGACCAAAGGGAGATGTTGTCAGAGTTGTTAAAAGAAGGATTCTCTTGTCTTGAATCCCATTGGCAGGCCTGGGCCACATGTGAGCATTTAACTGGCATAGATTAAATAAGCCAGATGGTTCCAGGCGATGGGCAAGATGGGATAACATCACAGGACAAATAGCCCATGGGGAGAAGAGAGTCCTCACTTTCAAACTAGGTCAGCATCTTCTGAGACCACGGGCCTGGTCTACATCTACACTGTGACCTTTGGATCCCCAGGCTTGCTCTGGTTGGTGGGGTATCATAACCTCTTACTTTGCAGAAGTCTCCATTGGGACTGAAAGATGCTGGCGGGGAAGACATGTTTTTGCCCATGCTGATCTGTTTGTCATTCAGGCACTCATCCTGGGTGTCATCCAGGCCCGACACACCTTCCCATTGTCATCACACTGCTTTATCCTAATACCCCATTCCTCACAGAAGACTCCCTTGGAGGCTTTGTGTTCTGCCTAGGTGTTGAAATAGTCATGGTTCTTTTTCTTATTATCAGAAGCTCATTGCTAGGAATTAAGCTTGTGTTTCTGCATCCAAATGACATTTTTCTTTTCTTCTTGAAAAAGAAAAAAAAATGGCAACACAGGAAATTGTTGCAAAGGCACGTTTGTCTCCTTCCCTCAAGTTCAGAGAACCCATGGCTTCCTTTTATGGACAAGTGCTGGTACCAGTGGGTCACAGAAAGACCAGGGACCTGGAAAACCATTTCTGCTTTTGGGTTTGGTTTCTGCCCTCTTTTCTCTCTACTTCTCCACTAATTCACTGTGAAGTGCTAACAGAGGTTGGGAGTCTATTAAAAGTGACTTCTCTAGGCCCAGCCCCAGCTTATCAGAGCCCCAGAAGGAGATTCCTTTCCTCCCTGTAAGCTGGCCTGCCTCGTTCAGGACCATTAAGTCTCTTGCCTAATGTACTGTAGCCATCTTGAGTCTCCCTCAGTTCACTGCATTTAATGCCTCATTCAAAAGGGAAAGCTGATCACATCTGTCTTTGGTTTAAAATCCTTAGATGGCTCCCTATTCCCAAAAGCAAGCTGTGTATTCCAGGCTTTTTATAATCCTGCACACAGAGATCTTCCCAAATGGTGTGACGTTCTTTCTCCCAAACTGTCTGTCTCTCTAGGGACCATATCACTCAGTTTACCCCAAAGCCCGGAGTCCTTTCGTATCTCTGCTTTCTCATATGCTACTCCCCAGTGCCTGGGATGCTCCTCCTCTTCTTTGGTTTACTACTGCAAGGTAAAACAGCACTGTTCTTTCCAGAAAACACTAGTGCAGAAAGGTCTTAGCAATGGTGTTGCTACTGAGAGTCACCAAATAGTTTTGGATCATGGGCTACAATACCAGGGAATCTACCTCATCTCTGTATCTTGCCAGCTGAGTGACCTAAGTCAGAGGTTGCACACTGGTGGGATAGCCTAGAATAATGACTCTCAAATTGGATGTCCATTAGAATCACCTGTGGATCTTTAAAAATTCCGGTGCTCAGGCCTTACTCTAGGTTGATTATATTTGGATATCTGTGGTTGAGATGCAGACATTGGCATTTCTTTAAACTCCCCAGGAAATGCCTGTGTGTAGCCTCAATTGAGAACCACTGGTGTGCGAGTTAAGGGATTGGGCTCCGGAGTCCATCAGAACTGGTTTCAAATCCTGGTTCCTCTACGCCCTAGTTGAGAGATCTTGGGTCACATTTTTTTTTTTTTTTTTTGAGACGGAGTCTTGCTCTGTTGCCTAGGCAGGAGTGCAGTGGCATGATCTCGGCTCACTGCAAGGTCCGCCTCCCAGGTTAAAGTGATTCTCTTGCCTCAGCCTCCCAAGTAGCTGGGATTACAGGTGCCCATCACCATGCCTGGTTAATTTTTGTATTTTTAGTACGCATGAGGTTTCACAGGTTGATCAGGCTGGTCTTGAACTCCTGACCTCAAGTGATCCGCCAGCCTTGGCAGCCTCCCAAAATGCTGGGATTATAGGTGTGAGCCACCGTGCCTGGCCTACTCTTCTTATAAGGACACCAGTCCTACAGGATTAATTAAGGGCCCACTCTACTCTAGTATGACATTTTCTTAACTAATTATGTCTGCAATTACCCTAGTTCCAAATAAGTTCACATTCGAAGGTAGTGAGGGCTGGGACTTTAACATATCTTTCCCATTTTGGCTCCTCTTGGCTGTGACAGTTTCTTAGAATGTCCTTGTTTTTGATGACCTTAACAGTTTTGATGAGTGTTGGTCAGGTACTTAGTAGACTGTCCCTCAGTTGGGATTTACCTGATGTGTTTCTCATGATTAGCCTGGGGTTATGGGATTTGGAGAGGAAGAACACAGAGGTACAAAGTCATTTTCATCATGTCACACAAAGTCACATGGCATTAACCTTGATTACCTGGCTGAGGTAGTGTTTATCAGGCTTCTGCATAGCAGAATTACAGGGTCCCACCCCACCCCGCCTTTTATACTATATTCTTTGGAAAGAAGTCACTATGTGCTGCCAACACTTAAGGGATGGGGACTCATGCTGCATCTCTGGAGCGATGCACGATTTTGCATTTTTTCAATGGGAGATTTGTCCACTCTCCCAGTTGATTTATTTGTTCAATAATTTATTCATGTAAGTGTGTACTCGTGAATATTTATTTTATACTTTGGGTTATTATCCAATGCTGTGTTGTTTTGTTGCTCAACATTCCAGCTTTGGCCAGTGGAGCTCTTTCACTTGCCTCCTGTGTCCCTTTGACATATCCCCGGCACTGTGTAGCACTTTGAGCATTTCCTTACTTTCTGGGACTACAAGATGCTCCGGGCTCAACTTGTGTGTTTCCTGCCCCAATCCTGGAATCAGCCCTTTCTTTAAAGAGCCCGTGTTACTTTTATCGGACTATGATAAACCAAGACCTGCACACTAAGAGTGCTCACTGCTGCTGGGGTATTTGTGCTCCTAAGTTGGCCCACATTTTACACTTCACCACACTTCAGGTTACTCACCTGTAAAAGGAGGATAAGCATAGTCCTTTCATGACATTTTCTTGTGGAAAATCAAATTAGAGAAAGTGTGTAACAAGCAGATAGTAAATGCTCAAAAATGTTAGTGATTATTATTTCCCATATAACTTTTTATATTTGAGTAAACTTATAATTTTCTAAGTTCTTTCCTATCTGCTAATTCATCAGATTCAACAACCTCAGAAGAGAGGTTATTCTACAAATGTATAGATGAGAAAATTAAATAAATAAGGGAATCAACCTATGCTGCACCAGAATTCAAGTCTTTTGATTTTGAGACTTATTCTAGACCAAGATTGGTTTCCACCTCTGTCATATGAGTGGTCTATATTCCCCTCCCTAACTCTTGCCCAACTCTAGCTTGAAGGGCTTCTTTGTGGTGGTGTTTCTTTGATTCTTGCTCTCCATCGAATAAGATTTCTTTGATTCTTGCTCTCCATTGAATAAGATTAACTGAGGCAGAAAGAAAGCATAAACTCCAATCCAGAACAGGCCACCCATAGACATGGTGCCATATTTTCTAAACCAAACATTGAACATATGATTCAAATTTATTAAATGCCACTGATAATAGTAAATTTAATAAAGGGGTGGCATTTAATAATTGTAATGTGGATGCAGAAACACCAGCATTCTGGGATATTTGGATAATTTACAGGAATAACAGGACAAGTATTTAAACAGAACTGACCCAAAAATGTAAGACATGGCTTTGTATTTATAATAATCTTTCTATCATAGTCTCTCTCCCTTCATGGTACAGTGATCCTACACGAATAGAGCAAAATCTTGGTAAATGGAAACAACTCACTAGAATCATCAGTGCATAAAAAACATACAAACAAACAGGGAGCTTGGACTCAATGCAGATGTTTATTGGAACTAATGTTTGTTTTTTCATAAGAACAACAGCTTCTGTTGTTAATAAAATCTGTGTGTGATTATTATTGCTAACAGCAGCACTCATGGTATGAAATTATAGCTTCAGTTATAGAGAGGTGGGTTTTGGTTGCACAAAGAGGAGATCTTTTTAAGTGGCAGCTCATTTAAAAATTTTCTTACTTATTTTTAAAAAAATTAATATTCACAACCAATGATTCAAAAGGCAGCAATTTTAAAGTTGGAATGAGCTGCAATTGGGGATAGTGAGTTTCTCATCAGTAGAAATGCTCAAGAATGAGGTCGTGAAGTTAGACAAGGTTGTTGTCCTCACAGATACTCCAACCCTCTGCTTCTATGGCTCTGTGAGAGATTTGGGTTTCTTGGGCCTTAGCAGCAGTGCAGGAGCTGGCACAGCTAATAAGCACTTGTAGATCACGGGGAAGCCTGGGTTCCATGGCCTATTTAGACATTTTCTCAGGATAAGGATGAAATTGCAATTGGAGGAATAAAAAAATAAGCTGGGTCCAGCCAGAAGTCAGTATTTGTGCACAAATCTTGAGGCCATTTCAAGTCCTGTTTAGAATTCTAACTTCAAGGAGAAAAGCTCTTTTTGGTGTTGGTTCTGATCCCAGAAAATGAGTCTACTGGACATGCGTTTTTGTGGGAGGAGCTGGTATAATACAGGAAATCTTGAGTGGACATTTACTATTGTTCTCCCTCCATCTGGAAGGCCTCCTCCGTCTTTACCTGTGGACAAAGCTCCGGTCCAGTCACCTCTTCTGAGAAGCCTTCTTGATTGATATTTCCTCCCCCAAAACCTTCATACCAGAATGGTCTTTCTTTTACCTCCATGACTTTCCAAAACAGCACTTGGCAGGGTTTATTCCATTACACAGCAGTCACTTACGTATGTTTCATGTCTCCCAATAGGAGCTCCTAGAAGGTATGAATGATACTCTCCTCATCTAGGTAGTTCCCACAGCAGTCAGCACAGCCTGCGCTGTTGGGGTGTGCCCAGGCCGTGCTTGAAATGGGAAGGTATGGTGTCTTGGAATGCCTTGGGGTGATTCCAAAACAGCATTACAGTTCTTTGGCATTGAAAATGGAGTTTCTGCTAGCCTGACAAGTGTCTGATGGAGTTGGGTCCTATTGCCACCTTCCCTTTACAGAATAAACAGCAGGGCACAGAGGTAGAGTGACTTGTTTATAGAACCAGAGGCAGGCTGTGAATTGCTGTCCCTGAGTATTCAGCCTGGGGCTTTATACATATATATATATATATGTGTATATATATATATTCTCATTCTCCATCATCTTCCTCTTTTTTTTCAAGAGAAGTGGAATTACTCCAACAGCTGCATACAGGTCAAGAGTTAAAATCCCCCGGGGAAGATCAATTTCTATAAAACAGAAGACAGGAACTTGGAGATTCTGATCCCTTGGAGGGCTTATATCTTGGAGCTCTGGAGGGCATAAGGTCTCTAGAAGTTTCCCGAGAGAGGATGGGAGAGGCATTCTGCTTGGAAAACACTTATGGCCTTGCAAGATTAGGGAGTTCAGGGTAAGTCTCAGGGGTGAGGAGTTGGGGAACGGCTGCTTGGGGTCAGCTGTGGACATAGGAAGGAAGAGTCTAGGGGCCTGGGGTACAAACTCCTAGGGCCCACCTCGTGCAGCCATTTCCCAAGAAGGGAAGGAGGCCAGGGCCCAGAGCAGATGCTCTGCTTAGGAATAAGGAAGGATCCCTTGGCTCGCACTTTGCCTGGCCTATGTCCTTGGGAACCCACCCGTAGTGGAAAGGGGTGGATATTGCGGGAGCAGCAGCAGCATTTTGTCTGCATCAAAGTTCCTTTGAACCGATTGTAATTTTTGCCTTTTGGTTACATTGGCTTTACCTCATCTTATCAGGGGGAAAATGGATTCATTGTATCTTAGATCGTCAGAGCTTGGAGGACCCTTTGAGATGAGGGAAAAGGACTTGCATAGGGTCATACAGGGGGCTAAGGGCAGAGCTAGTTCTAGAACCTGGTATCTGCCTTTCCAAACCACAATCCCCAGGCTCCCTCCTGTCCCTGCTTCTCTCAGGCCCTTCCACAATCTGGCGTCTAGCGCATGTTCCTAGCTACATTGTTAGGGGACATACCACAGGACTCAGAACCTTGTCTGTTTTAGTTTTTAGGGGTGAGGGCGAAGATTGCTGTTAGGAAAGTTGCACGGTGGCATAGAGCATTTAAGGGTAGATGGAGATGGTCAAGGTTGAGGGGAGAGGTGTGTCACTGATCAACCCTAAGACCCAGGCAGGGGTTTGTAAGAGAGCTTCATTTGCCTGGTAGACACACCGACCTTCTGCTAAGGTGCATTTATTGAAAATATAGGGTATGCTATGCACTGTGCTAAGTGCTATGCATCTGTTAATTAATTTTTTCCTCATCAGACTTTTATGAGGTAGGTAAGGTATAGCATTTCCATCTTATGAAGAAATTGAGGTTCGAAGAGATGAAGTCACCTGCCCAGCACTGCAAACTAATAAGTGATACAGCCTGGATTTGGCCTCGTGTTCTGAGCACTCCCCTGCTCTGTCTCTTTAAAGAGAGTGAAAAGGGGGCGAAGATACCCGCTCTATTGCTCAGTAATGGATAGGCTGAAGGAAGAGGGAAGGAAGGGAGGAAAGAAGAAATGGCCGCTTGCATCGGAGGATTGTCCTTTGCTGCTGACTGACCACAACAGGTGGTGCTGGGGCTGAGGGGCCAAATTCAGTTCCTCAGTCTGGTGACCCTCTGGATCCAGTCCTTGTTGTGATGGATGTAGGAGTACACTCCGTAGCGGTCCTTCTTCCCGCAGTCGTCACCCCAGGACACAGTGCCCACCAGGTACCACTGGCCTCTTTCTCTATTCAGGGTCACCATGGGGCCTCCAGAGTCACCCGCACAGGCGTCCTTTCCCCCTAGATGAAAAAGAGACGCAGACGAAGATAAAACGCCCCTTCCCAGCCCAAGTCTCCTTCTCCCACGTCTGGATTGTAGTTCAGAGAATTGGACACTAGAGGGCACAGCAGACCGTTGGACCCAAACCTGGGCTCCGGGCGGTTCTAGGTTAGGCCACATCAAAGCTCAAATGATTCTAGAAAGCCCTGGTTCAGACTTTCTTCCCTCCCTCCCTCCCTCCCTTCCTCCCTTCCTCCCTTCCTCCCTTCCTCCCTTCCTCCCTTCCTTCCTCCCTTCCTTCCTCCCTTCCTTCCTTCCTTCCTTCCTTCCTTCCTTCCTTCCTTCCTTCCCTTCCTCCTTCCTTCCTTCCTTCCTTCTTTCCTTCCTTCCCTTCTCTCTCTCTCTCTTTCTCGCTCTCTTTCTCTCTCTCCCTTCCTTCCTTCCTTCCTTCCTTCCTTCCTTCCTTCCTTCCTTCCTTCCTTCCTTCCTTCCTTTCCTCTTTCTGTCTTCTTTCGTCTCTCTTTCCTTCCTTCCTTCCTTCCTTCCTTCCTTCCTTCCTTCCTTCCTTCCT